>NC_142041.1:75017302-75326667 GCF_982192425.1 Myodes glareolus | reverse complement strand
TTGTAAGTAGCTTAAGGCACTTTCAAAGGAAAGTGATTTTCTCTGAAAGGACAGCATTTAGAAAGTGAAACAACACTCCATTCATTTCGCACAGTGAATTGAAGTGTTGGAACAGACGACTTCTCTTTCAGAGAAACAGATATGAGTTTTTTGTGAATGCTTGTAAGTAGCTTAAGGCACTTTCAAAGGAAAGTGATTTTCTCTAAAAGGACAGCATTTAGAAAGTGAAGCAACACTCCATTCACTTCGCACAGTGAACTGAAGTGTTGGAACAGACTGCTTCTTTTTCAGAGAAACGCATGTGAATTTCTGTGGAATGCTTGCAAGTAGCTTAAGGCACTTTCAAAGGAAAGTGATTTTCTCTGAAAGGACAGCATTTAGAAAGTGAAGCAACACTCCATTCACTTCGCACAGTGAACTGAAGTGTTGGAACAGACTGCTTCTCTTTCAGTGAAACACATGTGAATTTTTGTTGAATGCTTGTAAGTAGCTTAAGGCACTTTCAAAGGAAAGTGATTTTCTCTGAAAGGACAGCATTTAGAAAGTGAAGCAACACTCCATTCACTTCGCACAGTGAATTGAAGTGTTGGAACAGACTGCTTCTCTTTCAGTGAAACGCATGTGAATTTCTGTTGAATGCTTGTAAGTAGCTTAAGGCACTTTCAAAGGAAAGCGATTTTCTCTAAAAGGACAGCATTTAGAAAGTGAAGCAACACTCCATTCACTTCGCACAGTGAATTGAACTGTTGGAACAGACAGCTTCTGTTTCATAGAAACGCATTTGAGTTTCCTGTGAATGTGTGTAAGTAGCTTAAGGCACTTTCAAAGGAAAGTGATTTTCTCTGAAAGGACAGCATTTAGAAAGTGAAACAACACTTCATTCACTTCGCACAGTGAATTGAAGTGTTGGAACAGACTGCTTCTCTTTCAGAGAAATGCATGTGAATTTCTGTGGAATGCTTGTAAGTAGCTTAAGGCACTTTCAAAGGAAAGTGATTTTCTCTGAAAGGACAGCATTTAGAAAGTGAAACAACACTCCATTCATTTCGCACAGTGAATTGAAGTGTTGGAACAGACTATTTCTCTTTCAGAGAAACAGATATGAGTTTTTTGTGAATGCTTGTAAGTAGCTTAAGGCACTTTCAAAGGAAAGTGATTTTCTCTAAAAGGACAGCATTTAGAAAGTGAAACAACACTCCATTCACTTCGCACAGTGAACTGAAGTGTTGGAACAGACTGCTTCTTTTTCAGAGAAACGCATGTGAATTTCTGTGGAATGCTTGCAAGTAGCTTAAGGCACTTTCAAAGGAAAGTGATTTTCTCTGAAAGGACAGCATTTAGAAAGTGATGCAACACTCCATTCACTTCGCACAGTGAATTGAAGTGTTGGAACAGACTGCTTCTCTTTCAGTGAAACGCATGTGAATTTCTGTTGAATGCTTGTAAGTAGCTTAAGGCACTTTCAAAGGAAAGTGATTTTCTCTGAAAGGACAGCATTTAGAAAGTGAAGCAACACTCCATTCACTACGCACAGTGAATTGAAGTGTTGGAACAGACTGCTTCTCTTTCAGAAAAATGCATGTGAGTTTCTTGTGAATGCTTGTAAGTAGCTTAAGGCACTTTCAAAGGAAAGTGATTGTCTCTGAAAGGACAGCATTTAGAAAGTGAAGCAACACTCCATTCACTTCGCACAGTGAATTGAAGTGTTGGAACAGACTGCTTCTTTTTCAGAGAAACACATGTGAATTTCTATTGAATGCTTGTAAGTAGCTTAAGGCACTTTCAAAGGAAAGTGATTTTCTCTGAAAGGACAGCATTTAGAAAGTGAAGCAACACTCCATTCACTACGCACAGTGAATTGAAGTGTTGGAACAGACTGCTTCTCTTTCAGAAAAATGCATGTGAGTTTCTTGTGAATGCTTGTAAGTAGCTTAAGGCACTTTCAAAGGAAAGTGATTTTCTCTGAAAGGACAGCATTTAGAAAGTGAAGCAACACTCCATTCACTTCGCACAGTGAATTGAAGTGTTGGAACAGACTGCTTCTTTTTCAGAGAAACGCAAGTGAATTTCTGTGGAATGCTTGTAAGTAGCTTAAGGCACTTTCAAAGGAAAGTGATTTTCTCTGAAAGGACAGCATTTAGAAAGTGAAAGAACACTCCATTCATTTCGCACAGTGAATTGAAGTGTTGGAACAGACTACTTCTCTTTCAGAGAAACAGATATGAGTTTTTTGTGAATGCTTGTAAGTAGCTTAAGGCACTTTCAAAGGAAAGTGATTTTCTCTGAAAGGACAGCATTTAGAAAGTGAAGCAACACTCCATTCACTTCGCACAGTGAATTGAAGTGTTGGAACAGACAGCTTCTCTTTCATAGAAACGCATTTGAGTTTCCTGTGAATGTGTGTAAGTAGCTTAAGGCACTTTCAAAGGAAAGTGATTTTCTCTGAAAGGACAGCATTTAGAAAGTGAAACAACACTCCATTCACTTCGCACAGTGAATTGAAGTGTTGGAACAGACTGCTTCTCTTTCAGAGAAATGCATGTGAATTTCTGTGGAATGCTTGTAAGTAGCTTAAGGCACTATCAAAGGAAAGTGATTTTCTCTGAAAGGACAGCATTTAGAAAGTGAAACAACACTCCATTCATTTCGCACAGTGAATTGAAGTGTTGGAACAGACTACTTCTCTTTCAGAGAAACAGTTATGAGTTTTTTGTGAATGCTTGTAAGTAGCTTAAGGCACTTTCAAAGGAAAGTGATTTTCTCTAAAAGGACAGCATTTAGAAAGTGAAGCAACACTCCATTCACTTCGCACAGTGAACTGAAGTGTTGGAACAGACTGCTTCTTTTTCAGAGAAACGCATGTGAATTTCTGTGGAATGCTTGCAAGTAGCTTAAGGCACTTTCAAAGGAAAGTGATTTTCTCTGAAAGGACAGCATTTAGAAAGTGAAGCAACACTCCATTCACTTCGCACAGTGAACTGAAGTGTTGGAACAGACTGCTTCTCTTTCAGTGAAACACATGTGAATTTCTGTTGAATGCTTGTAAGTAGCTTAAGGCACTTTCAAAGGAAAGTGATTTTCTCTGAAAGGACAGCATTTAGAAAGTGAAGCAACACTCCATTCACTTCGCACAGTGAATTGAAGTGTTGGAACAGACAGCTTCTCTTTCATAGAAACGCATTTGAGTTTCCTGTGAATGTGTGTAAGTAGCTTAAGGCACTTTCAAAGGAAAGTGATTTTCTCTGAAAGGACAGCATTTAGAAAGTGAAGCAACACTCCATTCACTTCGCACAGTGAATTGAAGTGTTGGAACAGACTGCTTCTCTTTCAGTGAAACGCATGTGAATTTCTGTTGAATGCTTGTAAGTAGCTTAAGGCACTTTCAAAGGAAAGCGATTTTCTCTAAAAGGACAGCATTTAGAAAGTGAAGCAACACTCCATTCACTTCGCACAGTGAATTGAAGTGTTGGAACAGACAGCTTCTCTTTCATAGAAACGCATTTGTGTTTCCTATGAATGTGTGTAAGTAGCTTAAGGCACTTTCAAAGGAAAGTGATTTTCTCTGAAAGGACAGCATTTAGAAAGTGATGCAACACTCCATTCACTTCGCACAGTGAATTGAAGTGTTGGAACAGACTGCTTCTCTTTCAGTGAAACGCATGTGAATTTCTGTTGAATGCTTATAAGTAGCTTAAGGCACTTTCAAAGGAAAGTGATTTTCTCTGAAAGGACAGCATTTAGAAAGTGAAACAACACTCCATTCATTTCGCACAGTGAATTGAAGTTTTGGAACAGACTACTTCTCTTTCAGAGAAACAGATATAAGTTTTTTGTGAATGCTTGTAAGTAGCTTAAGGCACTTTCAAAGGAAAGTGATTTTCTCTGAAAGGACAGCATTTAGAAAGTGAAGCAACAGTCCATTACCTTCGCACAGTGAACTGAAGTGTTGGAACAGACTGCTTCTTTTTCAGAGAAACGCATGTGAATTTCTGTGGAATGCTTGCAAGTAGCTTAAGGCACTTTCAAAGGAAAGTGATTTTCTCTGAAAGGACAGCATTTAGAAAGTGATGCAACACTCCATTCACTTCGCACAGTGAATTGAAGTGTTGGAACAGACTGCTTCTCTTTCAGTGAAACGCATGTGAATTTCTGTTGAATGCTTGTAAGTAGCTTAAGGCACTTTCAAAGGAAAGTGATTTTCTCTGAAAGGACAGTATTTAGAAAGTGAAGCAACACTCCATTCACTTCGCACAGTGAACTGAAGTGTTGGAACAGACTGCTTCTTTTTCAGAGAAACGCATGTGAATTTCTCTGGAATGCTTGCAAGTAGCTTAAGGCACTTTCAAAGGAAAGTGATTTTCTCTGAAAGGACAGCATTTAGAAAGTGATGCAACACTCCATTCACTTCGCACAGTGAATTGAAGTGTTGGAACAGACTGCTTCTCTTTCAGTGAAACGCATGTGAATTTCTGTTGAATGCTTGTAAGTAGCTTAAGGCACTTTCAAAGGAAAGTGATTTTCTCTGAGAGGACAGCATTTAGAAAGTGAAGCAACACTCCATTCACTTCGCACAGTGAATTGAAGTGTTGGAACAGACAGTTTCTCTTTCATAGAAATGCATTGTAGTTTCCTGTGAATGTGTGTAAGTAGCTTAAGGCACTTTCAAAGGAAAGTGATTTTCTCTGAAAGGACAGCATTTAGAAAGTGAAACAACACTCCATTCATTTCGCACAGTGAATTGAAGTTTTGGAACAGACTACTTCTCTTTCAGAGAAACAGATATAAGTTTTTTGTGAATGCTTGTAAGTAGCTTAAGGCACTTTCAAAGGAAAGTGATTTTCTCTGAAAGGACAGCATTTAGAAAGTGAAGCAACAGTCCATTACCTTCGCACAGTGAACTGAAGTGTTGGAACAGACTGCTTCTTTTTCAGAGAAACGCATGTGAATTTCTGTGGAATGCTTGCAAGTAGCTTAAGGCACTTTCAAAGGAAAGTGATTTTCTCTGAAAGGACAGCATTTAGAAAGTGATGCAACACTCCATTCACTTCGCACAGTGAATTGAAGTGTTGGAACAGACTGCTTCTCTTTCAGTGAAACGCATGTGAATTTCTGTTGAATGCTTGTAAGTAGCTTAAGGCACTTTCAAAGGAAAGTGATTTTCTCTGAAAGGACAGTATTTAGAAAGTGAAGCAACACTCCATTCACTTCGCACAGTGAACTGAAGTTTTGGAACAGACTGCTTCTTTTTCAGAGAAACGCATGTGAATTTCTCTGGAATGCTTGCAAGTAGCTTAAGGCACTTTCAAAGGAAAGTGATTTTCTCTGAAAGGACAGCATTTAGAAAGTGATGCAACACTCCATTCACTTCGCACAGTGAATTGAAGTGTTGGAACAGACTGCTTCTCTTTCAGTGAAACGCATGTGAATTTCTGTTGAATGCTTGTAAGTAGCTTAAGGCACTTTCAAAGGAAAGTGATTTTCTCTGAGAGGACAGCATTTAGAAAGTGAAGCAACACTCCATTCACTTCGCACAGTGAATTGAAGTGTTGGAACAGACTGCTTCTCTTTCAGTGAAACGCATGTGAATTTCTGTTGAATGCTTGTAAGTAGCTTAAGGCACTTTCAAAGGAAAGCGATTTTCTCTAAAAGAACAGCATTTAGAAAGTGAAGCAACACTCCATTCACTTCGCACAGTGAATTGAAGTGTTGGAACAGACAGCTTCTCTTTCATAGAAACGCATTGGAGTTTCCTGTGAATGTGTGTAAGTAGCTTAAGGCACTGTCAATGGAAAGTGATTTTCTCTGAAAGGACAGCATTTAGAAAGTGAAACAACACTCCATTCACTTCGCACAGTGAATTGAAGTGTTGGAACAGACTGCTTCTCTTTCAGAGAAATGCATGTGAATTTCTGTGGAATGCTTGTAAGTAGCTTAAGGCACTTTCAAAGGAAAGTGATTTTCTCTGAAAGGACAGCATTTAGAAAGTGAAACAACACTCCATTCATTTCGCACAGTAAATTGAAGTGTTGGAACAGACTACTTCTCTTTCAGAGAAACAGATATGAGTTTTTTGTGAATGCTTGTAAGTAGCTTAAGGCACTTTCAAAGGAAAGTGATTTTCTCTAAAAGGACAGCATTTAGAAAGTGAAGCAACACTCCATTCACTTCGCACAGTGAACTGAAGTGTTGGAACAGACTGCTTTTTTTTCAGAGAAACGCATGTAAATTTCTGTGGAATGCTTGCAAGTAGCTTAAGGCACTTTCAAAGGAAAGTGATTTTCTCTGAAAGGACAGCATTTAGAAAGTGATGCAACACTCCATTCACTTCGCACAGTGAATTGAAGTGTTGGAACAGACTGCTTCTCTTTCAGTGAAACACATGTGAATTTCTGTTGAATGCTTGTAAGTAGCTTAAGGCACTTTCAAAGGAAGGTGATTTTCTCTGAAAGGACAGCATTTAGAAAGTGAAGAAACACTCCATTCACTTCGCACAGTGAATTGAAGTGTTGGAACAGACAGCTTCTCTTTCATAGAAACGCATGTGAATTTCTATTGAATGATTGTAAGTAGCTAAGGCACTTTCAAAAGAAAATGATTTTCTCAGAAAGGACAGCATTTAGAAAGTGAAGCAACACTCCATTCACTATGCACAGTGAATTGAAGTGTTGGAACAGACTGCTTCTCTTTCAGAAAAATGCATGTGAGTTTCTTGTGAATGCTTGTAAGTAGCTTAAGGCACTTTCAAAGGAAAGTGATTTTCTCTGAAAGGACAGCATTTAGAAAGTGAAGCAACACTCCATTCACTTCGCACAGTGAATTGAAGTGTTGGAACAGACTGCTTCTCTTTCAGTGAAACACATGTGAATTTCTGTTGAATGCTTGTAAGTAGCTTAAGGCACTTTCAAAGGAAAGTGATTTTCTCTGAAAGGACAGCATTTAGAAAGTGAAGTAACACTCCATTCACTTCGCACAGTGAATTGAAGTGTTGGAACAGACAGCTTCTCTTTCATAGAAACGCATTTGAGTTTCCTGTGAATGTGTGTAAGTAGCTTAAGGCACTTTCAAAGGAAAGTGATTTTCTCTGAAAGGACAGCATTTAGAAAGTGAAGCAACACTCCATTCACTTCGCACAGTGAATTGAAGTGTTGGAACAGACTGCTTCTCTTTCAGTGAAACGCATGTGAATTTCTGTTGAATGCTTGTAAGTAGCTTAAGGCACTTTCAAAGGAAAGCGATTTTCTCTGAAAGGACAGCATTTAGAAAGTGAAGCAACACTCCATTCACTTCGCACAGTGAATTGAAGTGTTGGAACAGACAGCATCTCTTTCATAGAAACGCATTTGAGTTTCCTGTGAATGTGTGTAAGCAGCTTAAGGCACTTTCAAAGGAAAGTGATTTTCTCTGAAAGGACAGCATTTAGAAAGTGAAGCAACACTCCATTCACTTCGCACAGTGAATTGAAGTGTTGGAACAGACTGCTTCTCTTTCATAGAAACGCATTTGAGTTTCCTGTGAATGTGTTTAAGTAGCTTAAGGCACTTTCAAAGGAAAGTGATTTTCTCTGAAAGGACAGCATTTAGAAAGTGAAACAACACTCCATTCACTTCGCACAGTGAATTGAAGTGTTGGAACAGACCACTTCTCTTTCAGAGAAACAGATATGAGTTTTTTGTGAATGCTTGTAAGTAGCTTAAGGCACTTTCAAAGGAAAGTGATTTTCTCTGAAAGGACAGCATTTAGAAAGTGAAGCAACACTCCATTCACTTCGCACAGTGAACTGAAGTGTTGGAACAGACTGCTTGTTTTTCAGAGAAACGCATGTGAATTTCTGTGGAATGCTTGTTAGTAGCTTAAGGCACTTTCAAAGGAAAGTGATTTTCTCTGAAAGGACAGCATTTAGAAAGTGATGCAACACTCCATTCACTTCGGACAGTGAATTGAAGTGTTGGAACAGACTGCTTCTCTTTCAGTGAAACACATGTGAATTTCTGTTGAATGCTTGTAAGTAGCTTAAGGCACTTTCAAAGGAAGGTGATTTTCTCTGAAAGGACAGCATTTAGAAAGTGAAGAAACACTCCATTCACTTCGCACAGTGAATTGAAGTGTTGGAACAGACAGCTTCTCTTTCATAGAAACGCATGTGAATTTCTATTGAATGATTGTAAGTAGCTAAGGCACTTTCAAAAGAAAATGATTTTCTCAGAAAGGACAGCATTTAGAAAGTGAAGCAACACTCCATTCACTATGCACAGTGAATTGAAGTGTTGGAACAGACTGCTTCTCTTTCAGAAAAATGCATGTGAGTTTCTTGTGAATGCTTGTAAGTAGCTTAAGGCACTTTCAAAGGAAAGTGATTTTCTCTGAAAGGACAGCATTTAGAAAGTGAAGCAACACTCCATTCACTTCGCACAGTGAATTGAAGTGTTGGAACAGACTGCTTCTCTTTCAGTGAAACACATGTGAATTTCTGTTGAATGCTTGTAAGTAGCTTAAGGCACTTTCAAAGGAAAGTGATTTTCTCTGAAAGGACAGCATTTAGAAAGTGAAGTAACACTCCATTCACTTCGCACAGTGAATTGAAGTGTTGGAACAGACAGCTTCTCTTTCATAGAAACGCATTTGAGTTTCCTGTGAATGTGTGTAAGTAGCTTAAGGCACTTTCAAAGGAAAGTGATTTTCTCTGAAAGGACAGCATTTAGAAAGTGAAGCAACACTCCATTCACTTCGCACAGTGAATTGAAGTGTTGGAACAGACTGCTTCTCTTTCAGTGAAACGCATGTGAATTTCTGTGGAATGCTTGCAAGTAGCTTAAGGCACTTTCAAAGGAAAGTGATTTTCTCTGAAAGGACAGCATTTAGAAAGTGATGCAACACTCCATTCACTTCGCACAGTGAATTGAAGTGTTGGAACAGACTGCTTCTCTTTCAGTGAAACGCATGTGAATTTCTGTTGAATGCTTGTAAGTAGCTTAAGGCACTTTCAAAGGAAAGTGATTTTCTCTGAAAGGACAGTATTTAGAAAGTGAAGCAACACTCCATTCACTTCGCACAGTGAACTGAAGTGTTGGAACAGACTGCTTCTTTTTCAGAGAAACGCATGTGAATTTCTCTGGAATGCTTGCAAGTAGCTTAAGGCACTTTCAAAGGAAAGTGATTTTCTCTGAAAGGACAGCATTTAGAAAGTGATGCAACACTCCATTCACTTCGCACAGTGAATTGAAGTGTTGGAACAGACTGCTTCTCTTTCAGTGAAACGCATGTGAATTTCTGTTGAATGCTTGTAAGTAGCTTAAGGCACTTTCAAAGGAAAGTGATTTTCTCTGAGAGGACAGCATTTAGAAAGTGAAGCAACACTCCATTCACTTCGCACAGTGAATTGAAGTGTTGGAACAGACTGCTTCTCTTTCAGTGAAACGCATGTGAATTTCTGTTGAATGCTTGTAAGTAGCTTAAGGCACTTTCAAAGGAAAGCGATTTTCTCTAAAAGAACAGCATTTAGAAAGTGAAGCAACACTCCATTCACTTCGCACAGTGAATTGAAGTGTTGGAACAGACAGCTTCTCTTTCATAGAAACGCATTGGAGTTTCCTGTGAATGTGTGTAAGTAGCTTAAGGCACTGTCAATGGAAAGTGATTTTCTCTGAAAGGACAGCATTTAGAAAGTGAAACAACACTCCATTCACTTCGCACAGTGAATTGAAGTGTTGGAACAGACTGCTTCTCTTTCAGAGAAATGCATGTGAATTTCTGTGGAATGCTTGTAAGTAGCTTAAGGCACTTTCAAAGGAAAGTGATTTTCTCTGAAAGGACAGCATTTAGAAAGTGAAACAACACTCCATTCATTTCGCACAGTAAATTGAAGTGTTGGAACAGACTACTTCTCTTTCAGAGAAACAGATATGAGTTTTTTGTGAATGCTTGTAAGTAGCTTAAGGCACTTTCAAAGGAAAGTGATTTTCTCTAAAAGGACAGCATTTAGAAAGTGAAGCAACACTCCATTCACTTCGCACAGTGAACTGAAGTGTTGGAACAGACTGCTTTTTTTTCAGAGAAACGCATGTAAATTTCTGTGGAATGCTTGCAAGTAGCTTAAGGCACTTTCAAAGGAAAGTGATTTTCTCTGAAAGGACAGCATTTAGAAAGTGATGCAACACTCCATTCACTTCGCACAGTGAATTGAAGTGTTGGAACAGACTGCTTCTCTTTCAGTGAAACACATGTGAATTTCTGTTGAATGCTTGTAAGTAGCTTAAGGCACTTTCAAAGGAAGGTGATTTTCTCTGAAAGGACAGCATTTAGAAAGTGAAGAAACACTCCATTCACTTCGCACAGTGAATTGAAGTGTTGGAACAGACAGCTTCTCTTTCATAGAAACGCATGTGAATTTCTATTGAATGATTGTAAGTAGCTAAGGCACTTTCAAAAGAAAATGATTTTCTCAGAAAGGACAGCATTTAGAAAGTGAAGCAACACTCCATTCACTATGCACAGTGAATTGAAGTGTTGGAACAGACTGCTTCTCTTTCAGAAAAATGCATGTGAGTTTCTTGTGAATGCTTGTAAGTAGCTTAAGGCACTTTCAAAGGAAAGTGATTTTCTCTGAAAGGACAGCATTTAGAAAGTGAAGCAACACTCCATTCACTTCGCACAGTAAATTGAAGTGTTGGAACAGACTGCTTCTCTTTCAGTGAAACACATGTGAATTTCTGTTGAATGCTTGTAAGTAGCTTAAGGCACTTTCAAAGGAAAGTGATTTTCTCTGAAAGGACAGCATTTAGAAAGTGAAGTAACACTCCATTCACTTCGCACAGTGAATTGAAGTGTTGGAACAGACAGCTTCTCTTTCATAGAAACGCATTTGAGTTTCCTGTGAATGTGTGTAAGTAGCTTAAGGCACTTTCAAAGGAAAGTGATTTTCTCTGAAAGGACAGCATTTAGAAAGTGAAGCAACACTCCATTCACTTCGCACAGTGAATTGAAGTGTTGGAACAGACTGCTTCTCTTTCAGTGAAACGCATGTGAATTTCTGTTGAATGCTTGTAAGTAGCTTAAGGCACTTTCAAAGGAAAGCGATTTTCTCTGAAAGGACAGCATTTAGAAAGTGAAGCAACACTCCATTCACTTCGCACAGTGAATTGAAGTGTTGGAACAGACAGCATCTCTTTCATAGAAACGCATTTGAGTTTCCTGTGAATGTGTGTAAGCAGCTTAAGGCACTTTCAAAGGAAAGTGATTTTCTCTGAAAGGACAGCATTTAGAAAGTGAAGCAACACTCCATTCACTTCGCACAGTGAATTGAAGTGTTGGAACAGACTGCTTCTCTTTCATAGAAACGCATTTGAGTTTCCTGTGAATGTGTTTAAGTAGCTTAAGGCACTTTCAAAGGAAAGTGATTTTCTCTGAAAGGACAGCATTTAGAAAGTGAAACAACACTCCATTCACTTCGCACAGTGAATTGAAGTGTTGGAACAGACCACTTCTCTTTCAGAGAAACAGATATGAGTTTTTTGTGAATGCTTGTAAGTAGCTTAAGGCACTTTCAAAGGAAAGTGATTTTCTCTGAAAGGACAGCATTTAGAAAGTGAAGCAACACTTCATTCACTTCGCACAGTGAACTGAAGTGTTGGAACAGACTGCTTCTTTTTCAGAGAAACGCATGTGAATTTCTCTGGAATGCTTGCAAGTAGCTTAAGGCACTTTCAAAGGAAAGTGATTTTCTCTGAAAGGACAGCATTTAGAAAGTGATGCAACACTCCATTCACTTCGCACAGTGAATTGAAGTGTTGGAACAGACTGCTTCTCTTTCAGTGAAACGCATGTGAATTTCTGTTGAATGCTTGTAAGTAGCTTAAGGCACTTTCAAAGGAAAGTGATTTTCTCTGAGAGGACAGCATTTAGAAAGTGAAGCAACACTCCATTCACTTCGCACAGTGAATTGAAGTGTTGGAACAGACTGCTTCTCTTTCAGTGAAACGCATGTGAATTTCTGTTGAATGCTTGTAAGTAGCTTAAGGCACTTTCAAAGGAAAGCGATTTTCTCTAAAAGAACAGCATTTAGAAAGTGAAGCAACACTCCATTCACTTCGCACAGTGAATTGAAGTGTTGGAACAGACAGCTTCTCTTTCATAGAAACGCATTGGAGTTTCCTGTGAATGTGTGTAAGTAGCTTAAGGCACTGTCAATGGAAAGTGATTTTCTCTGAAAGGACAGCATTTAGAAAGTGAAACAACACTCCATTCACTTCGCACAGTGAATTGAAGTGTTGGAACAGACTGCTTCTCTTTCAGAGAAATGCATGTGAATTTCTGTGGAATGCTTGTAAGTAGCTTAAGGCACTTTCAAAGGAAAGTGATTTTCTCTGAAAGGACAGCATTTAGAAAGTGAAACAACACTCCATTCATTTCGCACAGTAAATTGAAGTGTTGGAACAGACTACTTCTCTTTCAGAGAAACAGATATGAGTTTTTTGTGAATGCTTGTAAGTAGCTTAAGGCACTTTCAAAGGAAAGTGATTTTCTCTAAAAGGACAGCATTTAGAAAGTGAAGCAACACTCCATTCACTTCGCACAGTGAACTGAAGTGTTGGAACAGACTGCTTTTTTTTCAGAGAAACGCATGTAAATTTCTGTGGAATGCTTGCAAGTAGCTTAAGGCACTTTCAAAGGAAAGTGATTTTCTCTGAAAGGACAGCATTTAGAAAGTGATGCAACACTCCATTCACTTCGCACAGTGAATTGAAGTGTTGGAACAGACTGCTTCTCTTTCAGTGAAACACATGTGAATTTCTGTTGAATGCTTGTAAGTAGCTTAAGGCACTTTCAAAGGAAGGTGATTTTCTCTGAAAGGACAGCATTTAGAAAGTGAAGAAACACTCCATTCACTTCGCACAGTGAATTGAAGTGTTGGAACAGACAGCTTCTCTTTCATAGAAACGCATGTGAATTTCTATTGAATGATTGTAAGTAGCTAAGGCACTTTCAAAAGAAAATGATTTTCTCAGAAAGGACAGCATTTAGAAAGTGAAGCAACACTCCATTCACTATGCACAGTGAATTGAAGTGTTGGAACAGACTGCTTCTCTTTCAGAAAAATGCATGTGAGTTTCTTGTGAATGCTTGTAAGTAGCTTAAGGCACTTTCAAAGGAAAGTGATTTTCTCTGAAAGGACAGCATTTAGAAAGTGAAGCAACACTCCATTCACTTCGCACAGTGAATTGAAGTGTTGGAACAGACTGCTTCTCTTTCAGTGAAACACATGTGAATTTCTGTAGAATGCTTGTAAGTAGCTTAAGGCACTTTCAAAGGAAAGTGATTTTCTCTGAAAGGACAGCATTTAGAAAGTGAAGTAACACTCCATTCACTTCGCACAGTGAATTGAAGTGTTGGAACAGACAGCTTCTCTTTCATAGAAACGCATTTGAGTTTCCTGTGAATGTGTGTAAGTAGCTTAAGGCACTTTCAAAGGAAAGTGATTTTCTCTGAAAGGACAGCATTTAGAAAGTGAAGCAACACTCCATTCACTTCGCACAGTGAATTGAAGTGTTGGAACAGACTGCTTCTCTTTCAGTGAAACGCATGTGAATTTCTGTTGAATGCTTGTAAGTAGCTTAAGGCACTTTCAAAGGAAAGCGATTTTCTCTGAAAGGACAGCATTTAGAAAGTGAAGCAACACTCCATTCACTTCGCACAGTGAATTGAAGTGTTGGAACAGACAGCATCTCTTTCATAGAAACGCATTTGAGTTTCCTGTGAATGTGTGTAAGCAGCTTAAGGCACTTTCAAAGGAAAGTGATTTTCTCTGAAAGGACAGCATTTAGAAAGTGAAGCAACACTCCATTCACTTCGCACAGTGAATTGAAGTGTTGGAACAGACTGCTTCTCTTTCATAGAAACGCATTTGAGTTTCCTGTGAATGTGTTTAAGTAGCTTAAGGCACTTTCAAAGGAAAGTGATTTTCTCTGAAAGGACAGCATTTAGAAAGTGAAACAACACTCCATTCACTTCGCACAGTGAATTGAAGTGTTGGAACAGACCACTTCTCTTTCAGAGAAACAGATATGAGTTTTTTGTGAATGCTTGTAAGTAGCTTAAGGCACTTTCAAAGGAAAGTGATTTTCTCTGAAAGGACAGCATTTAGAAAGTGAAGCAACACTCCATTCACTTCGCACAGTGAACTGAAGTGTTGGAACAGACTGCTTGTTTTTCAGAGAAACGCATGTGAATTTCTGTGGAATGCTTGTTAGTAGCTTAAGGCACTTTCAAAGGAAAGTGATTTTCTCTGAAAGGACAGCATTTAGAAAGTGATGCAACACTCCATTCACTTCGGACAGTGAATTGAAGTGTTGGAACAGACTGCTTCTCTTTCAGTGAAACACATGTGAATTTCTGTTGAATGCTTGTAAGTAGCTTAAGGCACTTTCAAAGGAAGGTGATTTTCTCTGAAAGGACAGCATTTAGAAAGTGAAGAAACACTCCATTCACTTCGCACAGTGAATTGAAGTGTTGGAACAGACAGCTTCTCTTTCATAGAAACGCATGTGAATTTCTATTGAATGATTGTAAGTAGCTAAGGCACTTTCAAAAGAAAATGATTTTCTCAGAAAGGACAGCATTTAGAAAGTGAAGCAACACTCCATTCACTATGCACAGTGAATTGAAGTGTTGGAACAGACTGCTTCTCTTTCAGAAAAATGCATGTGAGTTTCTTGTGAATGCTTGTAAGTAGCTTAAGGCACTTTCAAAGGAAAGTGATTTTCTCTGAAAGGACAGCATTTAGAAAGTGAAGCAACACTCCATTCACTTCGCACAGTGAATTGAAGTGTTGGAACAGACTGCTTCTCTTTCAGTGAAACACATGTGAATTTCTGTTGAATGCTTGTAAGTAGCTTAAGGCACTTTCAAAGGAAAGTGATTTTCTCTGAAAGGACAGCATTTAGAAAGTGAAGTAACACTCCATTCACTTCGCACAGTGAATTGAAGTGTTGGAACAGACAGCTTCTCTTTCATAGAAACGCATTTGAGTTTCCTGTGAATGTGTGTAAGTAGCTTAAGGCACTTTCAAAGGAAAGTGATTTTCTCTGAAAGGACAGCATTTAGAAAGTGAAGCAACACTCCATTCACTTCGCACAGTGAATTGAAGTGTTGGAACAGACTGCTTCTCTTTCAGTGAAACGCATGTGAATTTCTGTGGAATGCTTGCAAGTAGCTTAAGGCACTTTCAAAGGAAAGTGATTTTCTCTGAAAGGACAGCATTTAGAAAGTGATGCAACACTCCATTCACTTCGCACAGTGAATTGAAGTGTTGGAACAGACTGCTTCTCTTTCAGTGAAACGCATGTGAATTTCTGTTGAATGCTTGTAAGTAGCTTAAGGCACTTTCAAAGGAAAGTGATTTTCTCTGAAAGGACAGTATTTAGAAAGTGAAGCAACACTCCATTCACTTCGCACAGTGAACTGAAGTGTTGGAACAGACTGCTTCTTTTTCAGAGAAACGCATGTGAATTTCTCTGGAATGCTTGCAAGTAGCTTAAGGCACTTTCAAAGGAAAGTGATTTTCTCTGAAAGGACAGCATTTAGAAAGTGATGCAACACTCCATTCACTTCGCACAGTGAATTGAAGTGTTGGAACAGACTGCTTCTCTTTCAGTGAAACGCATGTGAATTTCTGTTGAATGCTTGTAAGTAGCTTAAGGCACTTTCAAAGGAAAGTGATTTTCTCTGAGAGGACATCATTTAGAAAGTGAAGCAACACTCCATTCACTTCGCACAGTGAATTGAAGTGTTGGAACAGACTGCTTCTCTTTCAGTGAAACGCATGTGAATTTCTGTTGAATGCTTGTAAGTAGCTTAAGGCACTTTCAAAGGAAAGCGATTTTCTCTAAAAGAACAGCATTTAGAAAGTGAAGCAACACTCCATTCACTTCGCACAGTGAATTGAAGTGTTGGAACAGACAGCTTCTCTTTCATAGAAACGCATTGGAGTTTCCTGTGAATGTGTGTAAGTAGCTTAAGGCACTGTCAATGGAAAGTGATTTTCTCTGAAAGGACAGCATTTAGAAAGTGAAACAACACTCCATTCACTTCGCACAGTGAATTGAAGTGTTGGAACAGACTGCTTCTCTTTCAGAGAAATGCATGTGAATTTCTGTGGAATGCTTGTAAGTAGCTTAAGGCACTTTCAAAGGAAAGTGATTTTCTCTGAAAGGACAGCATTTAGAAAGTGAAACAACACTCCATTCATTTCGCACAGTAAATTGAAGTGTTGGAACAGACTACTTCTCTTTCAGAGAAACAGATATGAGTTTTTTGTGAATGCTTGTAAGTAGCTTAAGGCACTTTCAAAGGAAAGTGATTTTCTCTAAAAGGACAGCATTTAGAAAGTGAAGCAACACTCCATTCACTTCGCACAGTGAACTGAAGTGTTGGAACAGACTGCTTTTTTTTCAGAGAAACGCATGTAAATTTCTGTGGAATGCTTGCAAGTAGCTTAAGGCACTTTCAAAGGAAAGTGATTTTCTCTGAAAGGACAGCATTTAGAAAGTGATGCAACACTCCATTCACTTCGCACAGTGAATTGAAGTGTTGGAACAGACTGCTTCTCTTTCAGTGAAACACATGTGAATTTCTGTTGAATGCTTGTAAGTAGCTTAAGGCACTTTCAAAGGAAGGTGATTTTCTCTGAAAGGACAGCATTTAGAAAGTGAAGAAACACTCCATTCACTTCGCACAGTGAATTGAAGTGTTGGAACAGACAGCTTCTCTTTCATAGAAACGCATGTGAATTTCTATTGAATGATTGTAAGTAGCTAAGGCACTTTCAAAAGAAAATGATTTTCTCAGAAAGGACAGCATTTAGAAAGTGAAGCAACACTCCATTCACTATGCACAGTGAATTGAAGTGTTGGAACAGACTGCTTCTCTTTCAGAAAAATGCATGTGAGTTTCTTGTGAATGCTTGTAAGTAGCTTAAGGCACTTTCAAAGGAAAGTGATTTTCTCTGAAAGGACAGCATTTAGAAAGTGAAGCAACACTCCATTCACTTCGCACAGTAAATTGAAGTGTTGGAACAGACTGCTTCTCTTTCAGTGAAACACATGTGAATTTCTGTTGAATGCTTGTAAGTAGCTTAAGGCACTTTCAAAGGAAAGTGATTTTCTCTGAAAGGACAGCATTTAGAAAGTGAAGTAACACTCCACTCACTTCGCACAGTGAATTGAAGTGTTGGAACAGACAGCTTCTCTTTCATAGAAACGCATTTGAGTTTCCTGTGAATGTGTGTAAGTAGCTTAAGGCACTTTCAAAGGAAAGTGATTTTCTCTGAAAGGACAGCATTTAGAAAGTGAAGCAACACTCCATTCACTTCGCACAGTGAATTGAAGTGTTGGAACAGACTGCTTCTCTTTCAGTGAAACGCATGTGAATTTCTGTTGAATGCTTGTAAGTAGCTTAAGGCACTTTCAAAGGAAAGCGATTTTCTCTGAAAGGACAGCATTTAGAAAGTGAAGCAACACTCCATTCACTTCGCACAGTGAATTGAAGTGTTGGAACAGACAGCATCTCTTTCATAGAAACGCATTTGAGTTTCCTGTGAATGTGTGTAAGCAGCTTAAGGCACTTTCAAAGGAAAGTGATTTTCTCTGAAAGGACAGCATTTAGAAAGTGAAGCAACACTCCATTCACTTCGCACAGTGAATTGAAGTGTTGGAACAGACTGCTTCTCTTTCATAGAAACGCATTTGAGTTTCCTGTGAATGTGTTTAAGTAGCTTAAGGCACTTTCAAAGGAAAGTGATTTTCTCTGAAAGGACAGCATTTAGAAAGTGAAACAACACTCCATTCACTTCGCACAGTGAATTGAAGTGTTGGAACAGACCACTTCTCTTTCAGAGAAACAGATATGAGTTTTTTGTGAATGCTTGTAAGTAGCTTAAGGCACTTTCAAAGGAAAGTGATTTTCTCTGAAAGGACAGCATTTAGAAAGTGAAGCAACACTTCATTCACTTCGCACAGTGAACTGAAGTGTTGGAACAGACTGCTTGTTTTTCAGAGAAACGCATGTGAATTTCTGTGGAATGCTTGTTAGTAGCTTAAGGCACTTTCAAAGGAAAGTGATTTTCTCTGAAAGGACAGCATTTAGAAAGTGATGCAACACTCCATTCACTTCGGACAGTGAATTGAAGTGTTGGAACAGACTGCTTCTCTTTCAGTGAAACACATGTGAATTTCTGTTGAATGCTTGTAAGTAGCTTAAGGCACTTTCAAAGGAAGGTGATTTTCTCTGAAAGGACAGCATTTAGAAAGTGAAGAAACACTCCATTCACTTCGCACAGTGAATTGAAGTGTTGGAACAGACAGCTTCTCTTTCATAGAAACGCATGTGAATTTCTATTGAATGATTGTAAGTAGCTAAGGCACTTTCAAAAGAAAATGATTTTCTCAGAAAGGACAGCATTTAGAAAGTGAAGCAACACTCCATTCACTATGCACAGTGAATTGAAGTGTTGGAACAGACTGCTTCTCTTTCAGAAAAATGCATGTGAGTTTCTTGTGAATGCTTGTAAGTAGCTTATGGCACTTTCAAAGGAAAGTGATTTTCTCTGAAAGGACAGCATTTAGAAAGTGAAGCAACACTCCATTCACTTCGCACAGTGAATTGAAGTGTTGGAACAGACTGCTTCTCTTTCAGTGAAACACATGTGAATTTCTGTTGAATGCTTGTAAGTAGCTTAAGGCACTTTCAAAGGAAAGTGATTTTCTCTGAAAGGACAGCATTTAGAAAGTGAAGTAACACTCCATTCACTTCGCACAGTGAATTGAAGTGTTGGAACAGACAGCTTCTCTTTCATAGAAACGCATTTGAGTTTCCTGTGAATGTGTGTAAGTAGCTTAAGGCACTTTCAAAGGAAAGTGATTTTCTCTGAAAGGACAGCATTTAGAAAGTGAAGCAACACTCCATTCACTTCGCACAGTGAATTGAAGTGTTGGAACAGACTGCTTCTCTTTCAGTGAAACGCATGTGAATTTCTGTTGAATGCTTGTAAGTAGCTTAAGGCACTTTCAAAGGAAAGCGATTTTCTCTGAAAGGACAGCATTTAGAAAGTGAAGCAACACTCCATTCACTTCGAACAGTGAATTGAAGTGTTGGAACAGACAGCATCTCTTTCATAGAAACGCATTTGAGTTTCCTGTGAATGTGTGTAAGCAGCTTAAGGCACTTTCAAAGGAAAGTGATTTTGTCTGAAAGGACAGCATTTAGAAAGTGAAGCAACACTCCATTCACTTCGCACAGTGAATTGAAGTGTTGGAACAGACTGCTTCTCTTTCAGAAAAATGCATGTGAGTTTTTTGTGAATGCTTGTAAGTAGCTTAAGGCACTTTCAAAGGAAAGTGATTTTCTCTGAAAGGACAGCATTTAGAAAGTGAAGCAACACTCCATTCAATTCGCACAGTGAATTGAAGTGTTGGAACAGACTGCTTCTCTTTCAGTGAAACACATGTGAATTTCTGTTGAATGCTTGTAAGTAGCTTAAGGCACTTTCAAAGGAAAGTGATTTTCTCTGAAAGGACAGCATTTAGAAAGTGAAGTAACACTCCATTCACTTCGCACAGTGAATTGAAGTGTTGGAACAGACAGCTTCTCTTTCATAGAAACGCATTTGAGTTTCCTGTGAATGTGTGTAAGTAGCTTAAGGCACTTTCAAAGGAAAGTGATTTTCTCTGAAAGGACAGCATTTAGAAAGTGAAGCAACACTCCATTCACTTCGCACAGTGAATTGAAGTGTTGGAACAGACTGCTTCTCTTTCAGTGAAACGCATGTGAATTTCTGTTGAATGCTTGTAAGTAGCTTAAGGCACTTTCAAAGGAAAGCGATTTTCTCTGAAAGTACAGCATTTAGAAAGTGAAGCAACACTCCATTCACTTCGCACAGTGAATTGAAGTGTTGGAACAGACAGCATCTCTTTCATAGAAACGCATTTGAGTTTCCTGTGAATGTGTGTAAGCAGCTTAAGGCACTTTCAAAGGAAAGTGATTTTCTCTGAAAGGACAGCATTTAGAAAGTGAAGCAACACTCCATTCACTTCGCACAGTGAATTGAAGTGTTGGAACAGACTGCTTCTCTTTCAGAAAAATGCATGTGAGTTTCTTGTGAATGCTTGTAAATAGCTTAAGGCACTTTCAAAGGAAAGTGATTTTCTCTGAAAGGACAGCATTTAGAAAGTGAAGCAACACTCCATTCACTTCGCACAGTGAATTGAAGTGTTGGAACAGACTGCTTCTTTTTCAGAGAAACGCAAGTGAATTTCTGTGGAATGCTTGTAAGTAGCTTAAGGCACTTTCAAAGGAAAGTGATTTTCTCTGAAAGGACAGCATTTAGAAAGTGGTGCAACACTCCATTCACTTTGCACAGTGAATTGAAGTGTTGGAACAGACTGCTTCTCTTTCAGTGAAACGCATGTGAATTTCTGTTGAATGCTTGTAAGTAGCTTAAGGCACTTTCAAAGGAAAGTGATTTTCTCTGAAAGGACAGTATTTAGAAAGTGAAGCAACACTCCATTCACTTCGCACAGTGAATTGAAGTGTTGGAACAGACAGCTTCTCTTTCATAGAAACGCATTTGAGTTTCCTGTGAATGTGTTTAAGTAGCTTAAGGCACTTTCAAAGGAAAGTGATTTTCTCTGAAAGGACAGCATTTAGAAAGTGAAACAACACTCCATTCACTTCGCACAGTGAATTGAAGTGTTGGAACAGACCACTTCTCTTTCAGAGAAACAAATATGAGTTTTTTGTGAATGCTTGTAAGTAGCTTAAGGCACTTTCAAAGGAAAGTGATTTTCTCTGAAAGGACAGAATTTAGAAAGTGAAGCAACACTCCATTCACTTCGCACAGTGAACTGAAGTGTTGGAACAGACTGCTTCTTTTTCAGAGAAACGCATGTGAATTTCTGTGGAATGCTTGTTAGTAGCTTAAGGCACTTTCAAAGGAAAGTGATTTTCTCTGAAAGGACAGCATTTAGATAGTGATGCAACACTCCATTCACTTCGCACAGTGAATTGAAGTGTTGGAACAGACTGCTTCTCTTTCAGTGAAACACATGTGAATTTCTGTTGAATGCTTGTAAGTAGCTTAAGGCACTTTCAAAGGAAAGTGATTTTCTCTGAAAGGACAGCATTTAGAAAGTGAAGCAACACTCCATTCACTACGCACAGTGAATTGAAGTGTTGGAACAGACTGCTTCTCTTTCAGAAAAATGCATGTGAGTTTCTTGTGAATGGTTGTAAGTAGCTTAAGGCACTTTCAAAGGAAAGTGATTTTCTCTGAAAGGACAGTATTTAGAAAGTGAAGCAACACTCCATTCACTTCGCACAGTGAACTGAAGTGTTGGAACAGACTGCTTCTTTTTCAGAGAAACGCATGTGAATTTCTGTGGAATGGTTGCAAGTAGCTTAAGGCACTTTCAAAGGAAAGTGATTTTCTCTGAAAGGACAGCATTTAGAAAGTGATGCAACACTCCATTCACTTCGCACAGTGAATTGAAGTGTTGGAACAAACTGCTTCTCTTTCAGTGAAACGCATGTGAATTTCTGTTGAATGCTTGTAAGTAGCTTAAGGCACTTTCAAAGGAAAGTGATTTTCTCTGAAAGGACAGCATTTAGAAAGTGAAGCAACACTCCATTCACTTCGCACAGTGAATTGAAGTGTTGGAACAGACAGCTTCTCTTTCATAGAAACGCGTTTGAGTTTTTTGTGAATGCTTGTAAGTAGCTTAAGGCACTTTCAAAGGAAAGTGATTTTCTCTGAAAGGACAGCATTTAGAAAGTGAAACAACACTCCATTCACTTCGCACAGTGAATTGAAGTGTTGGAACAGACTTCTTCTCTTTCAGAGAAACGCATGTGAATTTCTGTGGAATGCTTGTAAGTAGCTTAAGGCACTTTCAAAGGAAAGTGATTTTCTCTGAAAGGACAGCATTTAGAAAGTGAAGCAACACTCCATTCACTTCGCACAGTGAATTGAAGTGTTGGAACAGACTGCTTCTCTTTCAGAGAAACGCATGTGAATTTCTATTGAATGCTTGTAAGTAGCTTAAGGCACTTACAAAGGAAAGTGATTTTCTCAGAAAGGACAGCATTTAGAAAGTGAAGCAACACTCCATTCACTACGCACAGTGAATTGAAGTGTTGGAACAGACTGCTTCTCTTTCAGAAAAATGCTTGTGAGTTTCTTGTGAATGCTTGTAAGTAGCTTAAGGCACTTTCAATGGAAAGTGATTTTCTCTGAAAGGACAGCATTTAGAAAGTGAAGCAACACTCCATTCACTACGCACAGTGAATTGAAGTGTTGTAACAGACAGCTTCTCTTTCATAGAAACGCATCTGAGTTTCCTCTGAATGTGTGTAAGTAGCTTAAGGCACTGTCAAAGGGAAGTGATTTTCTCTGAAAGGACAGCATTTAGAAAGTGAAGCAACACTCCATTCACTTCGCACAGTGAATTGAAGTGTTGGAACAGACTGCTTCTCTTTCAGTGAAACGCATGTGAATTTCTGTTGAATGCTTGTAAGTAGCTTAAGGCACTTTCAAAGGAAAGTGATTTTCTCTGAAAGGACAGCATTTAGAAAGTGAAGCAACACTCCATTCACTACGCACAGTGAATTGAAGTGTTGGAACAGACTGCTTCTCTTTCATAAAATTGCATGTGAGTTTCTTGTGAATGCTTGTAAGTAGCTTAAGGCACTTTCAAAGGAAAGTGATTTTCTCTGAAAGGACAGCATTTAGAAAGTGAAGCAACACTCCATTCACTTCGCACAGTGAACTGAAGTGTTGGAACAGACTGCTTCTTTTTCAGAGAAACGCAAGTGAATTTCTGTGGAATGCTTGTAAGTAGCTTAAGGCACTTTCAAAGGAAAGTGATTTTCTCTGAAAGGACAGCATTTAGAAAGTGAAACAACACTCCATTCATTTCGCACAGTGAATTGAAGTTTTGGAACAGACTACTTCTCTTTCAGAGAAACAGATATGAGTTTTTTGTGAATGCTTGTAAGTAGCTTAAGGCACTTTCAAAGGAAAGTGATTTTCTCTGAAAGGACAGCATTTAGAAAGTGAAGCAACAGTCCATTCACTTCGCACAGTGAACTGAAGTGTTGGAACAGACTGCTTCTTTTTCAGAGAAACGCATGTGAATTTCTGTGGAATGCTTGCAAGTAGCTTAAGGCACTTTCAAAGGAAAGTGATTTTCTCTGAAAGGACAGCATTTAGAAAGTGATGCAACACTCCATTCACTTCGCACAGTGAATTGAAGTGTTGGAACAGACTGCTTCTCTTTCAGTGAAACGCATGTGAATTTCTGTTGAATGCTTGTAAGTAGCTTAAGGCACTTTCAAAGGAAAGTGATTTTCTCTGAAAGGACAGTATTTAGAAAGTGAAGCAACACTCCATTCACTTCGCACAGTGAACTGAAGTGTTGGAACAGACTGCTTCTTTTTCAGAGAAACGCATGTGAATTTCTGTGGAATGCTTGCAAGTAGCTTAAGGCACTTTCAAAGGAAAGTGATTTTCTCTGAAAGGACAGCATTTAGAAAGTGATGCAACACTCCATTCACTTTGCACAGTGAATTGAAGTGTTGGAACAGACTGCTTCTCTTTCAGTGAAACGCATGTGAATTTCTGTTGAATGCTTGTAAGTAGCTTAAGGCACTTTCAAAGGAAAGTGATTTTCTCTGAGAGGACAGTATTTAGAAAGTGAAGCAACACTCCATTCACTTCGCACAGTGAATTGAAGTGTTGGAACAGACTGCTTCTCTTTCAGTGAAACGCATGTGAATTTCTGTTGAATGCTTGTAAGTAGCTTAAGGCACTTTCAAAGGAAAGCGATTTTCTCTAAAAGGACAGCATTTAGAAAGTGAAGCAACACTCCATTCACTTCGCACAGTGAATTGAAGTGTTGGAACAGACAGCTTCTCTTTCATAGAAACGCATTGGAGTTTCCTGTGAATGTGTGTAAGTAGCTTAAGGCACTGTCAAAGGAAAGTGATTTTCTCTGAAAGGACAGCATTTAGAAAGTGAAACAACACTCCATTCACTTCGCACAGTGAATTGAAGTGTTGGAACAGACAGCTTCTCTTTCATAGAAACGCATGTGAATTTCTATTGAATGCTTGTAAGTAGCTAAGGCACTTTCAAAAGAAAATGATTTTCTCAGAAAGGACAGCATTTAGAAAGTGAAGCAACACTCCATTCACTACGCACAGTGAATTGAAGTGTTGGAACAGACTGCTTCTCTTTCAGAAAAATGCATGTGAGTTTCTTGTGAATGCTTGTAAGTAGCTTAAGGCACTTTCAATGGAAAGTGATTTTCTCTGAAAGGACAGCATTTAGAAAGTGAAGCAACACTCCATTCACTTCGCAAAGTGAATTGAAGTGTTGGAACAGACTGCTTCTCTTTCAGTGAAACACATGTGAATTTCTGTTGAATGCTTGTAAGTAGCTTAAGGCACTTTCAAAGGAAAGTGATTTTCTCTGAAAGGACAGCATTTAGAAAGTGAAGTAACACTCCATTCACTTCGCACAGTGAATTGAAGTGTTGGAACAGACAGCTTCTCTTTCATAGAAACGCACTTGAGTTTCCTGTGAATGTGTGTAAGTAGCTTAAGGCACTTTCAAAGGAAAGTGATTTTCTCTGAAAGGACAGCATTTAGAAAGTGAAGCAACACTCCATTCACTTCGCACAGTGAATTGAAGTGTTGGAACAGACTGCTTCTCTTTCAGTGAAACGCATGTGAATTTCTGTTGAATGCTTGTAAGTAGCTTAAGGCACTTTCAAAGGAAAGCGATTTTCTCTGAAAGGACAGCATTTAGAAAGTGAAGCAACACTCCATTCACTTCGCACAGTGAATTGAAGTGTTGGAACAGACAGCATCTCTTTCATAGAAACGCATTTGAGTTTCCTGTGAATGTGTGTAAGCAGCTTAAGGCACTTTCAAAGGAAAGTGATTTTCTCTGAAAGGACAGCATTTAGAAAGTGAAGCAACACTCCATTCACTTCGCACAGTGAATTGAAGTGTTGGAACAGACTGCTTCTCTTTCAGAAAAATGCATGTGAGTTCCTTGTGAATGCTTGTAAATAGCTTAAGGCACTTTCAAAGGAAAGTGATTTTCTCTGAAAGGACAGCATTTAGAAAGTGAAGCAACACTCCATTCACTTCGCACAGTGAATTGAAGTGTTGGAACAGACTGCTTCTTTTTCAGAGAAACGCAAGTGAATTTCTGTGGAATGCTTGTAAGTAGCTTAAGGCACTTTCAAAGGAAAGTGATTTTCTCTGAAAGGACAGTATTTAGAAAGTGAAGCAACACTCCATTCACTTCGCACAGTGAATTGAAGTGTTGGAACAGACTGCTTCTCTTTCAGTGAAACGCATGTGAATTTCTGTTGAATGCTTGTAAGTAGCTTAAGGCACTTTCAAAGGAAAGTGATTTTCTCTGAAAGGACAGTATTTAGAAAGTGAAGCAACACTCCATTCACTTCGCACAGTGAATTGAAGTGTTGGAACAGACAGCTTCTCTTTCATAGAAACGCATTTGAGTTTCCTGTGAATGTGTGTAAGTAGCTTAAGGCACTTTCAAAGGAAAGTGATTTTCGCTGAAAGGACAGCATTTAGAAAGTGAAACAACACTCCATTCACTTCGCACAGTGAATTGAAGTGTTGGAACAGACTTCTTCTCTTTCAGAGAAACGCATGTGAATTTCTGTGGAATGCTTGTAAGTAGCTTAAGGCACTTTCAAAGGAAAGTGATTTTCTCTGAAAGGACAGCATTTAGAAAGTGAAACAACACTCCATTCACTTCGCACAGTGAATTGAAGTGTTGGAACAGACCAATTCTCTTTCAGAGAAACAGATATGAGTTTTTTGTGAATGCTTGTAAGTAGCTTAAGGCACTTTCAAAGGAAAGTGATTTTCTCTGAAAGGACAGCATTTAGAAAGTGAAGCAACACTCCATTCACTTCGCATAGTGAACTGAAGTGTTGGAACAGACTGCTTCTTTTTCAGAGAAACGCATGTGAATTTCTGTGGAATGCTTGTTAGTAGCTTAAGGCACTTTCAAAGGAAAGTGATTTTCTCTGAAAGGACAGCATTTAGAAAGTGAAGCAACACTCCATTCACTACGCACAGTGAATTGAAGTGTTGGAACAGACTGCTTCTCTTTCAGAAAAATGCATGTGAGTTTCTTGTGAATGGTTGTAAGTAGCTTAAGGCACTTTCAAAGGAAAGTGATTTTCTCTGAAAGGACAGTATTTAGAAAGTGAAGCAACACTCCATTCACTTTGCACAGTGAACTGAAGTGTTGGAACAGACTGCTTCTTTTTCAGAGAAACGCATGTGAATTTCTGTGGAATGGTTGCAAGTAGCTTAAGGCACTTTCAAAGGAAAGGGATTTTCTCTGAAACACAGCATTTAGAAAGTGATGCAACACTCCATTCACTTCGCACAGTGAATTGAAGTGTTGGAACAGACTGCTTCTCTTTCAGTGAAACGCATGTGAATTTCTGTTGAATGCTTGTAAGTAGCTTAAGGCACTTTCAAAGGAAAGTGATTTTCTCTGAAAGGACAGTATTTAGAAAGTGAAGCAACACTCCATTCACTTCGCACAGTGAATTGAAGTGTTGGAACAGACAGCTTCTCTTTCATAGAAACGCATTTGAGTTTCCTGTGAATGTGTGTAAGTAGCTTAAGGCACTTTCAAAGGAAAGTGATTTTCTCTGAAAGGACAGCATTTAGAAAGTGAAACAACACTCCATTCACTTCGCACAGTGAATTGAAGTGTTGGAACAGACTTCTTCTCTTTCAGAGAAACGCATGTGAATTTCTGTGGAATCCTTGTAAGTAGCTTAAGGCACTTTCAAAGGAAAGTGATTTTCTCTGAAAGGACAGCATTTAGAAAGTGAAGCAACACTCCATTCACTTCGCACAGTGAATTGAAGTGTTGGAACAGACTGCTTCTCTTTCAGAGAAACGCATGTGAATTTCTATTGAATGCTTGTAAGTAGCTTAAGGCACTTACAAAGGAAAGTGATTTTCTCAGAAAGGACAGCATTTAGAAAGTGAAGCAACACTCCATTCACTACGCACAGTGAATTGAAGTGTTGGAACAGACTGCTTCTCTTTCAGAAAAATGCTTGTGAGTTTCTTGTGAATGCTAGTAAGTAGCTTAAGGCACTTTCAATGGAAAGTGATTTTCTCTGAAAGGACAGCATTTAGAAAGTGAAGCAACACTCCATTCACTACGCACAGTGAATTGAAGTGTTGTAACAGACAGCTTCTCTTTCACAGAAACGCATCTGAGTTTCCTGTGAATGTGGGTAAGTAGCTTAAGGCACTTTCAAAGGAAGTGATTTTCTCTGAAAGGACAGCATTTAGAAAGTGAAGCAACACTCCATTCACTTCGCACAGTGAATTGAAGTGTTGGAACAGACTGCTTCTCTTTCAGTGAAACGCATGTGAATTTCTGTTGAATGCTTGTAAGTAGCTTAAGGCACTTTCAAATGAAAGTGATTTTCTCTGAAAGGACAGCATTTAGAAAGTGAAGCAACACTCCATTTACTACACACAGTGAATTGAAGTGTTGGAACAGACTGCTTCTCTTTCATAAAATTGCATGTGAGTTTCTTGTGAATGCTTGTAAGTAGCTTAAGGCACTTTCAAAGGAAAGTGATTTTCTCTGAAAGGACAGCATTTAGAAAGTGAAGCAACACTCCATTCACTTCGCACAGTGAATTGAAGTGTTGGAACAGACTGCTTCTTTTTCAGAGAAACGCAAGTGAATTTCTGTGGAATGCTTGTAAGTAGCTTAAGGCACTTTCAAAGGAAAGTGATTTTCGCTGAAAGGACAGCATTTAGAAAGTGAAACAACACTCCATTCACTTCGCACAGTGAATTGAAGTGTTGGAACAGACTTCTTCTCTTTCAGAGAAACGCATGTGAATTTCTGTGGAATGCTTGTAAGTAGCTTAAGGCACTTTCAAAGGAAAGTGATTTTCTCTGAAAGGACAGCATTTAGAAAGTGAAACAACACTCCATTCACTTCGCACAGTGAATTGAAGTGTTGGAACAGACCAATTCTCTTTCAGAGAAACAGATATGAGTTTTTTGTGAATGCTTGTAAGTAGCTTAAGGCACTTTCAAAGGAAAGTGATTTTCTCTGAAAGGACAGCATTTAGAAAGTGAAGTAACACTCCATTCACTTCGCATAGTGAACTGAAGTGTTGGAACAGACTGCTTCTTTTTCAGAGAAACGCATGTGAATTTCTGTGGAATGCTTGTTAGTAGCTTAAGGCACTTTCAAAGGAAAGTGATTTTCTCTGAAAGGACAGCATTTAGAAAGTGATGCAACACTCCATTCACTTCGCACAGTGAATTGAAGTGTTGGAACAGACTGCTTCTCTTTCAGTGAAACACATGTGAATTTCTGTGGAATGCTTGTAAGTAGCTTAAGGCACTTTCAAAGGAAAGTGATTTTCTCTGAAAGGACAGCATTTAGAAAGTGAAGCAACACTCCATTCACTACGCACAGTGAATTGAAGTGTTGGAACAGACTGCTTCTCTTTCAGAAAAATGCATGTGAGTTTCTTGTGAATGGTTGTAAGTAGCTTAAGGCACTTTCAAAGGAAAGTGATTTTCTCTGAAAGGACAGTATTTAGAAAGTGAAGCAACACTCCATTCACTTTGCACAGTGAACTGAAGTGTTGGAACAGACTGCTTCTTTTTCAGAGAAACGCATGTGAATTTCTGTGGAATGGTTGCAAGTAGCTTAAGGCACTTTCAAAGGAAAGGGATTTTCTCTGAAACACAGCATTTAGAAAGTGATGCAACACTCCATTCACTTCGCACAGTGAATTGAAGTGTTGGAACAGACTGCTTCTCTTTCAGTGAAATGCATGTGAATTTCTGTTGAATGCTTGTAAGTAGCTTAAGGCACTTTCAAAGGAAAGTGATTTTCTCTGAAAGGACAGTATTTAGAAAGTGAAGCAACACTCCATTCACTTCGCACAGTGAATTGAAGTGTTGGAACAGACAGCTTCTCTTTCATAGAAACGCATTTGAGTTTCCTGTGAATGTGTGTAAGTAGCTTAAGGCACTTTCAAAGGAAAGTGATTTTCTCTGAAAGGACAGCATTTAGAAAGTGAAACAACACTCCATTCACTTCGCACAGTGAATTGAAGTGTTGGAACAGACTTCTTCTCTTTCAGAGAAACGCATGTGAATTTCTGTGGAATCCTTGTAAGTAGCTTAAGGCACTTTCAAAGGAAAGTGATTTTCTCTGAAAGGACAGCATTTAGAAAGTGAAGCAACACTCCATTCACTTCGCACAGTGAATTGAAGTGTTGGAACAGACTGCTTCTCTTTCAGAGAAACGCATGTGAATTTCTATTGAATGCTTGTAAGTAGCTTAAGGCACTTACAAAGGAAAGTGATTTTCTCAGAAAGGACAGCATTTAGAAAGTGAAGCAACACTCCATTCACTACGCACAGTGAATTGAAGTGTTGGAACAGACTGCTTCTCTTTCAGAAAAATGCTTGTGAGTTTCTTGTGAATGCTAGTAAGTAGCTTAAGGCACTTTCAATGGAAAGTGATTTTCTCTGAAAGGACAGCATTTAGAAAGTGAAGCAACACTCCATTCACTACGCACAGTGAATTGAAGTGTTGTAACAGACAGCTTCTCTTTCACAGAAACGCATCTGAGTTTCCTGTGAATGTGGGTAAGTAGCTTAAGGCACTTTCAAAGGAAGTGATTTTCTCTGAAAGGACAGCATTTAGAAAGTGAAGCAACACTCCATTCACTTCGCACAGTGAATTGAAGTGTTGGAACAGACTGCTTCTCTTTCAGTGAAACGCATGTGAATTTCTGTTGAATGCTTGTAAGTAGCTTAAGGCACTTTCAAAGGAAAGTGATTTTCTCTGAAAGGACAGCATTTAGAAAGTGAAGCAACACTCCATTCACTACGCACAGTGAATTGAAGTGTTGGAACAGACTGCTTCTCTTTCATAAAATTGCATGTGAGTTTCTTGTGAATGCTTGTAAGTAGCTTAAGGCACTTTCAAAGGAAAGTGATTTTCTCTGAAAGGACAGCATTTAGAAAGTGAAGCAACACTCCATTCACTTCGCACAGTGAATTGAAGTGTTGGAACAGACTGCTTCTTTTTCAGAGAAACGCAAGTGAATTTCTGTGGAATGCTTGTAAGTAGCTTAAGGCACTTTCAAAGGAAAGTGATTTTCGCTGAAAGGACAGCATTTAGAAAGTGAAACAACACTCCATTCACTTCGCACAGTGAATTGAAGTGTTGGAACAGACGTCTTCTCTTTCAGAGAAACGCATGTGAATTTCTGTGGAATGCTTGTAAGTAGCTTAAGGCACTTTCAAAGGAAAGTGATTTTCTCTGAAAGGACAGCATTTAGAAAGTGAAACAACACTCCATTCACTTCGCACAGTGAATTGAAGTGTTGGAACAGACCAATTCTCTTTCAGAGAAACAGATATGAGTTTTTTGTGAATGCTTGTAAGTAGCTTAAGGCACTTTCAAAGGAAAGTGATTTTCTCTGAAAGGACAGCATTTAGAAAGTGAAGCAACACTCCATTCACTTCGCATAGTGAACTGAAGTGTTGGAACAGACTGCTTCTTTTTCAGAGAAACGCATGTGAATTTCTGTGGAATGCTTGTTAGTAGCTTAAGGCACTTTCAAAGGAAAGTGATTTTCTCTGAAAGGACAGCATTTAGAAAGTGATGCAACACTCCATTCACTTCGCACAGTGAATTGAAGTGTTGGAACAGACTGCTTCTCTTTCAGTGAAACACATGTGAATTTCTGTGGAATGCTTGTAAGTAGCTTAAGGCACTTTCAAAGGAAAGTGATTTTCTCTGAAAGGACAGCATTTAGAAAGTGAAGCAACACTCCATTCACTACGCACAGTGAATTGAAGTGTTGGAACAGACTGCTTCTCTTTCAGAAAAATGCATGTGAGTTTCTTGTGAATGGTTGTAAGTAGCTTAAGGCACTTTCAAAGGAAAGTGATTTTCTCTGAAAGGACAGTATTTAGAAAGTGAAGCAACACTCCATTCACTTTGCACAGTGAACTGAAGTGTTGGAACAGACTGCTTCTTTTTCAGAGAAACGCATGTGAATTTCTGTGGAATGGTTGCAAGTAGCTTAAGGCACTTTCAAAGGAAAGGGATTTTCTCTGAAACACAGCATTTAGAAAGTGATGCAACACTCCATTCACTTCGCACAGTGAATTGAAGTGTTGGAACAGACTGCTTCTCTTTCAGTGAAACGCATGTGAATTTCTGTTGAATGCTTGTAAGTAGCTTAAGGCACTTTCAAAGGAAAGTGATTTTCTCTGAAAGGACAGTATTTAGAAAGTGAAGCAACACTCCATTCACTTCGCACAGTGAATTGAAGTGTTGGAACAGACAGCTTCTCTTTCATAGAAACGCATTTGAGTTTCCTGTGAATGTGTGTAAGTAGCTTAAGGCACTTTCAAAGGAAAGTGATTTTCTCTGAAAGGACAGCATTTAGAAAGTGAAACAACACTCCATTCACTTCGCACAGTGAATTGAAGTGTTGGAACAGACTTCTTCTCTTTCAGAGAAACGCATGTGAATTTCTGTGGAATCCTTGTAAGTAGCTTAAGGCACTTTCAAAGGAAAGTGATTTTCTCTGAAAGGACAGCATTTAGAAAGTGAAGCAACACTCCATTCACTTCGCACAGTGAATTGAAGTGTTGGAACAGACTGCTTCTCTTTCAGAGAAACGCATGTGAATTTCTATTGAATGCTTGTAAGTAGCTTAAGGCACTTACAAAGGAAAGTGATTTTCTCAGAAAGGACAGCATTTAGAAAGTGAAGCAACACTCCATTCACTACGCACAGTGAATTGAAGTGTTGGAACAGACTGCTTCTCTTTCAGAAAAATGCTTGTGAGTTTCTTGTGAATGCTAGTAAGTAGCTTAAGGCACTTTCAATGGAAAGTGATTTTCTCTGAAAGGACAGCATTTAGAAAGTGAAGCAACACTCCATTCACTACGCACAGTGAATTGAAGTGTTGTAACAGACAGCTTCTCTTTCACAGAAACGCATCTGAGTTTCCTGTGAATGTGGGTAAGTAGCTTAAGGCACTTTCAAAGGAAGTGATTTTCTCTGAAAGGACAGCATTTAGAAAGTGAAGCAACACTCCATTCACTTCGCACAGTGAATTGAAGTGTTGGAACAGACTGCTTCTCTTTCAGTGAAACGCATGTGAATTTCTGTTGAATGCTTGTAAGTAGCTTAAGGCACTTTCAAAGGAAAGTGATTTTCTCTGAAAGGACAGCATTTAGAAAGTGAAGCAACACTCCATTCACTACGCACAGTGAATTGAAGTGTTGGAACAGACTGCTTCTCTTTCATAAAATTGCATGTGAGTTTCTTGTGAATGCTTGTAAGTAGCTTAAGGCACTTTCAAAGGAAAGTGATTTTCTCTGAAAGGACAGCATTTAGAAAGTGAAGCAACACTCCATTCACTTCGCACAGTGAATTGAAGTGTTGGAACAGACTGCTTCTTTTTCAGAGAAACGCAAGTGAATTTCTGTGGAATGCTTGTAAGTAGCTTAAGGCACTTTCAAAGGAAAGTGATTTTCTCTGAAAGGACAGCATTTAGAAAGTGAAACAACACTCCATTCATTTCGCACAGTGAATTGAAGTTTTGGAACAGACTACTTCTCTTTCAGAGAAACAGATATGAGTTTTTTGTGAATGCTTGTAAGTAGCTTAAGGCACTTTCAAAGGAAAGTGATTTTCTCTGAAAGGACAGCATTTAGAAAGTGAAGCAACAGTCCATTCACTTCGCACAGTGAACTGAAGTGTTGGAACAGACTGCTTCTTTTTCAGAGAAACGCATGTGAATTTCTGTGGAATGCTTGCAAGTAGCTTAAGGCACTTTCAAAGGAAAGTGATTTTCTCTGAAAGGACAGCATTTAGAAAGTGATGCAACCCTCCATTCACTTCGCACAGTGAATTGAAGTGTTGGAACAGACTGCTTCTCTTTCAGTGAAACGCATGTGAATTTCTGTTGAATGCTTGTAAGTAGCTTAAGGCACTTTCAAAGGAAAGTGATTTTCTCTGAAAGGACAGTATTTAGAAAGTGAAGCAACACTCCATTCACTTCGCACAGTGAACTGAAGTGTTGGAACAGACTGCTTCTTTTTCAGAGAAACGCATGTGAATTTCTGTGGAATGCTTGCAAGTAGCTTAAGGCACTTTCAAAGGAAAGTGATTTTCTCTGAAAGGACAGCATTTAGAAAGTGATGCAACACTCCATTCACTTCGCACAGTGAATTGAAGTGTTGGAACAGACTGCTTCTCTTTCAGTGAAACGCATGTGAATTTCTGTTGAATGCTTGTAAGTAGCTTAAGGCACTTTCAAAGGAAAGTGATTTTCTCTGAGAGGACAGCATTTAGAAAGTGAAGCAACACTCCATTCACTTCGTACAGTGAATTGAAGTGTTGGAACAGACTGCTTCTCTTTCAGTGAAACGCATGTGTATTTCTGTTGAATGCTTGTAAGTAGCTTAAGGCACTTTCAAAGGAAAGCGATTTTCTCTAAAAGGACAGCATTTAGAAAGTGAAGCAACACTCCATTCACTTCGCACAGTGAATTGAAGTGTTGGAACAGACAGCTTCTCTTTCATAGAAACGCATTGGAGTTTCCTGTGAATGTGTGTAAGTAGCTTAAGGCACTGTCAAAGGAAAGTGATTTTCTCTGAAAGGACAGCATTTAGAAAGTGAAACAACACTCCATTCACTTCGCACAGTGAATTGAAGTGTTGGAACAGACTGCTTCTTTTTCAGAGAAACGCATGTGAATTTCTGTGGAATGCTTGCAAGTAGCTTAAGGCACTTTCAAAGGAAAGTGATTTTCTCTGAAAGGACAGCATTTAGAAAGTGATGCAACACTCCATTCACTTCGCACAGTGAATTGAAGTGTTGGAACAGACTACTTCTCTTTCAGAGAAACAGATATGAGTTTTTTGTGAATGCTTGTAAGTAGCTTAAGGCACTTTCAAAGGAAAGTGATTTTCTCTAAAAGGACAGCATTTAGAAAGTGAAGCAACACTCCATTCACTTCGCACAGTGAACTGAAGTGTTGGAACAGACTGCTTCTTTTTCAGAGAAACGCATGTAAATTTCTGTGGAATGCTTGCAAGTAGCTTAAGGCACTTTCAAAGGAAAGTGATTTTCTCTGAAAGGACAGCATTTAGAAAGTGATGCAACACTCCATTCACTTCGCACAGTGAATTGAAGTGTTGGAACAGACTGCTTCTCTTTCAGTGAAACACATGTGAATTTCTGTTGAATGCTTGTAAGTAGCTTAAGGCACTTTCAAAGGAAGGTGATTTTCTCCGAAAGGACAGCATTTAGAAAGTGAAGAAACACTCCATTCACTTCGCACAGTGAATTGAAGTGTTGGAACAGACAGCTTCTCTTTCATAGAAACGCATGTGAATTTCTATTGAATGCTTGTAAGTAGCTAAGGCACTTTCAAAAGAAAATGATTTTCTCAGAAAGGACAGCATTTAGAAAGTGAAGCAACACTCCATTCACTACGCACAGTTAATTGAAGTGTTGGAACAGACTGCTTCTCTTTCAGAAAAATGCATGTGAGTTTCTTGTGAATGCTTGTAAGTAGCTTAAGGCACTTTCAAAGGAAAGTGATTTTCTCTGAAAGGACAGCATTTAGAAAGTGAAGCAACACTCCATTCACTTCGCACAGTGAATTGAAGTGTTGGAACAGACTGCTTCTCTTTCAGTGAAACACATGTGAATTTCTGTTGAATGGTTGTAAGTAGCTTAAGGCACTTTCAAAGGAAAGTGATTTTCTCTAAAGGACAGCATTTAGAAAGTGAAGTAACACTCCATTCACTTCGCACAGTGAATTGAAGTGTTGGAACAGACAGCTTCTCTTTCATAGAAACGCATTTGAGTTTCCTGTGAATGTGTGTAAGTAGCTTAAGGCACTTTCAAAGGAAAGTGATTTTCTCTGAAAGGACAGCATTTAGGAAGTGAAGCAACACTCCATTCACTTCGCACAGTGAATTGAAGTGTTGGAACAGACTGCTTCTCTTTCAGAAAAATGCATGTGAGTTTCTTGTGAATGCTTGTAAATAGCTTAAGGCACTTTCAAAGGAAAGTGATTTTCTCTGAAAGGACAGCATTTAGAAAGTGAAGCAACACTCCATTCACTTCGCTCAGTGAATTGAAGTGTTGGAACAGACTGCTTCTTTTTCAGAGAAACGCAAGTGAATTTCTGTGGAATGCTTGTAAGCAGCTTAAGGCACTTTCAAAGGAAAGCGATTTTCTCTAAAAGGACAGCATTTAGAAAGTGAAGCAACACTCCATTCACTTCGCACAGTGAATTGAAGTGTTGGAACAGACAGCGTCTCTTTCATAGAAACGCATTGGAGTTTCCTGTGAATGTGTGTAAGTAGCTTAAGGCACTGTCAAAGGAAAGTGATTTTCTCTGAAAGGACAGCATTTAGAAAGTGAAACAACACTCCATTCACTTCGCACAGTGAATTGAAGTGTTGGAACAGACTGCTTCTCTTTCAGAGAAATGCATGTGAATTTCTGTGGAATGCCTGTAAGTAGCTTAAGGCACTTTCAAAGGAAAGTGATTTTCTCTGAAAGGACAGCATTTAGAAAGTGAAACAACACTCCATTCATTTCGCACAGTGAATTGAAGTGTTGGAACAGACTACTTCTCTTTCAGAGAAACAGATATGAGTTTTTTGTGAATGCTTGTAAGTAGCTTAAGGCACTTTCAAAGGAAAGTGATTTTCTCTAAAAGGACAGCATTTAGAAAGTGAAGCAACACTCCATTCACTTCGCACAGTGAACTGAAGTGTTGGAACAGACTGCTTCTTTTTCAGAGAAACGCATGTAAATTTCTGTGGAATGCTTGCAAGTAGCTTAAGGCACTTTCAAAGGAAAGTGATTTTCTCTGAAAGGACAGCATTTAGAAAGTGATGCAACACTCCATTCACTTCGCACAGTGAATTGAAGTGTTGGAACAGACTGCTTCTCTTTCAGTGAAACACATGTGAATTTCTGTTGAATGCTTGTAAGTAGCTTAAGGCACTTTCAAAGGAAGGTGATTTTCTCCGAAAGGACAGCATTTAGAAAGTGAAGAAACACTCCATTCACTTCGCACAGTGAATTGAAGTGTTGGAACAGACAGCTTCTCTTTCATAGAAACGCATGTGAATTTCTATTGAATGCTTGTAAGTAGCTAAGGCACTTTCAAAAGAAAATGATTTTCTCAGAAAGGACAGCATTTAGAAAGTGAAGCAACACTCCATTCACTACGCACAGTTAATTGAAGTGTTGGAACAGACTGCTTCTCTTTCAGAAAAATGCATGTGAGTTTCTTGTGAATGCTTGTAAGTAGCTTAAGGCACTTTCAAAGGAAAGTGATTTTCTCTGAAAGGACAGCATTTAGAAAGTGAAGCAACACTCCATTCACTTCGCACAGTGAATTGAAGTGTTGGAACAGACTGCTTCTCTTTCAGTGAAACACATGTGAATTTCTGTTGAATGGTTGTAAGTAGCTTAAGGCACTTTCAAAGGAAAGTGATTTTCTCTGAAAGGACAGCATTTAGAAAGTGAAGTAACACTCCATTCACTTCGCACAGTGAATTGAAGTGTTGGAACAGACAGCTTCTCTTTCATAGAAACGCATTTGAGTTTCCTGTGAATGTGTGTAAGTAGCTTAAGGCACTTTCAAAGGAAAGTGATTTTCTCTGAAAGGACAGCATTTAGAAAGTGAAGCAACACTCCATTCACTTCGCACAGTGAATTGAAGTGTTGGAACAGACTGCTTCTCTTTCAGTGAAACGCATGTGAATTTCTGTTGAATGCTTGTAAGTAGCTTAAGGCACTTTCAAAGGAAAGCGATTTTCTCTGAAAGGACAGCATTTAGAAAGTGAAGCAACACTCCATTCACTTCGCACAGTGAATTGAAGTGTTGGAACAGACAGCATCTCTTTCATAGAAACGCATTTGAGTTTCCTGTGAATGTGTGTAAGCAGCTTAAGGCACTTTCAAAGGAAAGTGATTTTCTCTGAAAGGACAGCATTTAGAAAGTGAAGCAACACTCCATTCACTTCGCACAGTGAATTGAAGTGTTGGAACAGACTGCTTCTCTTTCAGAAAAATGCATGTGAGTTTCTTGTGAATGCTTGTAAATAGCTTAAGGCACTTTCAAAGGAAAGTGATTTTCTCTGAAAGGACAGCATTTAGAAAGTGAAGCAACACTCCATTCACTTCGCTCAGTGAATTGAAGTGTTGGAACAGACTGCTTCTTTTTCAGAGAAACGCAAGTGAATTTCTGTGGAATGCTTGTAAGCAGCTTAAGGCACTTTCAAAGGAAAGTGATTTTCTCTGAAAGGACAGCATTTAGAAAGTGATGCAACACTCCATTCACTTTGCACAGTGAATTGAAGTGTTGGAACAGACTGCTTCTCTTTCAGTGAAACGCATGTGAATTTCTGTTGAATGCTTGTAAGTAGCTTAAGGCACTTTCAAAGGAAAGTGATTTTCTCTGAAAGGACAGCATTTAGAAAGTGAAGCAACACTCCATTCACTTCGCACAGTGAATTGAAGTGTTGGAACAGACAGCTTCTCTTTCATAGAAACGCATTTGAGTTTCCTGTGAATGTGTGTAAGTAGCTTAAGGCACTTTCAAAGGAAAGTGATTTTCTCTGAAAGGACAGCATTTAGAAAGTGAAACAACACTCCATTCACTTCGCACAGTGAATTGAAGTGTTGGAACAGACTTCTTCTCTTTCAGAGAAACGCATGTGAATTTCTGTGGAATGCTTGTAAGTAGCTTAAGGCACTTTCAGAGGAAAGTGATTTTCTCTGAAAGGACAGCATTTCGAAAGTGAAGCAACACTCCATTCACTTCGCACAGTGAATTGAAGTGTTGGAACAGACCACTTATCTTTCAGAGAAACAGATATGAGTTTTTTGTGAATGCTTGTAAGTAGCTTAAGGCACTTTCAAAGGAAAGTGATTTTCTCTGAAAGGACAGCATTTAGAAAGTGAAGCAACACTCCATTCACTTCGCACAGTGAACTGAAGTGTTGGAACAGACTGCTTCTTTTTCAGAGAAACGCATGTGAATTTCTGTGGAATGGTTGCAAGTAGCTTAAGGCACTTTCAAAGAAAGTGATTTTCTCTGAAAGGACAGCATTTAGAAAGTGATGCAACACTCCATTCACTTCGCACAGTGAATTGAAGTGTTGGAACAGACTGCTTCTCTTTCAGTGAAACGCATGTGAATTTCTGTTGAATGCTTTTAAGTAGCTTAAGGCACTTTCAAAGGAAAGTGATTTTCTCTGAAAGGACAGTATTTAGAAAGTGAAGCAACACTCCATTCACTTCGCACAGTGAATTGAAGTGTTGGAACAGACAGCTTCTCTTTCATAGAAACGCATTTGAGTTTCCTGTGAATGTGTGTAAGTAGCTTAAGGCACTTTCAAAGGAAAGTGATTTTCTCTGAAAGGACAGCATTTAGAAAGTGAAACAACACTCCATTCACTTCGCACAGTGAATTGAAGTGTTGGAACAGACTTCTTCTCTTTCAGAGAAACGCATGTGAATTTCTGTGGAATGCTTGTAAGTAGCTTAAGGCACTTTCAAAGGAAAGTGATTTTCTCTGAAAGGACATCATTTAGAAAGTGAAGCAACACTCCATTCACTTCGCACAGTGAATTGAAGTGTTGGAACAGACTGCTTCTCTTTCAGAGAAACGCATGTGAATTTCTATTGAATGCTTGTAAGTAGCTTAAGGCACTTACAAAGGAAAGTGATTTTCTCAGAAAGGACAGCATTTAGAAAGTGAAGGAACACTCCATTCACTACGCACAGTGAATTGAAGTGTTGGAACAGACTGCTTCTCTTTCAGAAAAATGCTTGTGAGTTTCTTGTGAATGCTTGTAAGTAGCTTAAGGCACTTTCAATGGAAAGTGATTTTCTCTGAAAGGACAGCATTTAGAAAGTGAAGCAACACTCCATTCACTACGCACAGTGAATTGAAGTGTTGTAACAGACAGCTTCTCTTTCATAGAAACGCATCTGAGTTTCCTGCGAATGTGGGTAAGTAGCTTAAGGCACTTTCAAAGGGAAGTGATTTTCTCTGAAAGGACAGCATTTAGAAAGTGAAGCAACACTCCATTCACTTCGCACAGTGAATTGAAGTGTTGGAACAGACTGCTTCTCTTTCAGTGAAACGCATGTGAATTTCTGTTGAATGCTTGTAAGTAGCTTAAGGCACTTTCAAAGGAAAGTGATTTTCTCTGAAAGGACAGCATTTAGAAAGTGAAGCAACACTCCATTCACTTCGAACAGTGAATTGAAGTGTTGGAACAGACAGCTTCTCTTTCATAGAAACGCATTTCAGTTTCCTGTGAATGTGTGTAAGTAGCTTAAGGTACTTTCAAAGGAAAGTGATTTTCTATGAAAGGACAGCATTTAGAAAGTGAAACAACACTCCATTCACTTCACACAGTGAATTGAAGTGTTGGAACAGACTGCTTCTCTTTCAGAAAAATGCATGTGCGTTCTTCTGAATGCTTGTATGTAGCTTAAGGCATTTTCAAAAGAGAGTGATTTTCTCTCAAAGGAGAGCATATAGAAAGTGAAGCAACACACCATTCACTTCGCCCAGTGAATTGAAGTGTTGGAACAGACTGCTCTCTTTCAGAAAAATGCATGTGAGTTTCTTGTGAATGCTTGTAAGTAGCTTAAGGTACTTTCAAAGGAAAGTGATTTTCTCTGAAAGGACAGCATTTAGAAAGTGAAGCAACACTCCATTGACTTCGCACAGTGAATTGAAGTGTTGGAACAGACTGCTTCTTTTTCAGAGAAACACATGTGAATTTCTATTGAATGCTTGTAAGTAGCTTAAGGCACTTTCAAGGGAAAGTGATTTTCTCTGAAAGGACAGCATTTAGAAAGTGAAGCAACACTCCATTCACTTCGCACAGTGAATTGAAGTGTTGGAACAGAATGCTTCTCTTTCAGTAAAACGCATGTGAATTTCTGTTGAATGCTTGTAAGTAGCTTAAGGCACTTTCAAAGGAAAGTGATTTTCTCTGAAAGGACAGCATTTAGAAAGTGAAGCAACACTCCATTCACTACGCACAGTGAATTGAAGTGTTGGAACAGACTGCTTCTCTTTCAGAAAAATGCATTTGAGTTTCTTGTGAATGCTTGTAAGTAGCTTTAGGCACTTTCAAAGGAAAGTAATTGTCTCTGAAAGGACAGCATTTAGAAAGTGAAGCAACACTCCATTCACTTCGCACAGTGAATTGAAGTGTTGGAACAGACTGCTTCTTTTTCAGAGAAACACATGTGAATTCCTATTGAATGCTTGTAAGTAGCTTAAGGCACTTTCAAAGGAAAGTGATTTTCTCTGAAAGGACAGCATTTAGAAAGTGAAGCAACACTCCATTCACTACGCACAGTGAATTGAAGTGTTGGAACAGACTGCTTCTCTTTCAGAAAAATGCATGTGAGTTTCTTGTGAATGCTTGTAAGTAGCTTATGGCACTTTCAAAGGAAAGTGATTTTCTCTGAAAGGACAGCATTTAGAAAGTGAAGCAACACTCCATTCACTTCGCACAGTGAATTGAAGTGTTGGAACAGACTGCTTCTTTTTAAAGAGAAACGCAAGTGAATTTCTGTGGAATGCTTGTAAGTAGCTTAAGGCACTTTCAAAGGAAAGTGATTTTCTCTGAAAGGACAGCATTTAGAAAGTGAAACAACACTCCATTCATTTCGCACAGTGAATTGAAGTGTTAGAACAGACTACTTCTCTTTCAGAGAAACAGATATGAGTTTTTTGTGAATGCTTGTAAGTAGCTTAAGGCACTTTCAAAGGAAAGTGATTTTCTTTGAAAGGACAGCATTTAGAAAGTGAAGCAACACTCCATTGACTTCGCACAGTGAATTGAAGTGTTGGAACAGACCACTTATCTTTCAGAGAAACAGATATGAGTTTTTTGTGAATGCTTGTAAGTAGCTTAAGGCACTTTCAAAGGAAAGTGATTTTCTCTGAAAGGACAGCATTTAGAAAGTGAAGCAACACTCCATTCACTTCGCACAGTGAACTGAAGTGTTGGAACAGACTGCTTCTTTTTCAGAGAAACGCATGTGAATTTCTGTGGAATGGTTGCAAGTAGCTTAAGGCACTTTCAAAGAAAGTGATTTTCTCTGAAAGGACAGCATTTAGAAAGTGATGCAACACTCCATTCACTTCGCACAGTGAATTGAAGTGTTGGAACAGACTGCTTCTCTTTCAGAGAAACGCATGTGAATTTCTATTGAATGCTTGTAAGTAGCTTAAGGCACTTACAAAGGAAAGTGATTTTCTCAGAAAGGACAGCATTTAGAAAGTGAAGGAACACTCCATTCACTACGCACAGTGAATTGAAGTGTTGGAACAGACTGCTTCTCTTTCAGAAAAATGCTTGTGAGTTTCTTGTGAATGCTTGTAAGTAGCTTAAGGCACTTTCAATGGAAAGTGATTTTCTCTGAAAGGACAGCATTTAGAAAGTGAAGCAACACTCCATTCACTACGCACAGTGAATTGAAGTGTTGTAACAGACAGCTTCTCTTTCATAGAAACGCATCTGAGTTTCCTGCGAATGTGGGTAAGTAGCTTAAGGCACTTTCAAAGGGAAGTGATTTTCTCTGAAAGGACAGCATTTAGAAAGTGAAGCAACACTCCATTCACTTCGCACAGTGAATTGAAGTGTTGGAACAGACTGCTTCTCTTTCAGTGAAACGCATGTGAATTTCTGTTGAATGCTTGTAAGTAGCTTAAGGCACTTTCAAAGGAAAGTGATTTTCTCTGAAAGGACAGCATTTAGAAAGTGAAGCAACACTCCATTCACTTCGTACAGTGAATTGAAGTGTTGGAACAGACAGCTTCTCTTTCATAGAAACGCATTTCAGTTTCCTGTGAATGTGTGTAAGTAGCTTAAGGTACTTTCAAAGGAAAGTGATTTTCTATGAAAGGACAGCATTTAGAAAGTGAAACAACACTCCATTCACTTCACACAGTGAATTGAAGTGTTGGAACAGACTGCTTCTCTTTCAGAAAAATGCATGTGCGTTCTTCTGAATGCTTGTATGTAGCTTAAGGCATTTTCAAAAGAGAGTGATTTTCTCTCAAAGGAGAGCATATAGAAAGTGAAGCAACACACCATTCACTTCGCCCAGTGAATTGAAGTGTTGGAACAGACTGCTCTCTTTCAGAAAAATGCATGTGAGTTTCTTGTGAATGCTTGTAAGTAGCTTTAGGCACTTTCAAAGGAAAGTGATTGTCTCTGAAAGGACAGCATTTAGAAAGTGAAGCAACACTCCATTCACTTCGCACAGTGAATTGAAGTGTTGGAACAGACTGCTTCTTTTTCAGAGAAACACATGTGAATTCCTATTGAATGCTTGTAAGTAGCTTAAGGCACTTTCAAAGGAAAGTGATTTTCTCTGAAAGGACAGCATTTAGAAAGTGAAGCAACACTCCATTCACTACGCACAGTGAATTGAAGTGTTGGAACAGACTGCTTCTCTTTCAGAAAAATGCATGTGAGTTTCTTGTGAATGCTTGTAAGTAGCTTATGGCACTTTCAAAGGAAAGTGATTTTCTCTGAAAGGACAGCATTTAGAAAGTGAAGCAACACTCCATTCACTTCGCACAGTGAATTGAAGTGTTGGAACAGACTGCTTCTTTTTAAAGAGAAACGCAAGTGAATTTCTGTGGAATGCTTGTAAGTAGCTTAAGGCACTTTCAAAGGAAAGTGATTTTCTCTGAAAGGACAGCATTTAGAAAGTGAAACAACACTCCATTCATTTCGCACAGTGAATTGAAGTGTTGGAACAGACTACTTCTCTTTCAGAGAAACAGATATGAGTTTTTTGTGAATGCTTGTAAGTAGCTTAAGGCACTTTCAAAGGAAAGTGATTTTCTTTGAAAGGACAGCATTTAGAAAGTGAAGCAACACTCCATTGACTTCGCACAGTGAATTGAAGTGTTGGAACAGTCTGCTTCTTATTCAGAGAAACACATGTGAATTTCTATTGAATGCTTGTAAGTAGCTTAAGGCACTTTCAAGGGAAAGTGATTTTCTCTGAAAGGACAGCATTTAGAAAGTGAAACAACACTCCATTCACTTCGCACAGTGAATTGAAGTGTTGGAACAGACTGCTTCTCTTTCAGTGAAACGCATGTGAATTTCTGTTGAATGCTTGTAAGTAGCTTAAGGCACTTTCAAAGGAAAGTGATTTTCTCTGAAAGGACAGCATTTAGAAAGTGAAGCAACACTCCATTCACTTCGCACAGTGAATTGAAGTGTTGGAGCAGACTGCTTCTCTTTCAGAGAAACGCATGTGAATTTCTGTGGAATGCTTGTAAGTAGCTTAAGGCACTTTCAAAGGAAAGTGATTTTCTCTGAAAGGACAGCATTTAGAAAGTGAAGCAACACTCCATTCACTTCGCACAGTGAATTGAAGTGTTGGAACAGACTGCTTCTTTTTCAGAGAAACACATGTGAATTTCTATTGAATGCTTGTAAGTAGCTTAAGGCACTTTCAAAGGAAAGTGATTTTCTCTGAAAGGACAGCATTTAGAAAGTGAAGCAACACTCCATTCACTACGCACAGTGAATTGAAGTGTTGGAACAGACTGCTTCTCTTTCAGAAAAATGCATGTGAGTTTCTTTTGAGTGCTTGTAAGCAGCTTAAGGAACTTTCAAAGGAAAGTGATTTTCTCTGAAAGGACAGCATTTAGAAAGTGATGCAACACTCCATTCACTTCGCACAGTGAATTGAAGTGTTGGAACAGACTGCTTCTTTTTCAGAGAAACACATGTGAATTTTTGTGGAATGCTTGTAAGTAGCTTAAGGCACTTTCAAAGGAAAGTGATTTTCTCTGAAAGGACAGCATTTAGAAAGTGAAGCAACACTCCATTCACTTCGCACAGTGAATTGAAGTGTTGGAACAGACTGCTTCTCTTTCAGTGAAATGCATGTGCATTTCTGTTGAATGCTTGTAAGTAGCTTAAGGCACTTTCAAAGGAAAGTGATTTTCTCTGAAAGGACAGCATTTAGAAAGTGAAGCAACACTCCATTCACTTCGCACAGTGAATTGAAGTGTTGGAACAGACTGCTTCTCTTTCAGTGAAACGCATGTGAATTTCTGTTGAATGCTTGTAAGTATCTTAAGGCACTTTCAAAGGAAAGTGATTTTCTCTGAAAGGACAGCATTTAGAAAGTGAAGCAACACTCCATTCACTTCGCACAGTGAATTGAAGTGTTGGAACAGACAGCTTCTCTTTCATAGAAACGCATTTGAGTTTCCTGTGAATGTGTGTAAGTAGCTTAAGGCACTTTCAAAGGAAAGTGATTTTCTCTGAAATGACAGCATTTTGAAAGTGAAACAACACTCCATTCACTTCGCCCAGTGAATTGAAGTGTTGGAACAGACTGCTTCTTTTTAAAGAGAAACGCAAGTGAATTTCTGTGGAATGCTTGTAAGTAGCTTAAGGCACTTTCAAAGCAAAGTGATTTTCTCTGAAAGGACAGCATTTAGAAAGTGAAGCAACACTCCATTCACTTCGCACAGTGAATTGAAGTGTTGGAACAGACTGCTTCTCTTTCAGTGAAATGCATGTGCATTTCTGTTGAATGCTTGTAAGTAGCTTAAGGCACTTTCAAAGGAAAGTGATTTTCTCTGAAAGGACAGCATTTAGAAAGTGAAGCAACACTCCATTCACTTCGCACAGTGAATTGAAGTGCTGGAACAGACTACTTCTCTTTCATAGAAACGCATTTGAGTTTCCTGTGAATGTGGGTAAGTAGCTTAAGGCACTTTCAAAGGGAAGTGATTTTCTCTGAAAGTACAGCATTTAGAAAGTGAAGCAACACTCCATTCACTTCGCACAGTGAATTGAAGTGTTGGAACAGACTGCTTCTCTTTCAGTGAAACGCATGTGAATTTCTGTTGAATGCTTGTAAGTATCTTAAGGCACTTTCAAAGGAAAGTGATTTTCTCTGAAAGGACAGCATTTAGAAAGTGAAGCAACACTCCATTCACTTCGCACAGTGAATTGAAGTGTTGGAACAGACAGCTTCTCTTTCATAGAAACGCATTTGAGTTTCCTGTGAATGTGTGTAAGTAGCTTAAGGCACTTTCAAAGGAAAGTGATTTTCTCTGAAAGGACAGCATTTTGAAAGTGAAACAACACTCCATTCACTTCGCCCAGTGAATTGAAGTGTTGGAACAGACTGCTTCTCTTTCAGAAAAATGCATGTGAGTTCTTCTGAATGCTTGTATGTAGCTTAAGGCATTTTCAAAAGAGAGTGATTTTCTCTCAAAGGAGAGCATATAGAAAGTGAAGCAAAACTCCATTCACTTCGCCCAGTGAATTGAAGTGTTGGAACAGAATGCTTCTCTTTCAGTGAAACGCATGTGAATTTCTGTTGAATGCTTGTAAGTAGCTTAAGGCACTTTCAAAGGAAAGTGATTTTCTCTGAAAGGACAGCATTTAGAAAGTGAAGCAACACTCCATTCACTACGCACAGTGAATTGAAGTGTTGGAACAGACTGCTTCTCTTTCAGAAAAATGCATGTGAGTTTCTTGTGAATGCTTGTAAGTAGCTTAAGGCACTTTCAAAGGAAAGTGATTGTCTCTGAAAGGACAGCATTTAGAAAGTGAAGCAACACTCCATTCACTTCGCACAGTGAATTGAAGTGTTGGAACAGACTGCTTCTTTTTCAGAGAAACAATGTGAATTCCTATTGAATGCTTGTAAGTAGCTTAAGGCACTTTCAAAGGAAAGTGATTTTCTCTGAAAGGACAGCATTTAGAAAGTGAAGCAACACTCCATTCACTATGCACAGTAAATTGAAGTGTTGGAACAGACTGCTTCTCTTTCAGAAAAATGCATGTGAGTTTCTTGTGAATGCTTGTAAGTAGCTTAAGGCACTTTCAAAGGAAAGTGATTTTCTCTGAAAGGACAGCATTTAGAAAGTGAAGCAACACTCCATTCACTTCGCACAGTGAATTGAAGTGTTGGAACAGACTGCTTCTTTTTAAAGAGAAACGCAAGTGAATTTCTGTGGAATGCTTGTAAGTAGCTTAAGGCACTTTCAAAGGAAAGTGATTTTCTCTGAAAGGACAGCATTTAGAAAGTGAAACAACACTCCATTCATTTCGCACAGTGAATTGAAGTGTTGGAACAGACTACTTCTCTTTCAGAGAAACAGATATGAGTTTTTTGTGAATGCTTGTAAGTAGCTTAAGGCACTTTCAAAGGAAAGTGATTTTCTCTGAAAGGACAGCATTTAGAAAGTGAAGCAACACTCCATTGACTTCGCACAGTGAATTGAAGTGTTGGAACAGACTGCTTCTTATTCAGAGAAACACATGTGAATTTCTATTGAATGCTTGTAAGTAGCTTAAGGCACTTTCAAGGGAAAGTGATTTTCTCTGAAAGGACAGCATTTAGAAAGTGAGGCAACACTCCATTCACTTCGCACAGTGAATTGAAGTGTTGGAACAGACTGCTTCTCTTTCAGTGAAACGCATGTGAATTTCTGTTGAATGCTTGTAAGTAGCTTAAGGCACTTTCAAAGGAAAGTGATTTTCTCTGAAAGGACAGCATTTAGAAAGTGAAGCAACACTCCATTCACTACGCACAGTGAATTGAAGTGTTGGAACAGACTGCTTCTCTTTCAGAAAAATGCATGTGAGTTTCTTGTGAATGCTTGTAAGTAGCTTAAGGCACTTTCAAAGGAAAGTGATTGTCTCTGAAAGGACAGCATTTAGAAAGTGAAGCAACACTCCATTCACTTCGCACAGTGAATTGAAGTGTTGGAACAGACAGCTTCTCTTTCATAGAAACGCATTTGAGTTTCCTGTGAACGTGTGTAAGTAGCTTAAGGCACTTTCAAAGGAAAGTGATTTTCTCTGAAAGGACAGCATTTAGAAAGTGAAGCAACACTCCATTCACTTCGCACAGTGAATTGAAGTGTTGGAGCAGACTGCTTCTCTTTCAGAGAAACGCATGTGAATTTCTGTGGAATGCTTGTAAGTAGCTTAAGGCACTTTCAAAGGAAAGTGATTTTCTCTGAAAGGACAGCATTTAGAAAGTGAAGCAACACTCCATTCACTTCGCACAATGAATTGAAGTGTTGGAACAGACAGCTTCTCTTTCATAGAAACGCATTTGAGTTTCCTGTGAATGTGTGTAAGTAGCTTAAGGCACTTTCAAAGCAAAGTGATTTTCTCTGAAAGGACAGCATTTAGAAAGTGAAGCAACACTCCATTCACTTCGCACAGTGAATTGAAGTGTTGGAACAGACTGCTTCTCTTTCAGTGAAATGCATGTGAATTTCTGTTGAATGCTTGTAAGTAGCTTAAGGCACTTTCAAAGGAAAGTGATTTTCTCTGAAAGGACAGCATTTAGAAAGTGAAGCAACACTCCATTCACTTTGCACAGTGAATTGAAGTGTTGGAACAGACTGCTTCTCTTTCAGTGAAACGCATGTGAATTTCTGTTGAATGCTTGTAAGTAGCTTAAGGCACTTTCAAAGGAAAGTGATTTTCTCTGAAAGGACAGCATTTAGAAAGTGAAGCAACACTCCATTCACTTCGCACAGTGAATTGAAGTGTTGGAACAGACTACTTCTCTTTCATAGAAACGCATTTGAGTTTCCTGTGAATGTGGGTAAGTAGCTTAAGGCACTTTCAAAGGGAAGTGATTTCCTCTGAAAGGACAGCATTTAGAAAGTGAAGCAACACTCCATTCACTTCGCACAGTGAATTGAAGTGTTGGAACAGACTGCTTCTCTTTCAGTGAAACGCATGTGAATTTCTGTTGAATGCTTGTAAGTAGCTTAAGGCACTTTCAAAGGAAAGTGATTTTCTCTGAAAGGACAGCATTTAGAAAGTGAAGCAACACTCCATTCACTTCGCACAATGAATTGAAGTGTTGGAACAGACAGCTTCTCTTTCATAGAAACGCATTTGAGTTTCCTGTGAATGTGTGTAAGTAGCTTAAGGCACTTTCAAAGGAAAGTGATTTTCTCTGAAAGGACAGCATTTTGAAAGTGAAACAACACTCCATTCACTTCGCCCAGTGAATTGAAGTGTTGGAACAGACTGCTTCTCTTTCAGAAAAATGCATGTGAGTTCTTCTGAATGCTTGTATGTAGCTTAAGGCATTTTCAAAAGAGAGTGATTTTCTCTCAAAGGAGAGCATATAGAAAGTGAAGCAACACTCCATTCACTTCGCCCAGTGAATTGAAGTGTTGGAGCAGACTGCTTCTTTTTCAGAGAAACACATGTGAATTTCTGTGGAATGCTTGTAAGTAGCTTAAGGCACTTTCAAAGCAAAGTGATTTTCTCTGAAAGGACAGCATTTAGAAAGTGAAGCAACACTCCATTCACTTCGCACAGTGAATTGAAGTGTTGGAACAGACTGCTTCTCTTTCAGTGAAATGCATGTGAATTTCTGTTGAATGCTTGTAAGTAGCTTAAGGCACTTTCAAAGGAAAGTGATTTTCTCTGAAAGGACAGCATTTAGAAAGTGAAGCAACACTCCATTCACTTCGCACAGTGAATTGAAGTGTTGGAACAGACCACTTATCTTTCAGAGAAACAGATATGAGTTTTTTGTGAATGCTTGTAAGTAGCTTAAGGCACTTTCAAAGGAAAGTGATTTTCTCTGAAAGGACAGCATTTAGAAAGTGAAGCAACACTCCATTCACTTCGCACAGTGAACTGAAGTGTTGGAACAGACTGCTTCTTTTTCAGAGAAACGCATGTGAATTTCTGTGGAATGGTTGCAAGTAGCTTAAGGCACTTTCAAAGAAAGTGATTTTCTCTGAAAGGACAGCATTTAGAAAGTGATGCAACACTCCATTCACTTCGCACAGTGAATTGAAGTGTTGGAACAGACTGCTTCTCTTTCAGTGAAACGCATGTGTATTTCTGTTGAATGCTTGTAAGTAGCTTAAGGCACTTTCAAAGGAAAGTGATTTTCTCTGAAAGGACAGTATTTAGAAAGTGAAGCAACACTCCATTCACTTCGCACAGTGAATTGAAGTGTTGGAACAGACAGCTTCTCTTTCATAGAAACGCATTTGAGTTTCCTGTGAATGTGTGTAAGTAGCTTAAGGCACTTTCAAAGGAAAGTGATTTTCTCTGAAAGGACAGCATTTAGAAAGTGAAACAACACTCCATTCACTTCGCACAGTGAATTGAAGTGTTGGAACAGACTTCTTCTCTTTCAGAGAAACGCATGTGAATTTCTGTGGAATGCTTGTAAGTAGCTTAAGGCACTTTCAAAGGAAAGTGATTTTCTCTGAAAGGACATCATTTAGAAAGTGAAGCAACACTCCATTCACTTCGCACAGTGAATTGAAGTATTGGAACAGACTGCTTCTCTTTCAGAGAAACGCATGTGAATTTCTATTGAATGCTTGTAAGTAGCTTAAGGCACTTACAAAGGAAAGTGATTTTCTCAGAAAGGACAGCATTTAGAAAGTGAAGGAACACTCCATTCACTACGCACAGTGAATTGAAGTGTTGGAACAGACTGCTTCTCTTTCAGAAAAATGCTTGTGAGTTTCTTGTGAATGCTTGTAAGTAGCTTAAGGCACTTTCAATGGAAAGTGATTTTCTCTGAAAGGACAGCATTTAGAAAGTGAAGCAACACTCCATTCACTACGCACAGTGAATTGAAGTGTTGTAACAGACAGCTTCTCTTTCATAGAAACGCATCTGAGTTTCCTGCGAATGTGGGTAAGTAGCTTAAGGCACTTTCAAAGGGAAGTGATTTTCTCTGAAAGGACAGCATTTAGAAAGTGAAGCAACACTCCATTCACTTCGCACAGTGAATTGAAGTGTTGGAACAGACTGCTTCTCTTTCAGTGAAACGCATGTGAATTTCTGTTGAATGCTTGTAAGTAGCTTAAGGCACTTTCAAAGGAAAGTGATTTTCTCTGAAAGGACAGCATTTAGAAAGTGAAGCAACACTCCATTCACTTCGTACAGTGAATTGAAGTGTTGGAACAGACAGCTTCTCTTTCATAGAAACGCATTTCAGTTTCCTGTGAATGTGTGTAAGTAGCTTAAGGTACTTTCAAAGGAAAGTGATTTTCTATGAAAGGACAGCATTTAGAAAGTGAAACAACACTCCATTCACTTCACACAGTGAATTGAAGTGTTGGAACAGACTGCTTCTCTTTCACAAAAATGCATGTGCGTTCTTCTGAATGCTTGTATGTAGCTTAAGGCATTTTCAAAAGAGAGTGATTTTCTCTCAAAGGAGAGCATATAGAAAGTGAAGCAACACACCATTCACTTCGCCCAGTGAATTGAAGTGTTGGAACAGACTGCTCTCTTTCAGAAAAATGCATGTGAGTTTCTTGTGAATGCTTGTAAGTAGCTTTAGGCACTTTCAAAGGAAAGTGATTGTCTCTGAAAGGACAGCATTTAGAAAGTGAAGCAACACTCCATTCACTTCGCACAGTGAATTGAAGTGTTGGAACAGACTGCTTCTTTTTCAGAGAAACACATGTGAATTCCTATTGAATGCTTGTAAGTAGCTTAAGGCACTTTCAAAGGAAAGTGATTTTCTCTGAAAGGACAGCATTTAGAAAGTGAAGCAACACTCCATTCACTACGCACAGTGAATTGAAGTGTTGGAACAGACTGCTTCTCTTTCAGAAAAATGCATGTGAGTTTCTTGTGAATGCTTGTAAGTAGCTTATGGCACTTTCAAAGGAAAGTGATTTTCTCTGAAAGGACAGCATTTAGAAAGTGAAGCAACACTCCATTCACTTCGCACAGTGAATTGAAGTGTTGGAACAGACTGCTTCTTTTTAAAGAGAAACGCAAGTGAATTTCTGTGGAATGCTTGTAAGTAGCTTAAGGCACTTTCAAAGGAAAGTGATTTTCTCTGAAAGGACAGCATTTAGAAAGTGAAACAACACTCCATTCATTTCGCACAGTGAATTGAAGTGTTGGAACAGACTACTTCTCTTTCAGAGAAACAGATATGAGTTTTTTGTGAATGCTTGTAAGTAGCTTAAGGCACTTTCAAAGGAAAGTGATTTTCTTTGAAAGGACAGCATTTAGAAAGTGAAGCAACACTCCATTGACTTCGCACAGTGAATTGAAGTGTTGGAACAGTCTGCTTCTTATTCAGAGAAACACATGTGAATTTCTATTGAATGCTTGTAAGTAGCTTAAGGCACTTTCAAGGGAAAGTGATTTTCTCTGAAAGGACAGCATTTAGAAAGTGAAACAACACTCCATTCACTTCGCACAGTGAATTGAAGTGTTGGAACAGACTGCTTCTCTTTCAGTGAAACGCATGTGAATTTCTGTTGAATGCTTGTAAGTAGCTTAAGGCACTTTCAAAGGAAAGTGATTTTCTCTGAAAGGACAGCATTTAGAAAGTGAAGCAACACTCCATTCACTTCGCACAGTGAATTGAAGTGTTGGAGCAGACTGCTTCTCTTTCAGAGAAACGCATGTGAATTTCTGTGGAATGCTTGTAAGTAGCTTAAGGCACTTTCAAAGGAAAGTGATTTTCTCTGAAAGGACAGCATTTAGAAAGTGAAGCAACACTCCATTCACTTCGCACAGTGAATTGAAGTGTTGGAACAGACTGCTTCTTTTTCAGAGAAACACATGTGAATTTCTATTGAATGCTTGTAAGTAGCTTAAGGCACTTTCAAAGGAAAGTGATTTTCTCTGAAAGGACAGCATTTAGAAAGTGAAGCAACACTCCATTCACTACGCACAGTGAATTGAAGTGTTGGAACAGACTGCTTCTCTTTCAGAAAAATGCATGTGAGTTTCTTTTGAGTGCTTGTAAGCAGCTTAAGGAACTTTCAAAGGAAAGTGATTTTCTCTGAAAGGACAGCATTTAGAAAGTGATGCAACACTCCATTCACTTCGCACAGTGAATTGAAGTGTTGGAACAGACTGCTTCTTTTTCAGAGAAACACATGTGAATTTTTGTGGAATGCTTGTAAGTAGCTTAAGGCACTTTCAAAGGAAAGTGATTTTCTCTGAAAGGACAGCATTTAGAAAGTGAAGCAACACTCCATTCACTTCGCACAGTGAATTGAAGTGTTGGAACAGACTGCTTCTCTTTCAGTGAAATGCATGTGCATTTCTGTTGAATGCTTGTAAGTAGCTTAAGGCACTTTCAAAGGAAAGTGATTTTCTCTGAAAGGACAGCATTTAGAAAGTGAAGCAACACTCCATTCACTTCGCACAGTGAATTGAAGTGTTGGAACAGACTGCTTCTCTTTCAGTGAAACGCATGTGAATTTCTGTTGAATGCTTGTAAGTATCTTAAGGCACTTTCAAAGGAAAGTGATTTTCTCTGAAAGGACAGCATTTAGAAAGTGAAGCAACACTCCATTCACTTCGCACAGTGAATTGAAGTGTTGGAACAGACAGCTTCTCTTTCATAGAAACGCATTTGAGTTTCCTGTGAATGTGTGTAAGTAGCTTAAGGCACTTTCAAAGGAAAGTGATTTTCTCTGAAATGACAGCATTTTGAAAGTGAAACAACACTCCATTCACTTCGCCCAGTGAATTGAAGTGTTGGAACAGACTGCTTCTTTTTAAAGAGAAACGCAAGTGAATTTCTGTGGAATGCTTGTAAGTAGCTTAAGGCACTTTCAAAGCAAAGTGATTTTCTCTGAAAGGACAGCATTTAGAAAGTGAAGCAACACTCCATTCACTTCGCACAGTGAATTGAAGTGTTGGAACAGACTGCTTCTCTTTCAGTGAAATGCATGTGCATTTCTGTTGAATGCTTGTAAGTAGCTTAAGGCACTTTCAAAGGAAAGTGATTTTCTCTGAAAGGACAGCATTTAGAAAGTGAAGCAACACTCCATTCACTTCGCACAGTGAATTGAAGTGCTGGAACAGACTACTTCTCTTTCATAGAAACGCATTTGAGTTTCCTGTGAATGTGGGTAAGTAGCTTAAGGCACTTTCAAAGGGAAGTGATTTTCTCTGAAAGTACAGCATTTAGAAAGTGAAGCAACACTCCATTCACTTCGCACAGTGAATTGAAGTGTTGGAACAGACTGCTTCTCTTTCAGTGAAACGCATGTGAATTTCTGTTGAATGCTTGTAAGTATCTTAAGGCACTTTCAAAGGAAAGTGATTTTCTCTGAAAGGACAGCATTTAGAAAGTGAAGCAACACTCCATTCACTTCGCACAGTGAATTGAAGTGTTGGAACAGACAGCTTCTCTTTCATAGAAACGCATTTGAGTTTCCTGTGAATGTGTGTAAGTAGCTTAAGGCACTTTCAAAGGAAAGTGATTTTCTCTGAAAGGACAGCATTTTGAAAGTGAAACAACACTCCATTCACTTCGCCCAGTGAATTGAAGTGTTGGAACAGACTGCTTCTCTTTCAGAAAAATGCATGTGAGTTCTTCTGAATGCTTGTATGTAGCTTAAGGCATTTTCAAAAGAGAGTGATTTTCTCTCAAAGGAGAGCATATAGAAAGTGAAGCAAAACTCCATTCACTTCGCCCAGTGAATTGAAGTGTTGGAACAGAATGCTTCTCTTTCAGTGAAACGCATGTGAATTTCTGTTGAATGCTTGTAAGTAGCTTAAGGCACTTTCAAAGGAAAGTGATTTTCTCTGAAAGGACAGCATTTAGAAAGTGAAGCAACACTCCATTCACTACGCACAGTGAATTGAAGTGTTGGAACAGACTGCTTCTCTTTCAGAAAAATGCATGTGAGTTTCTTGTGAATGCTTGTAAGTAGCTTAAGGCACTTTCAAAGGAAAGTGATTGTCTCTGAAAGGACAGCATTTAGAAAGTGAAGCAACACTCCATTCACTTCGCACAGTGAATTGAAGTGTTGGAACAGACTGCTTCTTTTTCAGAGAAACAATGTGAATTCCTATTGAATGCTTGTAAGTAGCTTAAGGCACTTTCAAAGGAAAGTGATTTTCTCTGAAAGGACAGCATTTAGAAAGTGAAGCAACACTCCATTCACTATGCACAGTAAATTGAAGTGTTGGAACAGACTGCTTCTCTTTCAGAAAAATGCATGTGAGTTTCTTGTGAATGCTTGTAAGTAGCTTAAGGCACTTTCAAAGGAAAGTGATTTTCTCTGAAAGGACAGCATTTAGAAAGTGAAGCAACACTCCATTCACTTCGCACAGTGAATTGAAGTGTTGGAACAGACTGCTTCTTTTTAAAGAGAAACGCAAGTGAATTTCTGTGGAATGCTTGTAAGTAGCTTAAGGCACTTTCAAAGGAAAGTGATTTTCTCTGAAAGGACAGCATTTAGAAAGTGAAACAACACTCCATTCATTTCGCACAGTGAATTGAAGTGTTGGAACAGACTACTTCTCTTTCAGAGAAACAGATATGAGTTTTTTGTGAATGCTTGTAAGTAGCTTAAGGCACTTTCAAAGGAAAGTGATTTTCTCTGAAAGGACAGCATTTAGAAAGTGAAGCAACACTCCATTGACTTCGCACAGTGAATTGAAGTGTTGGAACAGACTGCTTCTTATTCAGAGAAACACATGTGAATTTCTATTGAATGCTTGTAAGTAGCTTAAGGCACTTTCAAGGGAAAGTGATTTTCTCTGAAAGGACAGCATTTAGAAAGTGAGGCAACACTCCATTCACTTCGCACAGTGAATTGAAGTGTTGGAACAGACTGCTTCTCTTTCAGTGAAACGCATGTGAATTTCTGTTGAATGCTTGTAAGTAGCTTAAGGCACTTTCAAAGGAAAGTGATTTTCTCTGAAAGGACAGCATTTAGAAAGTGAAGCAACACTCCATTCACTACGCACAGTGAATTGAAGTGTTGGAACAGACTGCTTCTCTTTCAGAAAAATGCATGTGAGTTTCTTGTGAATGCTTGTAAGTAGCTTAAGGCACTTTCAAAGGAAAGTGATTGTCTCTGAAAGGACAGCATTTAGAAAGTGAAGCAACACTCCATTCACTTCGCACAGTGAATTGAAGTGTTGGAACAGACAGCTTCTCTTTCATAGAAACGCATTTGAGTTTCCTGTGAACGTGTGTAAGTAGCTTAAGGCACTTTCAAAGGAAAGTGATTTTCTCTGAAAGGACAGCATTTAGAAAGTGAAGCAACACTCCATTCACTTCGCACAGTGAATTGAAGTGTTGGAGCAGACTGCTTCTCTTTCAGAGAAACGCATGTGAATTTCTGTGGAATGCTTGTAAGTAGCTTAAGGCACTTTCAAAGGAAAGTGATTTTCTCTGAAAGGACAGCATTTAGAAAGTGAAGCAACACTCCATTCACTTCGCACAATGAATTGAAGTGTTGGAACAGACAGCTTCTCTTTCATAGAAACGCATTTGAGTTTCCTGTGAATGTGTGTAAGTAGCTTAAGGCACTTTCAAAGCAAAGTGATTTTCTCTGAAAGGACAGCATTTAGAAAGTGAAGCAACACTCCATTCACTTCGCACAGTGAATTGAAGTGTTGGAACAGACTGCTTCTCTTTCAGTGAAATGCATGTGAATTTCTGTTGAATGCTTGTAAGTAGCTTAAGGCACTTTCAAAGGAAAGTGATTTTCTCTGAAAGGACAGCATTTAGAAAGTGAAGCAACACTCCATTCACTTTGCACAGTGAATTGAAGTGTTGGAACAGACTGCTTCTCTTTCAGTGAAACGCATGTGAATTTCTGTTGAATGCTTGTAAGTAGCTTAAGGCACTTTCAAAGGAAAGTGATTTTCTCTGAAAGGACAGCATTTAGAAAGTGAAGCAACACTCCATTCACTTCGCACAGTGAATTGAAGTGTTGGAACAGACTACTTCTCTTTCATAGAAACGCATTTGAGTTTCCTGTGAATGTGGGTAAGTAGCTTAAGGCACTTTCAAAGGGAAGTGATTTCCTCTGAAAGGACAGCATTTAGAAAGTGAAGCAACACTCCATTCACTTCGCACAGTGAATTGAAGTGTTGGAACAGACTGCTTCTCTTTCAGTGAAACGCATGTGAATTTCTGTTGAATGCTTGTAAGTAGCTTAAGGCACTTTCAAAGGAAAGTGATTTTCTCTGAAAGGACAGCATTTAGAAAGTGAAGCAACACTCCATTCACTTCGCACAATGAATTGAAGTGTTGGAACAGACAGCTTCTCTTTCATAGAAACGCATTTGAGTTTCCTGTGAATGTGTGTAAGTAGCTTAAGGCACTTTCAAAGGAAAGTGATTTTCTCTGAAAGGACAGCATTTTGAAAGTGAAACAACACTCCATTCACTTCGCCCAGTGAATTGAAGTGTTGGAACAGACTGCTTCTCTTTCAGAAAAATGCATGTGAGTTCTTCTGAATGCTTGTATGTAGCTTAAGGCATTTTCAAAAGAGAGTGATTTTCTCTCAAAGGAGAGCATATAGAAAGTGAAGCAACACTCCATTCACTTCGCCCAGTGAATTGAAGTGTTGGAGCAGACTGCTTCTTTTTCAGAGAAACACATGTGAATTTCTGTGGAATGCTTGTAAGTAGCTTAAGGCACTTTCAAAGCAAAGTGATTTTCTCTGAAAGGACAGCATTTAGAAAGTGAAGCAACACTCCATTCACTTCGCACAGTGAATTGAAGTGTTGGAACAGACTGCTTCTCTTTCAGTGAAATGCATGTGAATTTCTGTTGAATGCTTGTAAGTAGCTTAAGGCACTTTCAAAGGAAAGTGATTTTCTCTGAAAGGACAGCATTTAGAAAGTGAAGCAACACTCCATTCACTTTGCACAGTGAATTGAAGTGTTGGAACAGACTGCTTCTCTTTCAGTGAAACACATGTGAATTTCTGTTGAATGCTTGTAAGTAGCTTAAGGCACTTTCAAAGGAAAGTGATTTTCTCTGAAAGGACAGCATTTAGAAAGTGAAGCAACACTCCATTCACTTCGCACAGTGAATTGAAGTGTTGGAACAGACTACTTCTCTTTCATAGAAACGCATTTGAGTTTCCTGTGAATGTGGGTAAGTAGCTTAAGGCACTTTCAAAGGGAAGTGATTTTCTCTGAAAGGACAGCATTTAGAAAGTGAAGCAACACTCCATTCACTTCGCACAGTGAATTGAAGTGTTGGAACAGACTACTTCTCTTTCATAGAAACGCATTTGAGTTTCCTGTGAATGCTTGTAAGTATCTTAAGGCACTTTCAAAGGAAAGTGATTTTCTCTGAAAGGACAGCATTTAGAAAGTGAAGCAACACTCCATTCACTTCGCACAGTGAATTGAAGTGTTGGAACAGACAGCTTCTCTTTCATAGAAACGCATTTGAGTTTCCTGTGAATGTGTGTAAGTAGCTTAAGGCACTTTCAAAGGAAAGTGATTTTCTCTGAAAGGACAGCATTTTGAAAGTGAAACAACACTCCATTCACTTCGCCCAGTGAATTGAAGTGTTGGAACAGACTGCTTCTCTTTCAGAAAAATGCATGTGAGTTCTTCTGAATGCTTGTATGTAGCTTAAGGCATTTTCAATAGAGAGTGATTTTCTCTCAAAGGAGAGCATATAGAAAGTGAAGCAACACTCCATTCACTTCGCCCAGTGAATTGAAGTGTTGGAACAGACCTCTTCTCTTTCAGAGAAACGGATGTGAGTTTTTTGTGAATGCTTGTTAGTAGCTTAAGGCACTTTCACAGCAAAGTGATTTTCTCTGAAAGGACAGCATTTATAAAGTGAAGCAACTCTCCATTCACTTCGCACAGTGAATTGAAGTGTTGGAACAGACTGCTTCTTTTTCATAGAAACACATGTGAATTTCTGTTAAATGCTTGTAAGTAGCTGAAGGCACTTTCAAAGGAAAGTGATTTTCTCTGAAAGGACAGCATTTAGAAAGTGAAGCAACACTCTATTCTCTTCGCACAGTGAATTGAAGTGTTGGAACAGACTGCTTCTCTCTCAGAGAATTGCATGTGAGTTTCTTGTGAATGCTTGTAAGTTGCTTAAGGCAGTTTCAAAAGAGAGTGTATTTCTCTAAAAGGAGAGCATTTAGAAAGTGAAGCAACATTCCATTCACTTCGCACAGTGAATTGAAGTGTTGGAACAGACTGCTTCTCTTTCAGAGAAACAGATGTGACTTTCTTGTGAATGCTTGTAAGTAGCTTAAGGCACTTTCAAAGGAAAGTGATTTTCTCTGAAAGGACAGCATTTAGAAAGTGAAGCAACACTCCATTCACTTCGCACAGTAAATTGAAATGTTGGAACAGACAGCTTCTCTTTCATAGAAACGCATTTGAGTTTCCTGTGAACGTGTGTAAGTAGCTTAAGGCACTTTCAAAGGAAAGTGATTTTCTCTGAAAGGACAGCATTTAGAAAGTGAAGCAACACTCCATTCAATTCGCACAGTGAATTGAAGTGTTGGAGCAGACTGCTTCTCTTTCAGAGAAACGCATGTGAATTTCTATGGAATGCTTGTAAGTAGCTTAAGGCACTTTCAAAGGAAAGTGATTTTCTCTGAAAGGACAGCATTTAGAAAGTGAAGCAACACTCCATTCACTTCGCACAGTGAATTGAAGTGTTGGAACAGACTGCTTCTTTTTCAGAGAAACACATGTGAATTTCTATTGAATGCTTGTAAGTAGCTTAAGGCACTTTCAAAGGAAAGTGATTTTCTCTGAAAGGACAGCATTTAGAAAGTGAAGCAACACTCCATTCACTACGCACAGTGAATTGAAGTGTTGGAACAGACTGCTTCTCTTTCAGAAAAATGCATGTGAGTTTCTTGTGAATTCTTGTAAGCAGCTTAAGGCACTTTCAAAGGAAAGTGATTTTCTCTGAAAGGACAGCACTTAGAAAGTGAAGCAACACTCCATTCACTCCGCACAGTGAATTGAAGTGTTGGAACAGACTGCTTCACTTTCAGTGAAACGCATGTGAATTTCTGTTGAATGCTTGTAAGTAGCTTAAGGCACTTTCAAAGGAAAGTGATTTTCTCTGAAAGGACAGCATTTAGAAAGTGAAGCAACACTCCATTCACTTCGCACAGTGAATTGAAGTGTTGGAACAGACAGCTTCTCTTTCATAGAAACGCATTTGAGTTTCCTGTGAATGTGTGTAAGTAGCTTAAGGCACTTTCAAAGGAAAGTGATTTTCTCTGAAAGGACAGCATTTTGAAAGTGAAACAACACTCCATTCACTTCACCCAGTGAATTGAAGTGTTGGAACAGACTGCTTCTCTTTCAGAAAAATGCATGTGAGTTCTTCTGAATGCTTGTATGTAGCTTAAGGCATTTTCAAAAGAGAGTGATTTTCTCTCAAAGGAGAGCATATAGAAAGTGAAGCAACACTCCATTCACTTCGCCCAGTGAATTGAAGTGTTGGAACAGACTTCTTCTCTTTCAGAGAAACGGATGTGAGTTTTTTGTGAATGCTTGTTAGTAGCTTAAGGCACTTTCAAAGCAAGGTGATTTTCTCTGAAAGGACAGCATTTATAAAGGGAAGCAACTCTCCATTCACTTCGCACAGTGAATTGAAGTGTTGGAACAGACTGCTTCTTTTTCATAGAAACACATGTGAATTTCTGTTAAATGCTTGTAAGTAGCTGAAGGCACTTTCAAAGGAAAGTGATTTTCTCTGAAAGGACAGCATTTAGAAAGTGAAGCAACACTCCATTCACTACGCACAGTGAATTGAAGTGTTGGAACAGACTGCTTCTCTTTCATAGATCCACATTTGATATTCCTGTGAATGCTTGTAAGTAGCTTAAGGCACTTTCAAAGGAAAGTGTTTTTCTCTAAAAGAAGAGCATATAGAAAGTGAAGCAACACTCCATTCACTTCGTACAGTGAATTGAAGTGTTGGAACAGACTGCTTCTCTTTCAGAGAAACAGATGTGACTTTCTTGTGAATGCTTGTAAGTAGCTTAAGGCACTTTCAAAGGAAAGTGATTTTCTCTGAAAGGACAGCATTTAGAAAGTGAAGCAACACTCCATTCACTTCGCACAGTAAATTGAAATGTTGGAACAGACAGCTTCTCTTTCATAGAAACGCATTTGAGTTTCCTGTGAACGTGTGTAAGTAGCTTAAGGCACTTTCAAAGGAAAGTGATTTTCTCTGAAAGGACAGCATTTAGAAAGTGAAGCAACACTCCATTCACTTCGCACAGTGAATTGAAGTGTTGGAGCAGACTGCTTCTCTTTCAGAGAAACGCATGTGAATTTCTATGGAATGCTTGTAAGTAGCTTAAGGCACTTTCAAAGGAAAGTGATTTTCTCTGAAAGGACAGCATTTAGAAAGTGAAGCAACACTCCATTCACTTCGCACAGTGAATTGAAGTGTTGGAACAGACTGTTTCTTTTTCAGAGAAACACATGTGAATTTCTATTGAATGCTTGTAAGTAGCTTAAGGCACTTTCAAAGGAAAGTGATTTTCTCTGAAAGGACAGCATTTAGAAAGTGAAGCAACACTCCATTCACTACGCACAGTGAATTGAAGTGTTGGAACAGACTGCTTCTCTTTCAGAAAAATGCATGTGAGTTTCTTGTGAATTCTTGTAAGCAGCTTAAGGCACTTTCAAAGGAAAGTGATTTTCTCTGAAAGGACAGCACTTAGAAAGTGAAGCAACACTCCATTCACTCCGCACAGTGAATTGAAGTGTTGGAACAGACTGCTTCACTTTCAGTGAAACGCATGTGAATTTCTGTTGAATGCTTGTAAGTAGCTTAAGGCACTTTCAAAGGAAAGGGATTTTCTCTGAAAGGACAGCATTTAGAAAGTGAAGCAACACTCCATTCACTTCGCACAGTGAATTGAAGTGTTGGAACAGACAGCTTCTCTTTCATAGAAACGCATTTGAGTTTCCTGTGAATGTGTGTAAGTAGCTTAAGGCACTTTCAAAGGAAAGTGATTTTCTCTGAAAGGACAGCATTTTGAAAGTGAAACAACACTCCATTCACTTCACCCAGTGAATTGAAGTGTTGGAACAGACTGCTTCTCTTTCAGAAAAATGCATGTGAGTTCTTCTGAATGCTTGTATGTAGCTTAAGGCATTTTCAAAAGAGAGTGATTTTCTCTCAAAGGAGAGCATATAGAAAGTGAAGCAACACTCCATTCACTTCGCCCAGTGAATTGAAGTGTTGGAACAGACTTCTTCTCTTTCAGAGAAACGGATGTGAGTTTTTTGTGAATGCTTGTTAGTAGCTTAAGGCACTTTCAAAGCAAGGTGATTTTCTCTGAAAGGACAGCATTTATAAAGGGAAGCAACTCTCCATTCACTTCGCACAGTGAATTGAAGTGTTGGAACAGACTGCTTCTTTTTCATAGAAACACATGTGAATTTCTGTTAAATGCTTGTAAGTAGCTGAAGGCACTTTCAAAGGAAAGTGATTTTCTCTGAAAGGACAGCATTTAGAAAGTGAAGCAACACTCCATTCACTACGCACAGTGAATTGAAGTGTTGGAACAGACTGCTTCTCTTTCAGAAAAATGCACGTGAGTTTCTTGTGAATGCTTGTAAGCAGCTTAAGGCACTTTCAAAGGAAAGTGATTTTCTCTGAAAGGACAGCATTTAGAAAGTGAAGGAACACTCCATTCACTTCGCACAGTGAATTGAAGTGTTGGAACAGACTGCTTCTTTTTCAGTGAAACGCATGTGAATTTCTGTTGAATGCTTGTAAGTATCTTAAGGCACTTTCAAAGGAAAGTGATTTTCTCTGAAAGGACAGCATTTAGAAAGTGAAGCAACACTCCATTCACTTCGCACAGTGAATTGAAGTGTTGGAACAGACAACTTCTCTTTCATAGAAACGCATTTGATTTTCCTGTGAATGTGTGTAAGTAGCTTAAGGCACTTTCAAAGGAAAGTGATTTTCTCTGAAAGAAAGCATTTTGAAAGTGAAACAACACTCCATTCACTTCGCCCAGTGAATTGAAGTGTTGGAAGAGACTGCTTCTCTTTCAGAAAAATGCATGTGAGTTCTTCTGAATGCTTGTATGTAGCTTAAGGCATTTTCAAAAGAGAGTGATTTTCTCTCAAAGGAGAGCATATAGAAAGTGAAGCAACACTCCATTCACTTCGCCCAGTGAATTGAAGTGTTGGAACAGACTTCTTCTCTTTCAGAGAAACGGATGTGAGTTTTTTGTGAATGCTTGTTAGTAGCTTAAGGCACTTTAAAAGCAAAGTGATTTTCTCTGAAAGGACAGCATTTAGAAAGTGAAGCAACTCTCCATTCACTTCGCACAGTGAATAGAAGTGTTGGAACAGACTGCTTCTCTTTCAGTGAAATGCATTTGAATTTCTGTTGAATGCTTGTAAGTAGTTTAAGGCACTTTTAAAGGGAAGTGATGTTCTCTGAAAGGACAGCATTTAGAAAGTGAAGCAACACTCCATTCACTACGCACAGTGAATTGAAGTGTTGGAACAGACTGCTTCTCTTTCAGAAAAATGCATGTGAGTTTCTTGTGAATGCTTGTAAGCAGCTTAAGGCACTTTCAAAGGAAAGTGATTTTCTCTGAAAGGACAACACTTAGAAAGTGAAGCAACACTCCATTCACTTCGCACAGTGAATTGAAGTGTTGGAACAGACTGCTTCTTTTTCAGAGAAACGCATGTGAATTTCTGTGGAATGCTTGTAAGTAGCTTAAGGCACTTTCAAAGCAAAGTGATTTTCTCTGAAAGGACAGCATTTAGAAAGTGAAGCAACACTCCATTCACTACGCACAGTGAATTGAAGTGTTGGAACAGACTGCTTCTCTTTCAGAAAAATACATGTGAGTTTCTTGTGAATGCTTGTAAGCAGCTTAAGGCACTTTCAAAGGAAAGTGATTTTCTCTGAAAGGACAGCATTTAGAAAGTGAAGCAACACTCCATTCACTACGCACAGTGAATTGAAGTGTTGGAACAGACTGCTTCTCTTTCAGTGAAACGCATGTGAATTTCTGTTGAATGCTTGTAAGTAGCTTAAGGCACTTTCAAAGGAAAGTGATTTTCTCTGAAAGGACAGCATTTAGAAAGTGAAGCAACACTCCATTCACTTCGCACAGTGAATTGAAGTGTTGGAACAGACAGCTTCTCTTTCATAGAAACGCATTTGAGTTTCCTGTGAATGTGTGTAAGTAGCTTAAGGCACTTTCAAAGGAAAGTGATTTTCTCTGAAAGGACAGCATTTTGAAAGTGAAACAACACTCCATTCACTTCGCCCAGTGAATTGAAGTGTTGGAACAGACTGCTTCTCTTTCAGAAAAATGCATGTGAGTTCTTCTGAATGCTTGTATGTAGCTTAAGGCATTTTCAAAAGAGAGTGATTTTCTCTCAAAGGAGAGCATCTAGAAAGTGAAGCAACACTCCATTCACTTCGCCCAGTGAATTGAAGTGTTGGAACAGACTTCTTCTCTTTCAGAGAAACGGATGTGAGTTTTTTGTGAATGCTTGTTAGTAGCTTAAGGCACTTTCAAAGCAAAGTGATTTTCTCTGAAAGGACAGCATTTATAAAGTGAAGCAACTCTCCATTCACTTCGCACAGTGAATTGAAGTGTTGGAACAGACTGCTTCTTTTTCATAGAAACACATGTGAATTTCTGTTAAATGCTTGTAAGTAGCTGAAGGCACTTTCAAAGGAAAGTGATTTTCTCTGAAAGGACAGCATTTAGAAAGTGAAGCAACACTCCATTCACTTCGCACAGTGAATTGAAGTGTTGGAACAGACTGCTTCTCTTTCAGAAAAATGCACGTGAGTTTCTTGTGAATGCTTGTAAGCAGCTTAAGGCACTTTCAAAGGAAAGTGATTTTCTCTGAAAGGACAGCATTTAGAAAGTGAATCAACACTCCATTCACTACGCACAGTGAATTGAAGTGTTGGAACAGACTGCTTCTCTTTCAGAAAAATGCACGTGAGTTTCTTGTGAATGCTTGTAAGTAGCTTAAGGCACTTTCAAAGGAAAGTGATTTTCTCTGAAAGGACAGCATTTAGAAAGTGAAGCAACACTCCATTCACTTCGCACAGTGAATTGAAGTGTTGGAACAGACTGCTTCTCTTTCAGTGAAATGCATGTGAATTTCTGTTGAATGCTTGTAAGTAGCTTAAGGCACTTTTAAAGGGAAGTGATTTTCTCTGAAAGGACAGCATTTAGAAAGTGATGCAACACTCCATTCACTTCGCACAGTGAATTGAAGTGTTGGAACAGACTGCTTCTCTTTCAGTGAAACGCATGTGAATTTCTGTTGAATGCTTGTAAATATCTTAAGGCACTTTCAAAGGAAAGTGATTTTCTCTGAAAGGACAGCATTTAGAAAGTGAAGCAACACTCCATTCACTTCGCACAGTGAATTGTAGTGTTGGAACAAACTGCTTCTATTTCAGAAAAATGCATGTGAGTTTCTTGTGAATGCTTGTAAGTAGCTTAAGGCACTTTCAAAGGAAAGTGATTTTCTCTGAAAGGACAGCATTTAGAAAGTGAAGCAACACTCCATTCACTTCGCACAGTAAATTGAAGTGTTGTAACAGACTGCTTCTCTTTCAGTGAAACGCATGTGAATTTCTGTTGAATGCTTGTAAGTAGCTTAAGGCACTTTCAAAGGAAAGTGATTTTCTCTGAAAGGACAGCATTTAGAAAGTGAAGCAACACTCCATTCACGTCGCACAGTGAATTGAAGTGTTGGAACAGACTGCATCTCTTTCAGTGAAACGCATGTGAATTTCTGTTGAATGCTTGTAAGTAGCTTAAGGCACTTTCAAAGGAAAGTGATTTTCTCTGAAAGGACAGCATTTAGAAAGTGAAGCAACACTCCATTCACTTCGCACAGTGAATTGAAGTGTTGGAACAGACTGCTTCTCTTTCAGAAAAATGCATGTGAGTTCTTCTGAATGCTTGTATGTAGCTTAAGGCATTTTCAAAAGATAGTGATTTTCTCTAAAAGGAGAGCATATAGAAAGTGAAGCAACACTCCCTTCACTTCGCCCAGTGAACTGAAGTGTTGGAACAGACTTCTTCTCTTTCAGAGAAACTGATGTGAGTTTTTTGTGAATGCTTGTAAGTAGCTTAAGGCACTTTCAAAGCAAAGTGATTTTCTCTGAAAGGACAGCGTTTATAAAGTGAAGCAACTCTCCATTCACTTCGCACAGTGAATTGAAGTGTTGGAACAGACTGCTTCTTTTTCATAGAAACACATGTGAATTTCTGTTGAATGCTTGTAAGTATCTTAAGGCACTTTCAAAGGAAAGTGATTTTCTCTGAAAGGACAGCATTTAGAAAGTGAAGCAACTCTCCATTCTCTTCGCACTGTGAATTGAAGTGTTGGAACAGACAGCTTCTCTTTCATAGAAACGCATTTGAGTTTCCTGTGAATCTGTGTAAGTAGCTTAAGGCACTTTCAAAGGAAAGTGATTTTCTCTGAAAGGACAGCATTCAGAAAGTGAAGCAACACTCCATTCACTTCGCACAGTGAATTGAAGTGTTGGAACAGACTACTTCTCTTTCAGAGAAACAGATATGAGTTTTTAGTGAATGCTTGTAAGTAGCTTAAGGCACTTTCAAAGGAAAGTGATTTTCTCTGAAAGGACAGCATTTAGAAAGTGAAGCAACACTCCATTCACTTCGCACAGTGAATTGAAGCGTTGGAACAGACTGCTTCTTTTTCAGAGAAACACATGTGAATTTCTATTGAATGCTTGTAAGTAGCTTAAGGCACTTTCAAAGGAAAGTGATTTTCTCTGAAAGGACAGCATTTAGAAAGTGAAGCAACACTCCATTCACTACGCACAGTGAATTGAAGTGTTGGAACAGACTGCTTTTCTTTCAGAACAATGCATGTAAGTTTCTTGTGAATGCTTGTAAGTAGCTTAAGGCACTTTCAAAGGAAAGTGATTTTCTCTGAAAGGACAGCATTTAGAAAGTGAAGCAACACTCCATTCACTTCGCACAGTGAATTGAAGTGTTGGAACAGACTGCTTCTTTTTCAGAGAAACGCATGTGTATTTCTGTGGAATGCTTGTAAGTAGCTTAAGGCACTTTCAAAGGAAAGTGATTTTCTCTGAAAGAACAGCATTTAGAGAGTGAAGCAACACTCCATTCACTTTGCACAGTGAATTGAAGTGTTGGAACAGACTGCTTCTCTTTCAGAGAAACGGATGTGAGTTCTTTGTGAATGCTTGTAAGTAGCTTAAGGCACTTTCAAAGCAAAGTGATTTTCTCTGAAAGGACAGCATTTATAAAGTGAAGCACTCTCCATTCACTTCGCACAGTGAATTGAAGTGTTGGAACAGACTGCTTTTTTTTATAGAAACACATGTGAATTTCTGTTAAATGCTTGTAAGTAGCTGAAGGCACTTTCAAAGGAAAGTGATTTTCTCTGAAAGGACAGCATTTAGAAAGTGAAGCAACTCTCCATTCTCTTCGCACAGTGAATTGAAGTGTTGGAACAGAATGCTTCTCTTTCAGAGAATCGCATGTGAATTTCTATTGAATGCTTGTCAGTAGCTTAAGGCACTTTCAAAGGACAGTGATTTTCTCTGAAAGGACAGCATTTAGAAAGTGAAGCAACAATCCATTCACTACGCACAGTGAATTGAAGTGTTGGAACAGACTGCTTCTCTTTCAGAAAAATGCATGTGAGTTTCTTATGAATGCTTGTAAGTAGCTTAGGCACTTTCAAAGGAAAGTGATTGTCTCTGAAAGGACAGCATTTAGAAAGTGAAGCAACACTCCATTCACTTCGAACAGTGAATTGAAGTGTTGGAACAGACTGCTTCTTTTTCAGAGAAACACATGTGAATTTCTATTGAATGCTTGTAAGTAGCTTAAGGCACTTTCAAAGGAAAATGATTTTCTCTGAAAGGACAGCATTTAGAAAGTGAAGCAACACTCCATTCACTACGCACAGTGAATTGAAGTGTTGGAACAGACTGCTTCTCTTTCAGAAAAATGCATGTGAGTTTCTTGTGAATGCTTGTAAGTAGCTTAAGGCACTTTCAAAGGAAAGTGATTTTCTCTGAAATGACAGCATTTAGAAAGTGAAGCAACACTCCATTCACTTCGCACAGTGAATTGAAGTGATGGAACAGACTGCTTCTCTTTCAGTGAAACACATGTGAATTTCTGTTGAATGCTTGTAAGTAGCTTAAGGCACTTTCAAAGGAAAGTGATTTTCTCTGAAAGGACAGCATTTAGAAAGTGAAGCAACACTCCATTCACTTCGCACAGTGAATTGAAGTGTTGGAACAGACAGCTTCTCTTTCATAGAAACGCATTTGAGTTTTCTGTGAATCTGTGTAAGTAGCTTAAGACACTTTCAAAGGAAAGTGATTTTCTCTGAAAGGACAGCATTTAAAAAGTGAAGCAACACTCCATTCACTTCGCACAGTGAATTGAAGTGTTGGAACAGACTACTTCTCTTTCAGAGAAACAGATAGGAGTTTTTTGTGAATGCTTGTAAGTAGCTTAAGGCACTTTCAAAGGAAAGTGATTTTCTCTGAAAAGACAGCATTTAGAAAGTGAAGCAACACTCCATTCACTTCGCACTGTGAATTGAAGTGTTGGAACAGACAGCTTCTCTTTCATAGAAACGCATTTGAGTTTCCTGTGAATCTGTGTATGTAGCTTAAGGCACTTTCAAAGGAAAGTGATTTTCTCTGAAAGGACAGCATTTAGAAAATGAAACAACACTCCATTCACTTCGCACAGTGAATTGAAGTGTTGGAACAGACTACTTCTCTTTCAGAGAAACAGATATGAGTTTTTTGTGAATGCTTGTAAGTAGCTTAAGGCACTTTCAAAGGAAAGTGATTTTCTCTGAAAGGACTGCATTTAGAAAGTGAAGCAACACTCCATTCACTACGCACAGTGAATTGAAGTGTTGGAACAGACTGCTTCTCTTTCAGAAAAATGCATGTGAGTTTCTTGTGAATGCTTGTAAGTAGCTTAAGGCACTTTCAAAGGAAAGTGATTTTCTCTGAAAGGACAGCATTTAGAAAGTGAAGCAACACTCCATTCACTTCGCACAGTGAATTGAATTGTTGGAACAGACTGCTTCTTTTTCAGAGAAACACATGTGAATTTCTATTAAATGCTTGTAAGTAGCTTAAGGCACTTTCAAAGGAAAGTGATTTTCTCTGAAAGGACAGCATTTAGAAAGTGAAGCAACACTCCATTCACTATGCACAGTGAATTGAAGTGTTGGAACAGACTGCTTCTCTTTCAGAAAAATGCAAGTGAGTTTCTTGTGAATGCTTGTAAGTAGCTTAAGGCACTTTCAAAGGAAAGTGATTTTCTCTGAAAGGACAGCATTTAGAAAGTGAAGCAACACTCCATTCACTTCGCACAGTGAATTGAAGTGTTGGAACAGACTGCTTCTTTTTCAGAGAAGCGCATGTGTATTTCTGTGGAATGCTTGTAAGTAGCTTAAGGCACTTTCAAAGGAAAGTGATTTTCTCTGAAAGGACAGCATTTAGAAAGTGAAGCAACACTCCATTCACTTCGCACAGTGAATTGAAGTGTTGAAACAGACTGCTTCTCTTTCAGAGAAACGGATGTGAGTTCTTTGTGAATGCTTGTAAGTAGCTTAAGGCACTTTCAAAGCAAAGTGATTTTCTCTGAGAGGACAGCATTTATAAAGTGAAGCAACTCTCCATTCACTTCGCACAGTGAATTGAAGTGTTTGAACAGACTGCTTCTTTTTCATAGAAACACATGTGAATTTCTGTTAAATGCTTGTAAGTAGCTTAAGGCACTTTCAAAGGAAAGTGATTTTCTCTGAAAGGACAGCATTTAGAAAGTGAAGCAACACTCCATTCTCTTCGCACAGTGAATTGAAGTGTTGGAACAGACTGCTTCTCTTTCAGAGAATTGCATGTGAGTTTCTTGTGAATGCTTGTAAGTTGCTTAAGGCAGTTTCAAAAGAGAGTGAATTTCTCTAAAAGGAGAGCATTTAGAAAGTGAAGCAACATTCCATTCACTTCGCACAGTGAATTGAAATGTTGGAACAGACTGCTTCTCTTTCAGAGAAACAGATGTGACTTTCTTGTGAATGCTTGTAAGTAGATTAAGGCAGTTTCAAAAGAGAGTGATTTTCTCTAAAAGGAGAGCATATAGAAAGTGAAGCAACACTCCATTCACTTCACACAGTGAATTGTAGTGTTGGAACAAACTGCTTCTCTTTCAGAAAAATGCATGTGAGTTTCTTGTGAATGCTTGTAAGTAGCTTGAGGCACTTTCAAAGGAAAGTGATTTTCTCTGAAAGGACAGCATTTAGAAAGTGAAGCAACACTCCATTCACTTCGCACAGTGAATTGAAGTGTTGTAACAGACTGCTTCTCTTTCAGTGAAACGCATGTGAATTTCTGTAGAATGCTTGTAAGTAGCTTAAGGCACTTTCAAAGAAAAGTGATTTTCTCTGAAAGGACAGCATTTAGAAAGTGAAGCAACACTCCATTCACTTCGCACAGTGAATTGAAGTGTTGGAACAGACAGCTTCTCTTTCATAGAAACGCATTTGAGTTTCCTGTGAATGTGTGTAAGTAGCTTAAGGCACTTTCAAAGGAAAGTGATTTTCTCTGAAAGGACAGCATTTAGAAAGTGAAACAACACTCCATTCACTTCGCACAGTGAATTGAAGTGTTGGAACAGACTTCTTCTCTTTCAGAGAAACGCATGTGAATTTCTGTGGAATGCTTGTAAGTAGCTTAAGGCACTTTCAAAGGAAAGTGATTTTCTCTGAAAGGACAGCATTTAGAAAGTGAAACAACACTCCATTCACTTCGCACAGTGAATTGAAGTGTTGGAACAGAAAACTTCTCTTTCAGAGGAACAGATATGAGTTTTTTTGTGAATGCTTGTAAGTACCTTAAGGCACTTTCAAAGGAAAGTGATTTTCTCTGAAAGGACAGCATTTAGAAAGTGAAGCAACACTCCATTCACTTCGCACAGTGAATTGAAGTGTTGGAACAGACTGCTTCTCTTTCAGAGAAACGCATGTGAATTTCTATTGAATGCTTGTAAGTAGCTTAAGGCACTTTCAAAGGAAAGTGATTTTCTCTGAAAGGACAGCATTTAGAAAGTGAAGCAACACTCCATACACTACGCACAGTGAATTGAAGTGTTGGAACAGACTGCTTCTCTTTCAGAAAAATGCATGTGAGTTTCTTGTGAATGCTTGTAAGTAGCTTAAGGCACTTTCAAAGGAAAGTGATTTTCTCTGAAAGGACAGCATTTAGAAAGTGAAGCAACACTCCATTCACTTCGCACAGTGAATTGAAGTGTTGGAACAGACAGCTTCTCTTTCATAGAAACGCATTTGAGTTTCCTGTGAATGTGTGTAAGTAGCTTAAGGCACTTTCAAAGGGAAGTGATTTTCTCTGAAAGGACAGCATTTAGAAAGTGAAGCAACACTCCATTCACTTCGCACAGTGAGTTGAAGTGTTGGAACAGACTGCTTCTCTTTCAGTGAAACGCATGTGAATTTCTGTTGAATGCTTGTAAGTAGCTTAAGGCACTTTCAAAGGAAAGTGATTTTCTCTGAAAGGACAGCATTTAGAAAGTGAAGCAACACTCCATTCACTTCGCACAGTGAATTGAAATGTTGGAACAGACACCTTCTCTTTCATAGAAACGCATTTGAGTTTCCTGCGAATGTGTGTAAGTAGCTTAAGGCACTTTCAAAGGAAAGTGATTTTCTCTGAAAGGACAGTATTTAGAAAGTGAAGCAACACCCCATTCACTTCGCACAGTGAATTGAAGTGTTGGAACAGACTGCTTCTCTTTCAGTGAAATGCATATGAATTTCTGTTGAATGCTTGTAAGTAGCTTAAGGCACTTTCAAAGGAAAGTGATTTTCTCTGAAAGGACAGCATTAAGAAAGTGAAGCAACACTCCATTCACTTCGCACAGTGAATTGAAATGTTGGAACAGACTGCTTCTCTTTCAGTGAAACGCATGTGAAGTTCTGTTGAATGCTTGTAAGTAGCTTAAGGCACTTTCAAAGGAAAGTGATTTTCTCTGAAAGGACAGCATTTAGAAAGTGAAGCAACACTCCATTCACTTCGCACAGTGAATTGAAGTGTTGGAACAGACAGCTTCTCTTTCATAGAAACGCATTTGAGTTTCCTGTGAATGTGGGTAAGTTGCTTAAGGCACTTTCAAAGGAAAGTGATTTTCTCTGAAAGGACAGCATTTAGAAAGTGAAGCAACACTCCATTCACTTCGCACAGTGAATTGAAGTGTTGGAACAGACTGCTTCTCTTTCAGTGAAAGGCATGTGAATTTCTGTTGAATGCTTGTAAGTAGCTTAAGGCACTTTCAAAGGAAAGTGGTTTTCTCTGAAAGGACAGCATTTAGAAAGTGAAGCAACACTCCATTCACTTCGCACAGTGAATTGAAGTGTTGGAACAGACAGCTTCTCTTTCATAGAAACGCAATTGAGTTTCCTATGAATGTGTGTAAGTAGCTTAAGGCACTTTCAAAGGAAAGTGCTTTTCTCTGAAAGGACAGCATTTAGAAAGTGAAACAACACTCCATTCACTTCGCACAGTGAATTGAAGTGTTGGAACAGACTTCTTCTCTTTCAGAGAAACGCATGTGAATTTCTGTGGAATGCTAGTAAGTAGCTTAAGGCACTTTCAAAGGAAAGTGATTTTCTCTGAAAGGACAGCATTTAGAAAGTGAAAGAACACTCCATTCACTTCGCACAGTGAATTGAAGTGTTGGAACAGAAAACTTCACTTTCAGAGAAACAGATATGAGTTTTTTGTGAATGCTTGTAAGTAGCTTAAGGCACTTTCAAAGGAAAGTGATTTTCTCTGAAAGGACAGCATTTAGAAAGTGAAGCAACACTCCATTCACTTCGCACAGTGAATTGAAGTGTTGGAACAGACTGCTTCTCTTTCAGAGAAACGCATGTGAATTTCTATTGAATGCTTGAAAGTAGCTTAAGGCACTTTCAAAGGAAAGTGATTTTCTCTGAAAGGACAGCATTTAGAAAGTGAAGCAACACTCCATTCACTACGCACAGTGAATTGAAGTGTTGGAACAGACTGCTCCTCTTTCAGAAAAATGCATGTGAGTTTCTTGTGAATGCTTCTAAGTAGCTTAAGGCACTTTCAAAGGAAAGTGATTTTCTCTGAAAGGACAGCATTTAGAAAGTGAAGCAACACTCCATTCACTACGCACAGTGAATTGAAGTGTTGGAACAGACTGCTACTCTTTCAGTGAAATACATGTGAATTTCTGTTGAATGCTTGTAAGTAGCTTAAGGCACTTTCAAAGGAAAGTGATTTTCTCTGAAAGGACAGCAATTAGAAAGTGAAGCAACACTCCATTCACTTCGCACAGTGAATTGAAGTGTTGGAACAGACTGCTTCTCTTTCAGTGAAACACATGTGAATTTCTGTTGAATGCTTGTAAGTAGCTTAAGGCACTTTCAAAGGAAAGTGATTTTCTCTGAAAGGACAGCATTTAGAAAGTGAAGCAACACTCCATTCACTTCGCACAGTGAATTGAAGTGTTGGAACAGACAGCTTCTCTTTCATAGAAACGCATTTGAGTTTCCTGTGAATGTGTGTAAGTAGCTTAAGGCACTTTCAAAGGAAAGTGATTTTCTCTGAAAGGACAGCATTTAGAAAGTGAAGCAACACTCCATTCACTTCGCACAGTGAGTTGAAGTGTTGGAACAGAATGCTTCTCTTTCAGTGAAACGCATGTGAATTTCTGTTGAATGCTTGTAAGTAGCTTAAGGCACTTTCAAAGGAAAGTGATTTTCTCTGAAAGGACAGCATTTAGAAAGTGAAGCAACACTCCATTCACTTCGCACAGTGAATTGAAGTGTTGGAACAGACACCTTCTCTTTCATAGAAACGCATTTGAGTTTCCTGCGAATGTGTGTAAGTAGCTTAATGCAATTTCAAAGGAAAGTGATTTTCTCTGAAAGGACAGCATTTAGAAAGTGAAGCAACACTCCATTCACTTCGCACAGTGAATTGAAGTGTTGGAACAGACTGCTTCTTTTTCAGAAAAAGGCATGTGAATTTCTGTGGAATGCTTGTAAGTAGCTTAAGGCACTTTCAAAGGAAAGTGATTTTCTCTGAAAGGACAGTATTTAGAAAGTGAAGCAACACCCCTTTCACTTCGCACAGTGAATTGAAGTGTTGGAACAGACTGCTTCTCTTTCAGTGAAATGCATATGAATTTCTATTGAATGCTTGTAAGTAGCTTAAGGCACTTTCAAAGGAAAGTGATTTTCTCTGAAAGGACAGCATTGAGAAAGTGAAGCAACACTCCATTCACTTCGCACAGTGAATTGAAATGTTGGAACAGACTGCTTCTCTTTCAGTGAAACGCATGTGAAGTTCTGTTGAATGCTTGTAAGTAGCTTAAGGCACTTTCAAAGGAAAGTGATTTTCTCTGAAAGGACAGCATTTAGAAAGTGAAGCAACACTCCATTCACTTCGCACAGTGAATTGAAGTGTTGGAACAGACAGCTTCTCTTTCATAGAAACGCATTTGAGTTTCCTGTGAATGTGGGTAAGTTTCTTAAGGTACTTTCAAAAGAAAGTGATTTTCTCTGAAAGGACAGCATTTAGAAAGTGAAGCAACACTCCATTCACTTCGCACAGTGAATTGAAGTGTTGGAACAGACTGCTTCTCTTTCAGTGAAACGCATGTGAATTTCTGTTGAATGCTTGTAAGTAGCTTAAGGCACTTTCAAAGGAAAGTGGTTTTCTCTGAAAGGACAGCATTTAGAAAGTGAAGCAACACTCCATTCACTTCACACAGTGAATTGAAGTGTTGGAACAGACAGCTTCTCTTTCATAGAAACGCAATTGAGTTTCCTGTGAATGTGTGTAAGTAGCTTAAGGCACTTTCAAAGGAAAGTGATTTTCTCTGAAAGGACAGCATTTAGAAAGTGAAACAACACTCCATTCACTTCGCACAGTGAATTGAAGTGTTGGAACAGACTTCTTCTCTTTCAGAGAAACGCATGTGAATTTCTGTGGAATGCTAGTAAGTAGCTTAAGGCACTTTCAAAGGAAAGTGATTTACTCTGAAAGGACAGCATTTAGAAAGTGAAAGAACACTTCATTCACTTCGCACAGTGAATTGAAGTGTTGGAACAGAAAACTTCTCTTTCAGAGAAACAGATATGAGTTTTTTGTGAATGCTTGTAAGTAGCTTAAGGCACTTTCAAAGGAAAGTGATTTTCTCTGAAAGGACAGCATTTAGAAAGTGAAGCAACACTCCATTCACTTCGCACAGTGAATTGAAGTGTTGGAACAGACTGCTTCTTTTTCAGAGAAAGGCATGTGAATTTCTGTGGAATGCTTGTAAGTAGCTTAAGGCACTTTCAAAGGAAAGTGATTTTCTCTGAAAGGACAGTATTTAGAAAGTGAAGCAACACCCCTTTCACTTCGCACAGTGAATTGAAGTGTTGGAACAGACTGCTTCTCTTTCAGTGAAATGCATATGAATTTCTGTTGAATGCTTGTAAGTAGCTTAAGGCACTTTCAAAGGAAAGTGATTTTCTCTGAAAGGACAGCATTAAGAAAGTGAAGCAACACTCCATTCACTTCGCACAGTGAATTGAAATGTTGGAACAGACTGCTTCTCTTTCAGTGAAACGCATGTGAATTTCTGTTGAATGCTTGTAAGTAGCTTAAGGCACTTTCAAAGGAAAGTGATTTTCTCTGAAAGGACAGCATTTAGAAAGTGAAGCAACACTCCATTCACTTCGCACAGTGAATTGAAGTGTTGGAACAGACAGCTTCTCTTTCATAGAAACGCATTTGAGTTTCCTGTGAATGTGGGTAAGTTGCTTAAGGCACTTTCAAAGGAAAGTGATTTTATCTGAAAGGACAGCATTTAGAAAGTGAAGCAACACTCCATTCACTTCGCACAGTGAATTGAAGTGTTGGAACAGACTGCTTCTCTATCAGTGAAACGCATGTGAATTTCTGTTGAATGCTTGTAAGTAGCTTAAGGCACTTTCAAAGGAAAGTGGTTTTCTCTGAAAGGACAGCATTTAGAAAGTGAAGCAACACTCCATTCACTTCGCACAGTGAATTGAAGTGTTGGAACAGACAGCTTCTCTTTCATAGAAACGCAATTGAGTTTCCTGTGAATATGTGTAAGTAGCTTAAGGCACTTTCAAAGGAAAGTGCTTTTCTCTGAAAGGACAGCATTTAGAAAGTGAAACAACACTCCATTCACTTCGCACAGTGAATTGAAGTGTTGGAACAGACTTCTTCTCTTTCAGAGAAACAGATATGAGTTTTTTGTGAATGCTTGTAAGTAGCTTAAGGCACTTTCAAAGGAAAGTGATTTTCTCTGAAAGGACAGCATTTAGAAAGTGAAGCAACACTCCATTCACTTCGCACAGTGAATTGAAGTGTTGAACAGACTGCTTCTCTTTCAGAGAAACGCATGTGAATTTCTATTGAATGCTTGTAAGTAGCTTAAGGCACTTTCAAAGGAAAGTGATTTTCTCTGAAAGGACATCATTTAGAAAGTGAAGCAACACTCCATTCACTACGCACAGTGAATTGAAGTGTTGGAACAGACTGCTTCTCTTTCAGAAAAATGCATGTGAGTTTCTTGTGAATGCTTGTAAGTAGCTTAAGGCACTTTCAAAGGAAAGTGATTTTCTCTGAAAGGACAGCATTTAGAAAGTGAAGCAACACTCCATTCACTTCGCACAGTGAATTGAAGTGTTGGAACAGACTGCTTCTTTTTCAGAGAAACACATATGAATTTCTATTGAATGCTTGTAATTAGCTTAAGGCACTTTCAAAGGAAAGTGATTTTCTCTGAAAGGACAGCATTTAGAAAGTGAAGCAACACTCCATTCACTATGCACAGTGAATTGAAGTGTTGGAACAGACTGCTTCTCTTTCAGAAAAATGCATGTGAGTTTCTTGTGAATGCTTGTAAGTAGCTTAAGGCACTTTCAAAGGAAAGTGACTTTTTCTGAAAGGACAGCATTTAGAAAGTGAAGCAGCACTCCATTCACTTCGCACAGTGAATTGAAATGTTGGAACAGACTGCTACTCTTTCAGTGAAATGCATGTGAATTTCTGTTGAATGCTTGTAAGTAGCTTAAGGCACTTTCAAAGGAAAGTGATTTTCTCTGAAAAGACAGCATTTAGAAAGTGAAACAAAACTCTATTCACTTAGCACAGTGAATTGAAGTGTTGGAGCAGACTGCTTCTCTTTCAGAGAAACGAATGTGAATTTCTGTGGAATGCTTGTAAGTAGCTTAAGGTACTTTCAAAGGAAAGTGATTTTCTCTGAAAGGACAGCATTTAGAAAGTGAAACAACACTCCATTCACTTCGCACAGTGAATTGAAGTGTTGGAACAGACTGCTTCTTTTTCAGAGAAACACATGTGAATTTCTATTGAATGCTTGTAAGTAGCTTAAGGCACTTTCAAAGGAAAGTGATTTTCTCTGAAACGACAGCATTTAGAAAGTGAAGCAACACTCCATTCACTACGCACAGTGAATTGAAGTGTTGGAACAGACTGCTTCTCTTTCAGAAAAATGCATGTGAGTTTCTTGTGAATGCTTGTAAGTAGCTTAAGGCACTTTCAAAGGAAAGTGATTTTCTCTGAAAGGACAGCATTTAGAAAGTGAAGCAACACTCCATTCACTTCGCACAGTGAATTGAAGTGTTGGAACAGACTGCTTCTCTTTCAGTGAAATGCTTATGAATTTCTGTTGAATGCTTGTAAGTAGCTTAAGGCACTTTCAAAGGAAAGTGATTTTCTCTGAAAGGACAGCATTAAGAAAGTGAAGCAACACTCCATTCACTTCGCACAGTGAATTGAAGTGTTGGAACAGACTGCTTCTCTTTCAGTTAAACGCATGTGAATTTCTGTTGAATGCTTGTAAGTAGCTAAGGCACTTTCAAAGGAAAGTGATTTTCTCTGAAAGGACAGCATTTAGAAAGTGAAGCAACACTCCATTCACTTCGCACAGTGAATTGAAGTGTTGGAACAGACAGCTTCTCTTTCATAGAAAAGCATTTGAGTTTCCTGTGAATGTGGGTAAGTAGCTTAAGGCACTTTCAAAGGGAAGTGATTTTCTCTGAAAGGACAGCATTTAGAAAGTGAAGCAACACTCCATTCACTTCGCACAGTGAATTGAAGTGTTGGAACAGACTGCTTCTCTTTCAGTGAAACACATGTGAATTTCTGTTGAATGCTTGTAAGTAGCTTAAGGCACTTAGAAAGGAAAGTGGTTTTCTCTGAAAGGACAGCATTTAGAAAGTGAAGCAACACTCCATTCACTTCGCACAGTGAATTGAAGTGTTGGAACAGACAGCTTCTCTTTCATAGAAACGCATTTGAGTTTCCTGTGAATGTGTGTAAGTAGCTTAAGGCACTTTCAAAGGAAAGTGATTTTCTCTGAAAGGACAGCATTTAGAAAGTGAAACAACACTCCATTCACTTCGCACAGTGAATTGAAGTGTTGGAACAGACTGCTTCTCTTTCAGAAAAATGCATGTGAGTTCTTCTGAATGCTTGTATGTAGCTTAAGGCATTTTCAAAAGAGAGTGATTTTCTCTCAAAGGAGAGCATATAGAAAGTGAAGCAACACTCCATTCACTTCACCCAGTGAATTGAAGTGTTGGAACAGACAGCTTCTCTTGCATAGAAACGCATTTGAGTTTCCTGTGAATGTGTGTAAGTAGCTTAAGGCACTTTCAAAGGGAAGTGATTTTCTCTGAAAGGACAGCATTTAGAAAGTGAAGCAACACTCCATTCACTTCGCACAGTGAATTGAAGTGTTGGAACAGACTGCTTCTCTTTCAGTGAAACGCATGTGAATTTCTGTTGAATGCTTGTAAGTAGGTTAAGGCACTTTCAAAGGAAAGTGGTTTTCTCTCAAAGGACAGCATTTAGAAAGTGAAGCAACACTCCATTCACTTCGCACAGTGAATTGAAGTGTTGGAACAGACTGCTTCTTTTTCATAGAAACACATGTGAATTTCTGTTAAATGCTTGTAAGTAGCTGACGGCACTTTCAAATGAAAGTGATTTTCTCTGAAAGGACAGCATTTAGAAAGTGAAGCAACACTCCATTCTCTTCGCACAGTGAATTGAAGTGTTGGAACAGAATGCTTCTCTTTCAGAGAATTGCATGTGAGTTTCTTGTGAATGCTTGTAAGTTGCTTAAGGCAGTTTCAAAAGAGAGTGAATTTCTCTAAAAAGAGAGCATTTAGAAAGTGAGGCAACATTCCATTCACTTCGCACAGTGAATTGAAGTGTTGGAACAGACTGCTTCTCTTTCAGAGAAACAGATGTGACTTTCTTGTGAATGCTTGTAAGTAGCTTAAGGCACTTTCAAAGGAAAGTGATTTTCTCTGAAAGGACAGCATTTAGAAAGTGAAACCACATTCCATTCACTTCGCACAGTGAATTGAAGTGTTGGAACAGACTGCTTCTTTTTCAGAGAAACACATGTGAATTTCTATTGAATGCTTGTAAGTAGCTTAAGGCACTTTCAAAGGAAAGTGATTTTCTCTGAAAGGACAGCATTTAGAAAGTGAAGCAACACTACATTCACTATGCACAGTGAATTGAAGTGTTGGAACAGACTGCTTCTCTTTCAGAAAAATGCATGTGAGTTTCTTGTGAAAGCTTGTAAGTAGCTTAAGGCACTTTCAAAGGAAAGTGATTTTCTCTGAAAGGACAGCATTTAGAAAGTGAAGCAGCACTCCATTCACTTCGCACAGTGAATTGAATTGTTGGAACAGACTGCTACTCTTTCAGTGAAATGCATGTGAATTTCTGTTGAATGCTTGTAAGTAGCTTAAGGCACTTTCAAAGGAAAGTGATTTTCTCTGAAAGGACAGCAATTAGAATGTGAAGCAACACTCCATTCACTTCGCACAGTGAATTGAAGTGTTGGAACAGACTGCTTCTCTTTCAGTGAAACACATGTGAATTTGTGTTGAATGCTTGTAAGTAGCTTAAGGCACTTTCAAAGGAAAGTGATTTTCTCTGAAAGGACAGCATTTAGAAAGTGAAGCAACACTCCATTCACTTCGCACAGTGAATTGAAGTGTTGGAACAGACAGCTTCTCTTTCATAGAAACGCATTTGAGTTTCCTGTGAATGTGTGTAAGTAGTTTAAGGCACTTTCAAAGGAAAGTGATTTTCTCTGAAAGGACAGCATTTTGAAAGTGAAGCAACACTCCATTCACTTCGCACAGTGAATTGAAATGTTGGAACAGACTGCTTCTCTTTCAGTGAAACGCATGTGAATTTCTGTTGAATGCTTGTAAGTAGCTTAAGGCACTTTCAAAGGAAAGTGATTTTCTCTGAAAGGACAGCATTTAGAAAGTGAAGCAACACTCCATTCACTTCGCACTGTGAATTGAAGTGTTGGAACAGACAGCTTCTCTTTCATAGAAACGCATTTGAGTTTCCTTCGAATGTGTGTAAGTAGCTTAAGGCACTTTCAAAGGAAAGTGATTTTCTCTGAAAGGACAGCATTTAGAAAGTGAAGCAACACTCCATTCACTTCGCACAGTGAATTGAAGTGTTGGAACAGACTGCTTCTTTTTCAGAGAAACACATGTGAATTTCTATTGAATGCTTGTAAGTAGCTTAAGGCACTTTCAAAGGAAAGTGATTTTCTCTGAAAGGACATCATTTAGGAAGTGAAGCAACACTCCATTCACTACGCACAGTGAATTGAAGTGTTGGAACAGACTGCTTCTCTTTCAGAAAAATGCATGTGAGTTTCTTGTGAATGCTTGTAAGTAGCTTAAGGCACTTTCAAAGGAAAGTGATTTTCTCTGAAAGGACAGCATTTAGAAAGTGAAGCAACACTCCATTCACTTCGCACAGTGAATTGAAGTGTTGGAACAGACTGCTTCTCTTTCAGCGAAACGCATGTGAATTTCTGTTGAATGCTTGTAAGTAGCTTAAGGCACTTTCAAAGGAAAGTGATTTTCTCTGAAAGGACAGTATTTAGAAAGTGAAGCAACACTCCATTCACTTCGCACAGTGAATTGAAGTGTTGGAACAGACAGCTTCTCTTTCATAGAAACGCATTTGAGTTTCCTGTGAATGTGGGTAAGTAGCTTAAGGCACTTTCAAAGGGAAGTGATTTTCTCTGAAAGGACAGCATTTAGAAAGTGAAGCAACACTCCATTCACTTCGCACAGTGAATTGAAGTTTTGGAACAGACTGCTTCTCTTTCAGTGAAGCGCATGTGAATTTCTGTTGAATGCTTGTGAGTAGCTTAAGGCACTTACAAAGGAAAGTGGTTTTCTCTGAAAGGACATCATTTAGAAAGTGAAGCAACACTCCATTCACTTCGCAAAGTGAATTGAAGTGTTGGAACAGACAGCTTCTCTTTCATAGAAACGCATTTGAGTTTCCTGTGAATGTGTGTAAGTAGCTTAAGGCACTTTCAAAGGAAAGCGATTTTCTCTGAAAGGACAGCATTTAGAAAGTGAAACAACAATGCATTCACTTCGCACAGTGAATTGATGTGTTGGAACAGACTGCTTCTCTTTCAGAAAAATGCATGTGAGTTCTTCTGAATGCTTGTATGTAGCTTAAGGCATTTTCAAAAGAGAGTGATTTTCTCTCAAAGGAGAGCATATAGAAAGTGAAGCAACACTCCATTCACTTCGCCCAGTGAATTGAAGTGTTGGAACAGACAGCTTCTCTTTCATAGAAACGCATTTGAGTTTCCAGTGAATGTGTGTAAGTAGCTAAAGGCACTTTCAAAGGGAAGTGATTTTCTCTGAAAAGACAGCATTTAGAAAGTGAAACAAAACTCTATTCACTTAGCACAGTGAATTGAAGTGTTGGAGCAGACTGCTTCTCTTTCAGAGAAACGAATGTGAATTTCTGTGGAATGCTTGTAAGTAGCTTAAGGTACTTTCAAAGGAAAGTGATTTTCTCTGAAAGGACAGCAGTTAGAAAGTGAAACAACACTCCATTCACTTCGCACAGTGAATTGAAGTGTTGGAACAGACTGCTTCTTTTTCAGAGAAACACATGTGAATTTCTATTGAATGCTTGTAAGTAGCTTAAGGCACTTTCAAAGGAAAGTGATTTTCTCTGAAACGACAGCATTTAGAAAGTGAAGCAACACTCCATTCACTACGCACAGTGAATTGAAGTGTTGGAACAGACTGCTTCTCTTTCAGAAAAATGCATGTGAGTTTCTTGTGAATGCTTGTAATTAGCTTAAGGCACTTTCAAAGGAAAGTGATTTTCTCTGAAAGGACAGCATTTAGAAAGTGAAGCAACACTCCATTCACTTCGCACAGTGAATTGAAGTGTTGGAACAGACTGCTTCTCTTTCAGTGAAATGCTTATGAATTTCTGTTGAATGCTTGTAAGTAGCTTAAGGCACTTTCAAAGGAAAGTGATTTTCTCTGAAAGGACAGCATTAAGAAAGTGAAGCAACACTCCATTCACTTCGCACAGTGAATTGAAGTGTTGGAACAGACTGCTTCTCTTTCAGTGAAACGCATGTGAATTTCTGTTGAATGCTTGTTAGTAGCTTAAGGCACTTTCAAAGGAAAGTGATTTTCTCTGAAAGGACAGCATTTAGAAAGTGAAGCAACACTCCATTCACTTCGCACAGTGAATTGAAGTGTTGGAACAGACAGCTTCTCTTTCATAGAAACGCATTTGAGTTTCCTGTGAATGTGTGTAAATAGCTTAAGGCACTTTCAAAGGAAAGTGATTTTCTCTGAAAGGACAGCATTTAGAAAGTGAAACAACACTCCATTCACTTCGCACAGTGAATTGAAGTGTTGGAACAGACTGCTTCTCTTTCAGAAAAATGCATGTGAGTTCTTCTGAATGCTTGTATGTAGCTTAAGGCATTTTCAAAAGAGAGTGATTTTCTCTCAAAGGAGAGCATATAGAAAGTGAAGCAACACTCCATTCACTTCGCCCAGTGAATTGAAGTGTTGGAACAGACAGCTTCTCTTTCATAGAAACGCATTTGAGTTTCCTGTGAATGTGTGTAAGTAGCTTAAGGCACTTTCAAAGGGAAGTGATTTTCTCTGAAAGGACAGCATTTAGAAAGTGAAGCAACACTCCATTCACTTCGCACAGTGAATTGAAGTGTTGGAACAGACTGCTTCTCTTTCAGTGAAACGCATGTGAATTTCTGTTGAATGCTTGTAAGTAGGTTAAGGCACTTTCAAAGGAAAGTGGTTTTCTCTGAAAGGACAGCATTTAGAAAGTGAAGCAACACTCCATTCACTTCGCACAGTGAATTGAAGTGTTGGAACAGACTGCTTCTTTTTCATAGAAACACATGTGAATTTCTGTTAAATGCTTGTAAGTAGCTGACGGCACTTTCAAATGAAAGTGATTTTCTCTGAAAGGACAGCATTTAGAAAGTGAAGCAACACTCCATTCTCTTCGCACAGTGAATTGAAGTGTTGGAACAGAATGCTTCTCTTTCAGAGAATTGCATGTGAGTTTCTTGTGAATGCTTGTAAGTTGCTTAAGGCAGTTTCAAAAGAGAGTGAATTTCTCTAAAAGGAGAGCATTTAGAAAGTGAGGCAACATTCCATTCACTTCGCACAGTGAATTGAAGTGTTGGAACAGACTGCTTCTCTTTCAGAGAAACAGATGTGACTTTCTTGTGAATGCTTGTAAGTAGCTTAAGGCACTTTCAAAGGAAAGTGATTTTCTCTGAAAGGACAGCATTTAGAAAGTGAAACCTCATTCCATTCACTTCGCACAGTGAATTGAAGTGTTGGAACAGACTGCTTCTTTTTCAGAGAAACACATGTGAATTTCTATTGAATGCTTGTAAGTAGCTTAAGGCACTTTCAAAGGAAAGTGATTTTCTCTGAAAGGACAGCATTTAGAAAGTGAAGCAACACTCCATTCACTATGCACAGTGAATTGAAGTGTTGGAACAGACTGCTTCTCTTTCAGAAAAATGCATGTGAGTTTCTTGTGAAAGCTTGTAAGTAGCTTAAGGCACTTTCAAAGGAAAGTGATTTTCTCTGAAAGGACAGCATTTAGAAAGTGAAGCAGCACTCCATTCACTTCGCACAGTGAATTGAATTGTTGGAACAGACTGCTACTCTTTCAGTGAAATGCATGTGAATTTCTGTTGAATGCTTGTAAGTAGCTTAAGGCACTTTCAAAGGAAAGTGATTTTCTCTGAAAGGACAGCAATTAGAAAGTGAAGCAACACTCCATTCACTTCGCACAGTGAATTGAAGTGTTGGAACAGACTGCTTCTCTTTCAGTGAAACACATGTGAATTTGTGTTGAATGCTTGTAAGTAGCTTAAGGCACTTTCAAAGGAAAGTGATTTTCTCTGAAAGGACAGCATTTAGAAAGTGAAGCAACACTCCATTCACTTCGCACAGTGAATTGAAGTGTTTGAACAAACTGCTTCTATTTCAGAAAAATGCGTGTGTGTTTCTTGTGAATGCTTGTAAGTAGCTTAAGGCACTTTCAAAGGAAAGTGATTTTCTCTGAAAGGACAGCATTTAGAAAGTGAAGCAACACTCCATTCACTTCGCACAGTGAATTGAAATGTTGGAACAGACTGCTTCTCTTTCAGAGAAACAGATGTGACTTTCTTGTGAATGCTTGTAAGTAGCTTAAGGCAGTTTCAAAAGAGAGTGATTTTCTCTAAAAGGAGAGCATATAGAAAGTGAAGCAACAATCCATTCACTTCGCACAGTGAATTGTAGTGTTGCAACAAACTGCTTCTCTTTCAGAAAAATGCATGTGAGTTTCTTGTGAATGCTTGTAAGTAGCTTAAGGCACTTTCAAAGGAAAGTGATTTTCTCTGAAAGGACATCATTTAGAAAGTGAAACAACACTCCATTTATTTCGCACAGTGAATTGAAGTGTTGGAACAGACTGCTTCTCTTTCAGAGAAACAGATGTGAGTTTCTTTTGAATGCTTGTAAATAGCTTAAGGCAGTTTCAAAAGAGAGTGATTTTCTCTAAAAGGAGAGCATATAGAAAGTGAAGCAACACTCCATTCACTTCGCACAGTGAATTGAAGTGTTTGAACAAACTGCTTCTATTTCAGAAAAATGCGTGTGTGTTTCTTGTGAATGCTTGTAAGTAGCTTAAGGCACTTTCAAAGGAAAGTGATTTTCTCTGAAAGGACAGCATTTAGAAAGTGAAGCAACACTCCATTCACTTCGCACAGTGAATTGAAGTGTTGGAACAGACTGCTTCTCTTTCAGAGAAATGCATGTGAATTTCTATTGAATGCTTGTAAGTAGCTTAACGCACTTTCAAAGGAAAGTGATTTTCTCTGAAAGGACAGTATTTAGAAAGTGAAGCAACACTCCATTCACTACGCACAGTGAATTGAAGTGTTGGAACAGACAACTTCTCTTTCATAGAAACGCATTTGAGTTTCCTGTGAATGTGTGTAAGTAGCTTAAGGCACTTTCAAAGGAAAGTGATTTTCTCTGAAAGGACAGCATTTAGAAAGTGAAGCAACACTCCATTCTCTTTGCACAGTGAATTGAAGTGTTGGAACAGACTGCTTCTCTTTCAGTGAAACGCATGTGAATTTCTGTTGAATGCTTGTAAGTAGCTTAAGGCACTTTCAAAAGAAAGGGATTTTCTCTGAAAGGACAGCATTTAGAAAGTGAAGCAACACTCCATTCACTTCGCACAGTGAATTGAAGTGTTGGAACAGACTGCTTCTTTTTCATAGAAACACATTTGAATTTCTGTTAAATGCTTGTAAGTAGCTGAAGGCACTCTCAAGGGAAAGTGATTTTCTCTGAAAGGACAGCATTTAGAAAGTGAAGCAACACTCCATTCTCTTCGCACAGTGAATTGAAGTGTTGGAACAGACTGCTTCTCTTTCAGTGAATTGCATGTGAGTTTCTTGTGAATGCTTGTAAGTTGCTTAAGGCAGTTTCAAAAGAGAGTGAATTTCTCTAAAAGGAGAGCGTTTAGAAAGTGAAGCAACATTCCATTCACTTCGCACAGTGAATTGAAGTGTTGGAACAGACTGCTTCTATTTCAGAAAAATGCGTGTGTGTTTCTTGTGAATGCTTGTAAGTAGCTTAAGGCACTTTCAAAGAAGAGTGATTTTCTCTGAAAGGACGGCATTTAGAAAGTGAAGCAACACTCCATTCACTTCGCACAGTGAATTGAAGTGTTGGAAGAGACAGCTTCTCTTTCATAGAAACGCATTTGAGTTTCCTGTGAATGTGTATAAGTAGCTTAAGGCACTTTCAAAGGATAGTGATTTTCTCTGAAAGGACAGCATTTAGAAAGTGAAACAACACTCCATTCACTTCGCACAGTGAATTGAAGTGTCGGACCAGACTACTTCTCTTTCAGAGAAACAGATATGAGTTTTTTGTGAATGCTTGTAAGTAGCTTTAGGCACTTTCAAAAGAAAGTGATTTTCTCTTAAAGGACAGCATTTAGAAAGTGAAGCAACACTCCATTCACTTCGCACAGTGAATTGAAGTGTTGGAAGAGACTGCTTCTCTTTCAGAGAAACGCATGTGAATTTCTATTGAATGCTTGTAAGTAGCTTAAGGCACTTTCGAAGGAAAGTGATTTTCTCTGAAAGGACAGCATTTAGAAAGTGAAGCAACACTCCATTCACTACGCACAGTGAGTTGAAGTGTTGGAACAGACTGATTCTCTTTCAGAAAAATGCATGTGAGTTTCTTGTGAATGCTTGTAAGTAGCTTAAGGCACTTTCAAAGGAAAGTGATTTTCTCTGAAAGGACAGCATTTAGAAAGTGAAGGAACACTCCATTCACTTCGCACAGTGAATTGAAGTGTTGGAACAGACTGCTTCTTTTTCAGAGAAACACATGTGACTTTCTATTGAATGCTTGTAAGTAGCTTAAAGCACTTTCAAAGGAAAGTGATTTTCTCTGAAAGGACAGCATTTAGAAAGTGAAACAACACTCCATTCACTTCGCATAGTGAATTGAAGTGTTGGAACAGACTACTTCTCTTTCAGAGAAACAGATATGAGTTTTTTGTGAATGCTTGTAAGTAGCTTAAGGCACGTTCAAAGGAAAGTGATTTTCTCTGAAAGGACAGCATTTAGAAAGTGAAGCAACACTCCATTCACTATGCACAGTGAATTGAAGTGTTGGAACAGACTGCTTCTCTTTCAGAAAAATGTATGAGAGTTTCTTGTGAATGCTTGTAAGTAGCTTAAGGCACTTTCAAAGGAAAGTGATTTTCTCTGAAAGGACAGCATTTAGAAAGTGAAGCAACACTCCATTCACTTCGCACAGTGAATTGAAGTGTTGGAACAGACTGCTTCTTTTTCAGAGAAACGCATGTGAATTTCTGTTGAATGCTTGTAAGTAGCTAAAGGCACTTTCAAAGGAAAGTGATTTTCTCTGAAAGGACAGCATTTAGAAAGTGAAGCAGCACTCCATTCACTTCGCACAGTGAATTGAAGTGTTGGAACAGACTGCTTCTCTTTCAGTGAAATGCATGTGAATTTCTGTTGAATGCTTGTAAGTAGCTTAAGGCACTTTCAAAGGAAAGTGATTTTCTCTGAAAGGACAGCATTTAGAAAGTGAAGCAACACTCCATTCACTTCGCACAGTGAATTGAAGTGTTGGAACAGACTGCTTCTCTTTCAGTGAAACACATGTGAATTTCTGTTGAATGCTTGTAAGTAGCTTAAGGCACTTTCAAAGGAAAGTGATGTTCTCTGAAAGGACAGCATTTAGAAAGTGAAGCAACACTCCATTCACTTCGCACAGTGAATTGAAGTGTTGGAACAGACTGCTTCTCTTTCAGTGAAACACATGTGAATTTCTGTTGAATGCTTGTAAGTAGCTTAAGGCACTTTCAAAAGAAAGTGATTTTCTCTGAAAGGACAGCATTTAGAAAGTGAAGCAACACTCCATTCACTACGCACAGTGAATTGAAGTGTTGGAACAGACAACTTCTCTTTCATAGAAACGCATTTGAGTTTCCTGTGAATGTGTGTAAGTAGCTTAAGGCACTTTCAAAGGAAAGTGATTTTCTCTGAAAGGACAGCATTTAGAAAGTGAAGCAACACTCCATTCACTTCGCACAGTGAATTGAAGTGTTGGAACAGACTGCTTCTCTTTCAGTGAAACGCATGTGAATTTCTGCTGAATGCTTGTAAGTAGCTTAAGGCACTTTCAAAAGAAAGTGATTTTCTCTGAAAGGACAGCATTTAGAAAGTGAAGCAACACTCCATTCACTTTGCACAGTGAATTGAAGTGTTGGAACAGACAGCTTCTCTTTCATAGAAACGCATTTGAGTTTCCTGTGAATGTGTGTAAGTAGCTTAAGGCACTTTCAAAAGAAAGTGATTTTCTCTGAAAGGACAGCATTTAGAAAGTGAAGCAACACTCCATTCACTACGCACAGTGAATTGAAGTGTTGGAACAGACAACTTCTCTTTCATAGAAACGTATTTGAGTTTCCTGTGAATGTGTGTAAGTAGCTTAAGGCACTTTCAAAGGAAAGTGATTTTCTCTGAAAGGACAGCATTTAGAAAGTGAAACAACACTCCATTCATTTCGCACAGTGAATTGAAGTGTTGGAACAGACTGCTTCTCTTTCAGAGAAACAGATGTGAGTTTCTTGTGAATGCTTGTAAATAGCTTAAGGCAGTTTCAAAAGAGAGTGATTTTCTCTTAAAGGAGAGCATATAGAAAGTGAAGCAACACTCCATTCACTACGCACAGTGAATTGAAGTGTTGGAACAGACTGCTTCTCTTTCAGAAAAATGCATGTGAGTTTCTTGTGAATGCTTGTAAGTAGCTTAAGGCATTTTCAAAGGAAAGTGATTTTCTCTGAAAGGACAGCATTTAGAAAGTGAAGCAACACTCCATTCACTTCGCACAGTGAATTGAAGTGTTGGAACAGACAGCTTCTCTTTCATAGAAACGCAATTGAGTTTCCTGTGAATGTGTGTAAGTACCTTAAGGCACTTTGAAAAGACAGTGATTTTCTCTGAAAGGACAGCATTTAGAAAGTGAAGCAACACTCCATTCACTACGCACAGTGAATTGAAGTGTTGGAACAGACTGCTTCTCTTTCAGAAAAATGCATGTGAGTTTCTTGTGAATGCTTGTAAGTAGCTTAAGGCATTTTCAAAGGAAAGTGATTTTCTCTGAAAGGACAGCATTTAGAAAGTGAAGCAACACTCCATTCTCTTCGCACAGTGAATTGAAGTGTTGGAACAGACTGCTTCTCTTTCAGAGAAAGAGATGTGAGTTTCTTGTGAACGCTTGTAAGTAGCTTAAGGCAGTTTCAAAAGAGAGTGATTTTCTCTAAAAGGAGAGCATATAGAAAGTGAAGCAACACTCCATTCACTTCGCACAGTGAATTGAAGTGTTTGAACAAACTGCTTCTATTTCAGAAAAATGCGTGTGTGTTTCTTGTGAATGCTTGTAAGTAGCTTAAGGCACTTTCAAAGAAGAGTGATTTTCTCTGAAAGGACGGCATTTAGAAAGTGAAGCAACACTCCATTCACTTCGCACAGTGAATTGAAGTGTTGGAACAGACAGCTTCTCTTTCATAGAAACGCATTTGAGTTTCCTGTGAATGTGTGTAAGTAGCTTAAGGCACTTTCAAAAGAAAGTGATTTTCTCTGAAAGGACAGCATTTAGAAAGTGAAGCAACACTCCATTCACTACGCACAGTGAATTGAAGTGTTGGAACAGACTGCTTCTCTTTCAGAAAAATGCATGTGATTTCTTGTGAATGCTTGTAAGTTGCTTAAGGCATTTTCAAAGGAAAGTGATTTTCTCTGAAAGGACAGCATTTAGAAAGTGAAGCAACACTCCATTCACTTCGCACAGTGAATTGAAGTGTTGGAACAGACTGCTTCACTTTCACTGAAATGCATGTGAATTTCTGTTGAATGCTTGTAAGTAGCTTAAGGCACTTTCAAAGGAAAGTGATTTTCTCTGAAAGGACAGCATTTAGAAAGTGAAGCAACACTCCATTCACTTCGCACAGTGAATTGAAGTGTTGGAACAGACAGCTTCTCTTTCATAGAAACGCATTTGAGTTTCCTGTGAATGTGTATAAGTAGCTTAAGGCACTTTCAAAGGAACGTGATTTTCTCTGAAAGGACAGCATTTAGAAAGTGAAACAACACTCCATTCACTTCGCACAGTGAATTGAAGTGTTGGACCAGACTACTTCTCTTTCAGAGAAACAGATATGAGTTTTTTGTGAATGCTTGTAAGTAGCTTTAGGCACTTTCAAAAGAAAGTGATTTTCTCTTAAAGGACAGCATTTAGAAAGTGAAGCAACACTCCATTCACTTCGCACAGTGAATTGAAGTGTTGGAAGAGACTGCTTCTCTTTCAGAGAAACGCATGTGAATTTCTATTGAATGCTTGTAAGTAGCTTAAGGCACTTTCGAAGGAAACTGATTTTCTCTGAAAGGACAGCATTTAGAAAGTGAAGCAACACTCCATTCACTACGCACAGTGAGTTGAAGTGTTGGAACAGACTGATTCTCTTTCAGAAAAATGCATGTGAGTTTCTGGTGAATGCTTGTAAGTAGCTTAAGGCACTTTCAAAGGAAAGTGATTTTCTCTGAAAGGACAGCATTTAGAAAGTGAAGGAACACTCCATTCACTTCGCACAGTGAATTGAAGTGTTGGAACAGACTGCTTCTTTTTCAGAGAAACACATGTGACTTTCTATTGAATGCTTGTAAGTAGCTTAAAGCACTTTCAAAGGAAAGTGATTTTCTCTGAAAGGACAGCATTTAGAAAGTGAAACAACACTCCATTCACTTCGCATAGTGAATTGAAGTGTTGGAACAGACTACTTTTCTTTCAGAGAAACAGATATGAGTTTTTTGTGAATGCTTGTAAGTAGCTTAAGGCACGTTCAAAGGAAAGTGATTTTCTCTGAAAGGACAGCATTTAGAAAGTGAAGCAACACTCCATTCACTATGCACAGTGAATTGAAGTGTTGGAAGAGACTGCTTCTCTTTCAGAAAAATGTATGAGAGTTTCTTGTGAATGCTTGTAAGTAGCTTAAGGCACTTTCAAAGGAAAGTGATTTTCTCTGAAAGGACAGCATTTAGAAAGTGAAGCAACACTCCATTCACTTCGCACAGTGAATTGAAGTGTTGGAACAGACTGCTTCTCTTTCAGTGAAACACATGTGAATTTCTGTTGAATGCTTGTAAGTAGCTTAAGGCACTTTCAAAAGAAAGTGATTTTCTCTGAAAGGACAGCATTTAGAAAGTGAAGCAACACTCCATTCACTACGCACAGTGAATTGAAGTGTTGGAACAGACAACTTCTCTTTCATAGAAACGCATTTGAGTTTCCTGTGAATGTGTGTAAGTAGCTTAAGGCACTTTCAAAGGAAAGTGATTTTCTCTGAAAGGACAGCATTTAGAAAGTGAAGCAACACTCCATTCACTTCGCACAGTGAATTGAAGTGTTGGAACAGACTGCTTCTCTTTCAGTGAAACGCATGTGAATTTCTGCTGAATGCTTGTAAGTAGCTTAAGGCACTTTCAAAAGAAAGTGATTTTCTCTGAAAGGACAGCATTTAGAAAGTGAAGCAACACTCCATTCACTTTGCACAGTGAATTGAAGTGTTGGAACAGACAGCTTCTCTTTCATAGAAACGCATTTGAGTTTCCTGTGAATGTGTGTAAGTAGCTTAAGGCACTTTCAAAAGAAAGTGATTTTCTCTGAAAGGACAGCATTTAGAAAGTGAAGCAACACTCCATTCACTACGCACAGTGAATTGAAGTGTTGGAACAGACAACTTCTCTTTCATAGAAACGTATTTGAGTTTCCTGTGAATGTGTGTAAGTAGCTTAAGGCACTTTCAAAGGAAAGTGATTTTCTCTGAAAGGACAGCATTTAGAAAGTGAAACAACACTCCATTCATTTCGCACAGTGAATTGAAGTGTTGGAACAGACTGCTTCTCTTTCAGAGAAACAGATGTGAGTTTCTTGTGAATGCTTGTAAATAGCTTAAGGCAGTTTCAAAAGAGAGTGATTTTCTCTTAAAGGAGAGCATATAGAAAGTGAAGCAACACTCCATTCACTACGCACAGTGAATTGAAGTGTTGGAACAGACTGCTTCTCTTTCAGAAAAATGCATGTGAGTTTCTTGTGAATGCTTGTAAGTAGCTTAAGGCATTTTCAAAGGAAAGTGATTTTCTCTGAAAGGACAGCATTTAGAAAGTGAAGCAACACTCCATTCACTTCGCACAGTGAATTGAAGTGTTGGAACAGACAGCTTCTCTTTCATAGAAACGCAATTGAGTTTCCTGTGAATGTGTGTAAGTACCTTAAGGCACTTTGAAAAGACAGTGATTTTCTCTGAAAGGACAGCATTTAGAAAGTGAAGCAACACTCCATTCACTACGCACAGTGAATTGAAGTGTTGGAACAGACTGCTTCTCTTTCAGAAAAATGCATGTGAGTTTCTTGTGAATGCTTGTAAGTAGCTTAAGGCATTTTCAAAGGAAAGTGATTTTCTCTGAAAGGACAGCATTTAGAAAGTGAAGCAACACTCCATTCTCTTCGCACAGTGAATTGAAGTGTTGGAACAGTCTGCTTCTCTTTCAGAGAAAGAGATGTGAGTTTCTTGTGAACGCTTGTAAGTAGCTTAAGGCAGTTTCAAAAGAGAGTGATTTTCTCTAAAAGGAGAGCATATAGAAAGTGAAGCAACACTCCATTCACTTCGCACAGTGAATTGAAGTGTTTGAACAAACTGCTTCTATTTCAGAAAAATGCGTGTGTGTTTCTTGTGAATGCTTGTAAGTAGCTTAAGGCACTTTCAAAGAAGAGTGATTTTCTCTGAAAGGACGGCATTTAGAAAGTGAAGCAACACTCCATTCACTTCGCACAGTGAATTGAAGTGTTGGAACAGACAGCTTCTCTTTCATAGAAACGCATTTGAGTTTCCTGTGAATGTGTGTAAGTAGCTTAAGGCACTTTCAAAAGAAAGTGATTTTCTCTGAAAGGACAGCATTTAGAAAGTGAAGCAACACTCCATTCACTACGCACAGTGAATTGAAGTGTTGGAACAGACTGCTTCTCTTTCAGAAAAATGCATGTGATTTCTTGTGAATGCTTGTAAGTTGCTTAAGGCATTTTCAAAGGAAAGTGATTTTCTCTGAAAGGACAGCATTTAGAAAGTGAAGCAACACTCCATTCACTTCGCACAGTGAATTGAAGTGTTGGAACAGACTGCTTCACTTTCACTGAAATGCATGTGAATTTCTGTTGAATGCTTGTAAGTAGCTTAAGGCACTTTCAAAGGAAAGTGATTTTCTCTGAAAGGACAGCATTTAGAAAGTGAAGCAACACTCCATTCACTTCGCACAGTGAATTGAAGTGTTGGAACAGACAGCTTCTCTTTCATAGAAACGCATTTGAGTTTCCTGTGAATGTGTATAAGTAGCTTAAGGCACTTTCAAAGGAACGTGATTTTCTCTGAAAGGACAGCATTTAGAAAGTGAAACAACACTCCATTCACTTCGCACAGTGAATTGAAGTGTTGGACCAGACTACTTCTCTTTCAGAGAAACAGATATGAGTTTTTTGTGAATGCTTGTAAGTAGCTTTAGGCACTTTCAAAAGAAAGTGATTTTCTCTTAAAGGACAGCATTTAGAAAGTGAAGCAACACTCCATTCACTTCGCACAGTGAATTGAAGTGTTGGAAGAGACTGCTTCTCTTTCAGAGAAACGCATGTGAATTTCTATTGAATGCTTGTAAGTAGCTTAAGGCACTTTCGAAGGAAACTGATTTTCTCTGAAAGGACAGCATTTAGAAAGTGAAGCAACACTCCATTCACTACGCACAGTGAGTTGAAGTGTTGGAACAGACTGATTCTCTTTCAGAAAAATGCATGTGAGTTTCTGGTGAATGCTTGTAAGTAGCTTAAGGCACTTTCAAAGGAAAGTGATTTTCTCTGAAAGGACAGCATTTAGAAAGTGAAGGAACACTCCATTCACTTCGCACAGTGAATTGAAGTGTTGGAACAGACTGCTTCTTTTTCAGAGAAACACATGTGACTTTCTATTGAATGCTTGTAAGTAGCTTAAAGCACTTTCAAAGGAAAGTGATTTTCTCTGAAAGGACAGCATTTAGAAAGTGAAACAACACTCCATTCACTTCGCATAGTGAATTGAAGTGTTGGAACAGACTACTTTTCTTTCAGAGAAACAGATATGAGTTTTTTGTGAATGCTTGTAAGTAGCTTAAGGCACGTTCAAAGGAAAGTGATTTTCTCTGAAAGGACAGCATTTAGAAAGTGAAGCAACACTCCATTCACTATGCACAGTGAATTGAAGTGTTGGAACAGACTGCTTCTCTTTCAGAAAAATGTATGAGAGTTTCTTGTGAATGCTTGTAAGTAGCTTAAGGCACTTTCAAAGGAAAGTGATTTTCTCTGAAAGGACAGCATTTAGAAAGTGAAGCAACACTCCATTCACTTCGCACAGTGAATTGAAGTGTTGGAACAGACTGCTTCTCTTTCAGTGAAACACATGTGAATTTCTGTTGAATGCTTGTAAGTAGCTTAAGGCACTTTCAAAAGAAAGTGATTTTCTCTGAAAGGACAGCATTTAGAAAGTGAAGCAACACTCCATTCACTACGCACAGTGAATTGAAGTGTTGGAACAGACAACTTCTCTTTCATAGAAACGCATTTGAGTTTCCTGTGAATGTGTGTAAGTAGCTTAAGGCACTTTCAAAGGAAAGTGATTTTCTCTGAAAGGACAGCATTTAGAAAGTGAAGCAACACTCCATTCACTTCGCACAGTGAATTGAAGTGTTGGAACAGACTGCTTCTCTTTCAGAGAAACAGATGTGAGTTTCTTGTGAATGCTTGTAAATAGCTTAAGGCAGTTTCAAAAGAGAGTGATTTTCTCTAAAAGGAGAGCATATAGAAAGTGAAGCAACACTCCATTCACTACGCACAGTGAATTGAAGTGTTGGAACAGACTGCTTCTCTTTCAGAAAAATGCATGTGAGTTTCTTGTGAATGCTTGTAAGTAGCTTAAGGCATTTTCAAAGGAAAGTGATTTTCTCTGAAAGGACAGCATTTAGAAAGTGAAGCAACACTCCATTCACTTCGCACAGTGAATTGAAGTGTTGAAACAGACAGCTTCTCTTTCATAGAAACGCAATTGAGTTTCCTGTGAATGTGTGTAAGTACCTTAAGGCACTTTGAAAAGACAGTGATTTTCTCTGAAAGGACAGCATTTAGAAAGTGAAGCAACACTCCATTCACTACGCACAGTGAATTGAAGTGTTGGAACAGACTGCTTCTCTTTCAGAAAAATGCATGTGAGTTTCTTGTGAATGCTTGTAAGTAGCTTAAGGCATTTTCAAAGGAAAGTGATTTTCTCTGAAAGGACAGCATTTAGAAAGTGAAGCAACACTCCATTCTCTTCGCACAGTGAATTGAAGTGTTGGAACAGACTGCTTCTCTTTCAGAGAAAGAGATGTGAGTTTCTTGTGAACGCTTGTAAGTAGCTTAAGGCAGTTTCAAAAGAGAGTGATTTTCTCTAAAAGGAGAGCATATAGAAAGTGAAGCAACACTCCATTCACTTCGCACAGTGAATTGAAGTGTTTGAACAAACTGCTTCTATTTCAGAAAAATGCGTGTGTGTTTCTTGTGAATGCTTGTAAGTAGCTTAAGGCACTTTCAAAGAAGAGTGATTTTCTCTGAAAGGATGGCATTTAGAAAGTGAAGCAACACTCCATTCACTTCGCACAGTGAATTGAAGTGTTGGAACAGACAGCTTCTCTTTCATAGAAACGCATTTGAGTTTCCTGTGAATGTGTGTAAGTAGCTTAAGGCACTTTCAAAAGAAAGTGATTTTCTCTGAAAGGACAGCATTTAGAAAGTGAAGCAACACTCCATTCACTACGCACAGTGAATTGAAGTGTTGGAACAGACTGCTTCTCTTTCAGAAAAATGCATGTGATTTCTTGTGAATGCTTGTAAGTTGCTTAAGGCATTTTCAAAGGAAAGTGATTTTCTCTGAAAGGACAGCATTTAGAAAGTGAAGCAACACTCCATTCACTTCGCACAGTGAATTGAAGTGTTGGAACAGACTGCTTCACTTTCAGTGAAATGCATGTGAATTTCTGTTGAATGCTTGTAAGTAGCTTAAGGCACTTTCAAAGGAAAGTGATTTTCTCTGAAAGGACAGCATTTAGTAAGTGAAGCAACACTCCATTCACTTCGCACAGTGAATTGAAGTGTTGGAACAGACAGCTTCTCTTTCATAGAAACGCATTTGAGTTTCCTGTGAATGTGTATAAGTAGCTTAAGGCACTTTCAAAGGAAAGTGATTTTCTCTGAAAGGACAGCATTTAGAAAGTGAAACAACACTCCATTCACTTCGCACAGTGAATTGAAGTGTTGGACCAGACTACTTCTCTTTCAGAGAAACAGATATGAGTTTTTTGTGAATGCTTGTAAGTAGCTTTAGGCACTTTCAAAAGAAAGTGATTTTCTCTTAAAGGACAGCATTTAGAAAGTGAAGCAACACTCCATTCACTTCGCACAGTGAATTGAAGTGTTGGAAGAGACTGCTTCTCTTTCAGAGAAACGCATGTGAATTTCTATTGAATGCTTGTAAGTAGCTTAAGGCACTTTCGAAGGAAAGTGATTTTCTCTGAAAGGACAGCATTTAGAAAGTGAAGCAACACTCCATTCACTATGCACAGTGAGTTGAAGTGTTGGAACAGACTGATTCTCTTTCAGAAAAATGCATGTGAGTTTCTTGTGAATGCTTGTAAGTAGCTTAAGGCACTTTCAAAGGAAAGTGATTTTCTCTGAAAGGACAGCATTTAGAAAGTGAAGGAACACTCCATTCACTTCGCACAGTGAATTGAAGTGTTGGAACAGACTGCTTCTTTTTCAGAGAAACACATGTGACTTTCTATTGAATGCTTGTAAGTAGCTTAAGGCACTTTCAAAGGAAAGTGATTTTCCCTGAATGGACAGCATTTAGAAAGTGAAGCAACACTCCATTCACTTCGCACAGTGAATTGAAGTGTTGGAACAGACTGCTTCTCTTTCAGAAAAATGCATGTGAGTTTCTTGTGAATGCTTGTAAGTAGCTGAAGGCACTTTCAAAGGAAAGTGATTTTCTCTGAAAGGACAGCATTTAGAAAGTGAAGCTACACTCCATTCACTTCGCACAGTGAATTGAAGTGTTGGAACAGACTGCTTCTTTTTCAGAGAAACGCATGTGAATTTCTGTGGAATGCTTGTAAGTAGCTAAAGGCACTTTCAAAGGAAAGTGATTTTCTCTGAAAGGACAGCATCTAGAAAGTGAAGCAACACTCCATTCACTTCACACAGTGAATTGAAGTGTTGGAACAGACTGCTTCTTTTTCAGAGAAACGCATGTGAATTTCTGTGGAATGCTTGTAAGTAGCTAAAGGCACTTTCAAAGGAAAGTGATTTTCTCTGAAAGGACAGCATTTAGAAAGTGAAGCAACACTCCATTCACTTCGCACAGTGAATTGAAGTGTTGGAACAGACTGCTTCTCTTTCAGAGAAACGCATGTGAATTTCTATTGAATGCTTGTAAGTAGCTTAAGGCACTTTCGAAGGAAAGTGATTTTCTCTGAAAGGACAGCATTTAGAAAGTGAAGCAACATTCCATTCACTATGCACAGTGAATTGAAGTGTTGGAACAGACTGCTTCTCTTTCAGAAAAATGTATGAGAGTTTCTTGTGAATGCTTGTAAGTAGCTTAAGGCACTTTCAAAGGAAAGTGATTTTCTCTGAAAGGACAGCATTTAGAAAGTGAAGCAACACTCCATTCACTTCGCACAGTGAATTGAAGTGTTGGAACAGACTGCTTCTTTTTCAGAGAAACGCATGTGAATTTCTGTTGAATGCTTGTAAGTAGCTAAAGGCACTTTCAAAGGAAAGTGATTTTCTCTGAAAGGACAGCATTTAGAAAGTGAAGCAGCACTCCATTCACTTCGCACAGTGAATTGAAGTGTTGGAACAGACTGCTTCTCTTTCAGTGAAATGCATGTGAATTTCTGTTGAATGCTTGTAAGTAGCTTAAGGCACGTTCAAAGGAAAGTGATTTTCTCTGAAAGGACAGCATTTAGAAAGTGAAGCAACACTCCATTCACTTCGCACAGTGAATTGAAGTGTTGGAACAGACTGCTTCTCTTTCAGTGAAACACATGTGAATTTCTGTTGAATGCTTGTAAGTAGCTTAAGGCACTTTCAAAGGAAAGTGATTTTCTCTGAAAGGACAGCATTTAGAAAGTGAAGCAACACTCCATTCACTTCGCACAGTGAATTGAAGTGTTGGAACAGACAACTTCTCTTTCATAGAAACGCATTTGAGTTTCCTGTGAATGTGTGTAAGTAGCTTAAGGCACTTTCAAAGGAAAGTGATTTTCTCTGAAAGGACAGGATTTAGAAAGTGAAGCAACACTCCATTCACTTCGCACAGTGAATTGAAGTGTTGGAACAGACTTCTTCTCTTTCAGTGAAACGCATGTGAATTTCTGCTGAATGCTTGTAAGTAGCTTAAGGCACTTTCAAAAGAAAGTGATTTTCTCTGAAAGGACAGCATTTAGAAAGTGAAGCAACACTCCATTCACTTCGCACAGTGAATTGAAGTGTTGGAAGAGACAGCTTCTCTTTCATAGAAACGCATTTGAGTTTCCTGTGAATGTGTGTAAGTAGCTTAAGGCACTTTCAAAAGTAAGTGATTTTCTCTGAAAGGACAGCATTTAGAAAGTGAAGCAACACTCCATTCACTACGCACAGTGAATTGAAGTGTTGGAACAGACAACTTCTCTTTCATAGAAACGCATTTGAGTTTCCTGTGAATGTGTGTAAGTAGCTTAAGGCACTTTCAAAGGAAAGTGATTTTCTCTGAAAGGACAGCATTTAGAAAGTGAAACAACACTCCATTCTCTTCGCACAGTGAATTGAAGTGTTGGAACAGACTACTTCTCTTTCAGAGAAACAGATATGAGTTTTTTGTGAATGCTTGGAAGTAGCTTAAGGCACTTTCAAAGGAAAGTGATTTTCTCTGAAAGGACAGCATTTAGAAAGTGAAGCAACACTCCATTCACTTCGCACAGTGAATTGAAGTGTTGGAACAGACTGCTTCTCTTTCAGAGAAACGCATGTGAATTTCTATTGAATGCTTGTAAGTAGCTTAAGGCACTTTCGAAGGAAAGTGATTTTCTCTGAAAGGACAGCATTTAGAAAGTGAAGCAACACTCCATTCACTACGCACAGTGAATTGAAGTGTTGGAACAGACTGCTTCTCTTTCAGAAAAATGCATTTGAGTTTCTTGTGAATGCTTGTAAGTAGCTTAAGGCACTTTCAAAGGAAAGTGATTTTCTCTGAAAGGACAGCATTTAGAAAGTGAAGCAACACTCCATTCACTTCGCACAGTGAATTGTAGTGTTGGAACAGACTGCTTCTTTTTCAGAGAAACACATGTGACTTTCTATTGAATGCTTGTAAGTAGCTTAAGGCACTTTCAAAGGAAAGTGATTTTCTCTGAAAGGACAGCATTTAGAAAGTGAAGCAACACTCCATTCACTACGCACAGTGAATTGAAGTGTTGGAACAGACTGCTTCTCTTTCAGAAAAATGCATGTGAGTTTCTTGTGAATGCTTGTAAGTAGCTTAAGGCACTTTCAAAGGAAAGTGATTTTCTCTGAAAGGACAGCATTTAGAAAGTGAAGCAACACTCCATTCACTTCGCACAGTGAATTGAAGTGTTGGAACAGACTGCTTCTTTTTCAGAGAAACGCATGTGAATTTCTGTGGAAGGCTTGTAAGTAGCTAAAGGCACTTTCAAAGGAAAGTGATTTTCTCTGAAAGGACAGCATTTAGAAAGTGAAGCAGCACTCCATTCACTTCGCATAGTGAATTGAAGTGTTGGAATAGACTGCTTCTCTTTCAGTGAAATGCATGTGAATTTCTGTTGAATGCTTGTAAGTAGCTTAAGGCACTTTCAAAGGAAAGTTATTTTCTCTGAAAGGACAGCATTTAGAAAGTGAAGCAACACTCCATTCACTTCGCACAGTGAATTGAAGTGTTGGAACAGACTGCTTCTCTTATAGAAAAATGCATGTGAGTTTCTTGTGAATGCTTGTAAGTAGCTTAAGGCATTTTCAAAGGAAAGTGATTTTCTCTGAAAGGACAGCATTTAGAAAGTGAAGCAACACTCCATTCACTTCGCACAGTGAATTGAAGTGTTGGAACAGACTGCTTCACTTTCAGTGAAATGCATGTGAATTTCTGTTGAATGCTTGCAAGTAGCTTAAGGCACTTTCAAAGGAAAGTGATTTTCTCCGAAAGGACAGCACTTAGAAAGTGAAGCAACACTCCATTCACTTCGCACAGTGAATTGAAGTGTTGGAACAGACAGCTTCTCTTTCATAGAAACGCATTTGAGTTTCCTGTGAATGTGTGTAAGTAGCTTAAGGCACTTTCAAAGGAAAGTGATTTTCTCTGAAAGGACAGCATTTAGAAAGTGAAACAACACTCCATTCACTTCGCACAGTGAATTGAAGTGTTGGAACAGACTACTTCTCTTTCAGAGAAACAGATATGAGTTTTTTGTGAATGCTTGTAAGTAGCTTAAGGCACTTTCAAAGGAAAGTGATTTTCTCTGAAAGGACAGCATTTAGAAAGTGAAGCAACACTCCATTCACTTCGCACATTGAATTGAAGTGTTGGAACAGACTGCTTCTCTTTCAGAGAAACGCATTTGAATTTCTATTGAATGCTTGTAAGTAGCTTAAGGCACTTTCGAAGGAGAGTGATTTTCTCTGAAAGGACAGCATTTAGAAAGTGAAGCAACACTCCATTCACTACGCACGGTGAATTGAAGTGTTGGAACAGACTGCTTCTCTTTCAGAAAAATGCATGTGAGTTTCTTGTGAATGCTTGTAAGTATCTTAAGGCACTTTCAAAGGAAAGTGATTTTCTCTGAAAGGACAGCATTTAGAAAGTGAAGCAACACTCCATTCACTTCGCACAGTGAATTGAAGTGTTGGAACAGACAGCTTCTCTTTCATAGAAACGCATTTGAGTTTCCTGTGAATGTGTGTAAGTAGCTTAAGGCACTTTCAAAGGAAAGTGATTTTCTCTGAAAGGACAGCATTTAGAAAGTGAAGCAGCACTCCATTCACTTCGCATAGTGAATTGAAGTGTTGGAACAGACTACTTCTCTTTCAGAGAAACAGATATGAGTTTTTTGTGAATGCTTGTAAGTAGTTTAAGGCACTTTCAAAGGAAAGTGATTTTCTCTGAAAGGACAGCATTTAGAAAGTGAAGCAACACTCCATTCACTTCGCACAGCTAATTGAAGTGTTGGAGCAGACTGCTTCTCTTTCAGAGAAACAGATGTGAGTTTCTTGTGAATTCTGGTAAGTAGCTTAAGACACTTTCAAAAGAGAGGGATTTTCTCTAAAAGGAGAGCATATAGAAAGTGAAGCAACACTCCATTCTCTTCGAACAGTGAATTGAAGTGTTGGAACAAACTGCTTCTCTTTCAGAAAAATGCGTGTGAGTTTCTTGTGAATGCTTGTAAATAGCTTAAGGCACTTTCAAAGGAAAGTGATTTTCTCGGAAAGGACAGCATTTAGAAAGTGAAGCAACACTCCATTCACTTTGCACAGTGAATTGAAGTGTTGGAACAGACTGCTTCTTTTTCAGAGAAACGCATGTGAATTTCTATTGAATGCTTGTAAGTAGCTTAAGGCACTTTCAAAGGAAAGTGATTTTCTCTGAAAGGACAGCATTTAGAAAGTGAAGCAACACTCCATTCACTTCGAACAGTGAATTGAAGTGTTGGAACAGACTGCATCTCTTTCAGAGAAACGCATGTGAATTTCTATTGAATGCTTGTAAGTAGCTTAAGGCACTTTCAAAGGAAAGTGATTTTCTCTGAAAGGACAGCATTTAGAAAGTGAAGCAACACTCCATTCACTACGCACAGTGAATTGAAGTGTTGGAACAGACTGCTTCTCTTTCAGAAAAATGCATGTGAGTTTCTTGTGAATGCTTGTAAGTAGCTTAAGGCACTTTCAAAGGAAAGTGATTTTCTCTGAAAGGACAGCATTTAGAAAGTGAAGCAACACTCCATTCACTTCGCACAGTGAATTGAAGTGTTGGAACAGACTGCTTCTTTTTCAGAGAAACGCATGTGAATTTCTGTGGAATGCTTGCAAGTAGCTTAAGGCACTTTCAAAGGAAAGTGATTTTCTCTGAAAGGACAGCATTTAGAAAGTGAAGCAACACTCCATTCACTTCGCACAGTGAATTGAAGTGTTGGAACAGACTGCTTCACTTTCAGTGAAATGCATGTGAATTTCTGTTGAATACTTGCAAGTAGCTTAAGGCACTTTCAAAGGAAAGTGATTTTCTCTGAAAGGACAGCATTTAGAAAGTGAAGCAACACTCCATTCACTTCGCACAGTGAATTGAAGTGTTGGAACAGACAGCTTCTCTTTCATAGAAACGCATTTGAGTTTCCTGTGAATGTGTGTAAGTAGCTTAAGGCACTTTCAAAGCAAAGTGATTTTCTCTGAAAGGACAGCATTTAGAAAGTGAAACAACACTCCATTCACTTCGCACAGTGAATTGAAGTGTTGGAACAGACTACTTCTCTTTCAGAGAAACAGATATGAGTTTTTTGTGAATGCTTGTAAGTAGCTTAAGGCACTTTCAAAGGAAAGTGATTTTCTCTGAAAGGACAGCATTTAGAAAGTGAAGCAACACTCCATTCACTTCTCACAGTGAATTGAAGTGTTGGAACAGACTGCTTCTTTTTCAGAGAAACGCATGTGAATTTCTGTTGAATGCTTGTAAGTAGCTAAAGGCACTTTCAAAGGAAAGTGATTTTCTCTGAAAGGACAGCATTTAGAAAGTGAAGCAGCACTCCATTCACTTCGCACAGTGAATTGAAGTGTTGGAACAGACTGCTTCTCTTTCAGTGAAATGCATGTGAATTTCTGTTGAATGCTTGTAAGTAGCTTAAGGCACGTTCAAAGGAAAGTGATTTTCTCTGAAAGGACAGCATTTAGAAAGTGAAGCAACACTCCATTCACTTCGCACAGTGAATTGAAGTGTTGGAACAGACTGCTTCTCTTTCAGTGAAACACATGTGAATTTCTGTTGAATGCTTGTAAGTAGCTTAAGGCACTTTCAAAGGAAAGTGATTTTCTCTGAAAGGACAGCATTTAGAAAGTGAAGCAACACTCCATTCACTTCGCACAGTGAATTGAAGTGTTGGAACAGACTGCTTCTCTTTCAGTGAAACACATGTGAATTTCTGTTGAATGCTTGTAAGTAGCTTAAGGCACTTTCAAAAGAAAGTGATTTTCTCTGAAAGGACAGCATTTAGAAAGTGAAGCAACACTCCATTCACTACGCACAGTGAATTGAAGTGTTGGAACAGACAACTTCTCTTTCATAGAAACGCATTTGAGTTTCCTGTGAATGTGTGTAAGTAGCTTAAGGCACTTTCAAAGGAAAGTGATTTTCTCTGAAAGGACAGGATTTAGAAAGTGAAGCAACACTCCATTCACTTCGCACAGTGAATTGAAGTGTTGGAACAGACTTCTTCTCTTTCAGTGAAACGCATGTGAATTTCTGCTGAATGCTTGTAAGTAGCTTAAGGCACTTTCAAAAGAAAGTGATTTTCTCTGAAAGGACAGCATTTAGAAAGTGAAGCAACACTCCATTCACTTCGCACAGTGAATTGAAGTGTTGGAACAGACAGCTTCTCTTTCATAGAAACGCATTTGAGTTTCCTGTGAATGTGTGTAAGTAGCTTAAGGCACTTTCAAAAGTAAGTGATTTTCTCTGAAAGGACAGCATTTAGAAAGTGAAGCAACACTCCATTCACTACGCACAGTGAATTGAAGTGTTGGAACAGACAACTTCTCTTTCATAGAAACGCATTTGAGTTTCCTGTGAATGTGTGTAAGTAGCTTAAGGCACTTTCAAAGGAAAGTGATTTTCTCTGAAAGGACAGCATTTAGAAAGTGAAACAACACTCCATTCTCTTCGCACAGTGAATTGAAGTGTTGGAACAGACTACTTCTCTTTCAGAGAAACAGATATGAGTTTTTTGTGAATGCTTGGAAGTAGCTTAAGGCACTTTCAAAGGAAAGTGATTTTCTCTGAAAGGACAGCATTTAGAAAGTGAAGCAACACTCCATTCACTTCGCACAGTGAATTGAAGTGTTGGAACAGACTGCTTCTCTTTCAGAGAAACGCATGTGAATTTCTATTGAATGCTTGTAAGTAGCTTAAGGCACTTTCGAAGGAAAGTGATTTTCTCTGAAAGGACAGCATTTAGAAAGTGAAGCAACACTCCATTCACTACGCACAGTGAATTGAAGTCTTGGAACAGACTGCTTCTCTTTCAGAAAAATGCATTTGAGTTTCTTGTGAATGCTTGTAAGTAGCTTAAGGCACTTTCAAAGGAAAGTGATTTTCTCTGAAAGGACAGCATTTAGAAAGTGAAGCAACACTCCATTCACTTCGCACAGTGAATTGTAGTGTTGGAACAGACTGCTTCTTTTTCAGAGAAACACATGTGACTTTCTATTGAATGCTTGTAAGTAGCTTAAGGCACTTTCAAAGGAAAGTGATTTTCTCTGAAAGGACAGCATTTAGAAAGTGAAGCAACACTCCATTCACTACGCACAGTGAATTGAAGTGTTGGAACAGACTGCTTCTCTTTCAGAAAAATGCATGTGAGTTTCTTGTGAATGCTTGTAAGTAGCTTAAGGCACTTTCAAAGGAAAGTGATTTTCTCTGAAAGGACAGCATTTAGAAAGTGAAGCAACACTCCATTCACTTCGCACAGTGAATTGAAGTGTTGGAACAGACTGCTTCTTTTTCAGAGAAACGCATGTGAATTTCTGTGGAAGGCTTGTAAGTAGCTAAAGGCACTTTCAAAGGAAAGTGATTTTCTCTGAAAGGACAGCATTTAGAAAGTGAAGCAGCACTCCATTCACTTCGCATAGTGAATTGAAGTGTTGGAATAGACTGCTTCTCTTTCAGTGAAATGCATGTGAATTTCTGTTGAATGCTTGTAAGTAGCTTAAGGCACTTTCAAAGGAAAGTTATTTTCTTTGAAAGGACAGCATTTAGAAAGTGAAGCAACACTCCATTCACTTCGCACAGTGAATTGAAGTGTTGGAACAGACTGCTTCTCTTATAGAAAAATGCATGTGAGTTTCTTGTGAATGCTTGTAAGTAGCTTAAGGCATTTTCAAAGGAAAGTGATTTTCTCTGAAAGGACAGCATTTAGAAAGTGAAGCAACACTCCATTCACTTCGCACAGTGAATTGAAGTGTTGGAACAGACTGCTTCACTTTCAGTGAAATGCATGTGAATTTCTGTTGAATGCTTGCAAGTAGCTTAAGGCACTTTCAAAGGAAAGTGATTTTCTCCGAAAGGACAGCACTTAGAAAGTGAAGCAACACTCCATTCACTTCGCACAGTGAATTGAAGTGTTGGAACAGACAGCTTCTCTTTCATAGAAACGCATTTGAGTTTCCTGTGAATGTGTGTAAGTAGCTTAAGGCACTTTCCAAGGAAAGTGATTTTCTCTGAAAGGACAGCATTTAGAAAGTGAAACAACACTCCATTCACTTCGCACAGTGAATTGAAGTGTTGGAACAGACTACTTCTCTTTCAGAGAAACAGATATGAGTTTTTTGTGAATGCTTGTAAGTAGCTTAAGGCACTTTCAAAGGAAAGTGATTTTCTCTGAAAGGACAGCATTTAGAAAGTGAAGCAACACTCCATTCACTTCGCACATTGAATTGAAGTGTTGGAACAGACTGCTTCTCTTTCAGAGAAACGCATTTGAATTTCTATTGAATGCTTGTAAGTAGCTTAAGGCACTTTCGAAGGAAAGTGATTTTCTCTGAAAGGACAGCATTTAGAAAGTGAAGCAACACTCCATTCACTACGCACGGTGAATTGAAGTGTTGGAACAGACTGCTTCTCTTTCAGAAAAATGCATGTGAGTTTCTTGTGAATGCTTGTAAGTATCTTAAGGCACTTTCAAAGGAAAGTGATTTTCTCTGAAAGGACAGCATTTAGAAAGTGAAGCAACACTCCATTCACTTCGCACAGTGAATTGAAGTGTTGGAACAGACAGCTTCTCTTTCATAGAAACGCATTTGAGTTTCCTGTGAATGTGTGTAAGTAGCTTAAGGCACTTTCAAAGGAAAGTGATTTTCTCTGAAAGGACAGCATTTAGAAAGTGAAACAACACTCCATTCACTTCGCACAGTGAATTGAAGTGTTGGAACAGACTACTTCTCTTTCAGAGAAACAGATATGAGTTTTTTGTGAATGCTTGTAAGTAGTTTAAGGCACTTTCAAAGGAAAGTGATTTTCTCTGAAAGGACAGCAGTTAGAAAGTGAAGCAACACTCCATTCACTTCGCACAGCTAATTGAAGTGTTGGAGCAGACTGCTTCTCTTTCAGAGAAACAGATGTGAGTTTCTTGTGAATTCTGGTAAGTAGCTTAAGACACTTTCAAAAGAGAGGGATTTTCTCTAAAAGGAGAGCATATAGAAAGTGAAGCAACACTCCATTCTCTTCGAACAGTGAATTGAAGTGTTGGAACAAACTGCTTCTCTTTCAGAAAAATGCGTGTGAGTTTCTTGTGAATGCTTGTAAATAGCTTAAGGCACTTTCAAAGGAAAGTGATTTTCTCGGAAAGGACAGCATTTAGAAAGTGAAGCAACACTCCATTCACTTTGCACAGTGAATTGAAGTGTTGGAACAGACTGCTTCTTTTTCAGAGAAACGCATGTGAATTTCTATTGAATGCTTGTAAGTAGCTTAAGGCACTTTCAAAGGAAAGTGATTTTCTCTGAAAGGACAGCATTTAGAAAGTGAAGCAACACTCCATTCACTTCGAACAGTGAATTGAAGTGTTGGAACAGACTGCATCTCTTTCAGAGAAACGCATGTGAATTTCTATTGAATGCTTGTAAGTAGCTTAAGGCACTTTCAAAGGAAAGTGATTTTCTCTGAAAGGACAGCATTTAGAAAGTGAAGCAACACTCCATTCACTACGCACAGTGAATTGAAGTGTTGGAACAGACTGCTTCTCTTTCAGAAAAATGCATGTGAGTTTCTTGTGAATGCTTGTAAGTAGCTTAAGGCACTTTCAAAGGAAAGTGATTTTCTCTGAAAGGACAGCATTTAGAAAGTGAAGCAACACTCCATTCACTTCGCACAGTGAATTGAAGTGTTGGAACAGACTGCTTCTCTTTCAGAAAAATGCATGTGAGTTTCTTGTGAATGCTTGTAAGCAGCTTAAGGCACTTTCAAAGCAAAGTGATTTTCTCTGAAGGGACAGCATTTAGAAAGTGAAGCAACACTCCCTTCACTTCCCCCCGTGAATTGAAGTGTTGGAACAGACTGCTTCTCTTTCAGTGAAACGCAAGTGAATTTCTGTTGAATGCTTGTAAGTAGCATAAGGCACTTTCAAAGGAAAGTGATTTTCTCTGAAAGGACAGCATTTAGAAAGTGAAGCAACACTCCATTCACTTCGCACAGTGAATTGAAGTGTTGGAACAGACAGCTTCTCTTTCATAGAAACGCATTTGAGTTTCCTGTGAATGTGTGTAAGTAGCTTAAGGCACTTTCAAAGGAAAGTGATTTTCTCTGAAAGGACAGCATTTAGAAAGTGAAGCAACATTCCATTCTCTTCGCACAGTGAATTGAAGTGTTGGAACAGACTGCTTCTCTTTCAGAGAAACAGATGTGAGTTTCTTGTGAATGCTTGTAAGTAGCTTAAGGCAGTTTCAAAAGAGAGTGAATTTCTCTAAAAGGAGAGCATTTAGAAAATGAAGCAACATTCCATTCCTTTCCCACAGTTAATTAAAGTGTTGGAGCAGACTGCTTCTCTTTCAGAGAAACAGATGTGAGTTTCTTGTGAGTGCTTGTAAGTAGCTTAAGACAGTTTCAAAAGAGAGGGATTTTCTCTAAAAGAGAGCATATAGAAAGTGAAGCAACACTCCATTCACTTCGAAAAGTGAATTGAAGTGTTGGAACAAACTGCTTCTCTTTCAGAAAAATGCGTGTGAGTTTCTTGTGAATGCTTGTAAGTAGCTTAAGGCACTTTCAAAGCAAAGAGATTTTCTCTGAAAGGACACCATTTAGAAAGTGAAGCAACACTCCAGTCACTCCGCACAGTGAATTGAAGTGTTGGAACAGACTGCTTCTTTTTCAGAGAAACGCATGTGAATTTCTAATGAATGCTTGTAAGTAGCTTAAGGCGCTTTCAAAGGAAAGTGATTTTCTCTGAAAGGACAGCCTTTAGAAAGTGAAGCAACACTCCATTCACATCGCACAGTGAATTGAAGTGTTGGAACAGACTGCTTCTCTTTCAGAGAAACGCATGTGAATTTCTATTGAATGCTTGTAAGTAGCTTAAGGCACTTTCAAAGGAAAGTGATTTTCTCTGAAAGGACAGCATTTAGAAAGTGAAGCAACACTCAATTCACTACGCACAGTGAATTGAAGTGTTGGAACAGAGTGCTTCTCTTTCAGAAAAATGCATGTGAGTTTCTTGTGAATGCTTGTACGTAGCTTAAGGCACTTTCAAATCAAAGTGATTTTCTCTGAAAGGACAGCATTTTGAAAGTGAAGCAACACTCCATTCACCTCGCACAGTTAATTGAAGTGTTGGAGCAGACTGCTTCTCTTTCAGAGAAACAGATGTGAGTTTCTTGTGAATGCTGGTAAGTAGCTTAAGACAGTTTCAAAAGAGAGGGATTTTCTCTGAAAGGACAGCATTTAGAAAGTGAAGCAACATTCCATTCTCTTCGCACAGTGAATTGAAATGTTGGAACAGACTGCTTCTCTTTCAGAGAAACAGATGTGAGTTTCTTGTGAATGCTTGTAAGTAGCTTAAGGCACTTTCAAAGGAAAGTGATTTTCTCTGAAAGGACAGCATTTAGAAAGTGAAGCAACACTCCATTCACTTCGCACAGTTAATTGAAGTGATTGAACAGACTGCTTCTCTTTCAGAGAAACAGATGTGAGTTTCTTGTGAATGCTTGTAAGTAGCTTAAGGCAGTTTAAAAAGAGAGGGATTTTCTCTAAAAGGAGAGCATCTAGAAAGTGAAGCAACACTCCATTCACTTCGCACAGTGAATTGAAGTGTTGGAACAGACTGCTTCTCTTTCAGTGAAATGCATGTGAATTTCTGTTGAATGCTTGTAAGTAGCTTAAGGCAATTTCAAAGCAAAGTGATTTTCTCTGAAAGGACAGCATTTAGAAAGGGAAGCAACACTCCATTCACTTCGCACAGTGAATTGAAGTGTTGGAACTGACTGCTTCTCTTTCAGAGAAACGGATGTGAGTTTCTTCTGAATGCTTGTAAGTAGCTTAAGGCACTTTCAAAGCAAAGTGATTTTCTCTGAAAGGACAGCATTTAGAAAGTGAAGCAACACTCCATTCACTTCGCACAGCTAATTGAAGTGTTGGAGCAGACTGCTTCTCTTTCAGAGAAACAGATGTGAGTTTCTTGTGAATTCTGGTAAGTAGCTTAAGACACTTTCAAAAGAGAGGGATTTTCTCTAAAAGGAGAGCATATAGAAAGTGAAGCAACACTCCATTCTCTTCGAACAGTGAATTGAAGTGTTGGAACAAACTGCTTCTCTTTCAGAAAAATGCGTGTGAGTTTCTTGTGAATGCTTGTAAATAGCTTAAGGCACTTTCAAAGGAAAGTGATTTTCTCGGAAAGGACAGCATTTAGAAAGTGAAGCAACACTCCATTCACTTTGCACAGTGAATTGAAGTGTTGGAACAGACTGCTTCTTTTTCAGAGAAACGCATGTGAATTTCTATTGAATGCTTGTAAGTAGCTTAAGGCACTTTCAAAGGAAAGTGATTTTCTCTGAAAGGACAGCATTTAGAAAGTGAAGCAACACTCCATTCACTTCGAACAGTGAATTGAAGTGTTGGAACAGACTGCATCTCTTTCAGAGAAACGCATGTGAATTTCTATTGAATGCTTGTAAGTAGCTTAAGGCACTTTCAAAGGAAAGTGATTTTCTCTGAAAGGACAGCATTTAGAAAGTGAAGCAACACTCCATTCACTTCGCACAGTGAATTGAAGTGTTGGAACAGACTGCTTCTCTTTCAGAGACACGCATGTGAATTTCTATTGAATGCTTGTAAGTAGCTTAAGGCACTCTCAAAGGAAAGTGATTTTCTCTGAAAGGACAGCATTTAGAAAGTGAAGCAACACTCCATTCACTACGCGCAGTGAATTGAAGTGTTGGAACAGACTGCTTCTCTTTCAGAAAAATGCATGTGAGTTTCTTGTGAATGCTTGTAAGTAGCTTAAGGCACTTTCAAAAAAAGTGATTTTCTCTGAAAGGACAGCATTAAGAAAGTGAAGCAACACTCCATTCACTTCGCACAGTGAATTGAAGTGTTGGAACAGACAGCTTCTCTTTCATAGAAACGCATGTGAGTTTCCTGTGAATGTGTGTAAGTAGCTTAAGGCACTTTCAAAGGAAAGTGATTTTCTCTGAAAGGACAGCATTTAGAAAGTGAAACAACACTTCATTCACTTCGCACAGTGAATTGAAGTGTTGGAACAGACTACTTCTCTTTCAGAGAAACAGATATGAGTTTTTTGTGAATGCTTGTAAGTAGCTTAAGGCACTTTCAAAAGAAAGTGATTTTCTCTGAAAGGACAGCATTTAGAAAGTGAAGCAACACTCCATTCACTTCGCACAGTGAATTGAAGTGTTGGAACAGACTGCTTCTCTTTCAGAGAAATGCATGTGAATTTCTATTGAATGCTTGTAAGTAGCTTAAGGCACTTTCAAAGGAAAGTGATTTTCTCTGAAAGGACAACATTTAGAAAGTGAAGCAACACTCCATTCACTACGCACAGTGAATTGAAGTGTTGGAACAGACTGCTTCTCTTTCAGAAAAATGCATGTGAGTTTCTTGTGAATGCTTGTAAGCAGCTTAAGGCACTTTCAAAGCAAAGTGATTTTCTCTGAAAGGACAGCATTTAGAAAGTGAAGCAACACTCCCTTCACTTCCCCCCGTGAATTGAAGTGTTGGAACAGACTGCTTCTCTTTCAGTGAAACGCAAGTGAATTTCTGTTGAATGCTTGTAAGTAGCATAAGGCACTTTCAAAGGAAAGTGATTTTCTCTGAAAGGACAGCATTTAGAAAGTGAAGCAACACTCCATTCACTTCGCACAGTGAATTGAAGTGTTGGAACAGACAGCTTCTCTTTCATAGAAACGCATTTGAGTTTCCTGTGAATGTGTTTAAGTAGCTTAAGGCACTTTCAAAGGAAAGTGATTTTCTCTGAAAGGACAGCATTTAGAAAGTGAAGCAACATTCCATTCTCTTCGCACAGTGAATTGAAGTGTTGGAACAGACTGCTTCTCTTTCAGAGAAACAGATGTGAGTTTCTTGTGAATGCTTGTAAGTAGCTTAAGGCAGTTTCAAAAGAGAGTGAATTTCTCTAAAAGGAGAGCATTTAGAAAATGAAGCAACATTCCATTCCTTTCCCACAGTTAATTAAAGTGTTGGAGCAGACTGCTTCTCTTTCAGAGAAACAGATGTGAGTTTCTTGTGAGTGCTTGTAAGTAGCTTAAGACAGTTTCAAAAGAGAGGGATTTTCTCTAAAAGAGAGCATATAGAAAGTGAAGCAACACTCCATTCACTTCGAAAAGTGAATTGAAGTGTTGGAACAAACTGCTTCTCTTTCAGAAAAATGCGTGTGAGTTTCTTGTGAATGCTTGTAAGTAGCTTAAGGCACTTTCAAAGCAAAGTGATTTTCTCTGAAAGGACAGCATTTAGAAAGTGAAGCAACACTCCATTCACTTCGCACAGCTAATTGAAGTGTTGGAGCAGACTGCTTCTCTTTCAGAGAAACAGATGTGAGTTTCTTGTGAATTCTGGTAAGTAGCTTAAGACACTTTCAAAAGAGAGGGATTTTCTCTAAAAGGAGAGCATATAGAAAGTGAAGCAACACTCCATTCTCTTCGAACAGTGAATTGAAGTGTTGGAACAAACTGCTTCTCTTTCAGAAAAATGCGTGTGAGTTTCTTGTGAATGCTTGTAAATAGCTTAAGGCACTTTCAAAGGAAAGTGATTTTCTCGGAAAGGACAGCATTTAGAAAGTGAAGCAACACTCCATTCACTTTGCACAGTGAATTGAAGTGTTGGAACAGACTGCTTCTTTTTCAGAGAAACGCATGTGAATTTCTATTGAATGCTTGTAAGTAGCTTAAGGCACTTTCAAAGGAAAGTGATTTTCTCTGAAAGGACAGCATTTAGAAAGTGAAGCAACACTCCATTCACTTCGAACAGTGAATTGAAGTGTTGGAACAGACTGCATCTCTTTCAGAGAAACGCATGTGAATTTCTATTGAATGCTTGTAAGTAGCTTAAGGCACTTTCAAAGGAAAGTGATTTTCTCTGAAAGGACAGCATTTAGAAAGTGAAGCAACACTCCATTCACTACGCACAGTGAATTGAAGTGTTGGAACAGACTGCTTCTCTTTCAGAAAAATGCATGTGAGTTTCTTGTGAATGCTTGTAAGTAGCTTAAGGCACTTTCAAAGGAAAGTGATTTTCTCTGAAAGGACAGCATTTAGAAAGTGAAGCAACACTCCATTCACTTCGCACAGTGAATTGAAGTGTTGGAACAGACTGCTTCTTTTTCAGAGAAACGCATGTGAATTTCTGTGGAATGCTTGCAAGTAGCTTAAGGCACTTTCAAAGGAAAGTGATTTTCTCTGAAAGGACAGCATTTAGAAAGTGAAGCAACACTCCATTCACTTCGCACAGTGAATTGAAGTGTTGGAACAGACAGCTTCTCTTTCATAGAAACGCATGTGAGTTTCCTGTGAATGTGTGTAAGTAGCTTAAGGCACTTTCAAAGGAAAGTGATTTTCTCTGAAAGGACAGCATTTAGAAAGTGAAACAACACTTCATTCACTTCGCACAGTGAATTGAAGTGTTGGAACAGACTACTTCTCTTTCAGAGAAACAGATATGAGTTTTTTGTGAATGCTTGTAAGTAGCTTAAGGCACTTTCAAAAGAAAGTGATTTTCTCTGAAAGGACAGCATTTAGAAAGTGAAGCAACACTCCATTCACTTCGCACAGTGAATTGAAGTGTTGGAACAGACTGCTTCTCTTTCAGAGAAATGCATGTGAATTTCTATTGAATGCTTGTAAGTAGCTTAAGGCACTTTCAAAGGAAAGTGATTTTCTCTGAAAGGACAACATTTAGAAAGTGAAGCAACACTCCATTCACTACGCACAGTGAATTGAAGTGTTGGAACAGACTGCTTCTCTTTCAGAAAAATGCATGTGAGTTTCTTGTGAATGCTTGTAAGCAGCTTAAGGCACTTTCAAAGCAAAGTGATTTTCTCTGAAAGGACAGCATTTAGAAAGTGAAGCAACACTCCCTTCACTTCCCCCCGTGAATTGAAGTGTTGGAACAGACTGCTTCTCTTTCAGTGAAACGCAAGTGAATTTCTGTTGAATGCTTGTAAGTAGCATAAGGCACTTTCAAAGGAAAGTGATTTTCTCTGAAAGGACAGCATTTAGAAAGTGAAGCAACACTCCATTCACTTCGCACAGTGAATTGAAGTGTTGGAACAGACAGCTTCTCTTTCATAGAAACGCATTTGAGTTTCCTGTGAATGTGTTTAAGTAGCTTAAGGCACTTTCAAAGGAAAGTGATTTTCTCTGAAAGGACAGCATTTAGAAAGTGAAGCAACATTCCATTCTCTTCGCACAGTGAATTGAAGTGTTGGAACAGACTGCTTCTCTTTCAGAGAAACAGATGTGAGTTTCTTGTGAATGCTTGTAAGTAGCTTAAGGCAGTTTCAAAAGAGAGTGAATTTCTCTAAAAGGAGAGCATTTAGAAAATGAAGCAACATTCCATTCCTTTCCCACAGTTAATTAAAGTGTTGGAGCAGACTGCTTCTCTTTCAGAGAAACAGATGTGAGTTTCTTGTGAGTGCTTGTAAGTAGCTTAAGACAGTTTCAAAAGAGAGGGATTTTCTCTAAAAGAGAGCATATAGAAAGTGAAGCAACACTCCATTCACTTCGAAAAGTGAATTGAAGTGTTGGAACAGACTGCTTCTCTTTCAGAGACACGCATGTGAATTTCTATTGAATGCTTGTAAGTAGCTTAAGGCACTCTCAAAGGAAAGTGATTTTCTCTGAAAGGACAGCATTTAGAAAGTGAAGCAACACTCCATTCACTACGCGCAGTGAATTGAAGTGTTGGAACAGACTGCTTCTCTTTCAGAAAAATGCATGTGAGTTTCTTGTGAATGCTTGTAAGTAGCTTAAGGCACTTTCAAAAAAAGTGATTTTCTCTGAAAGGACAGCATTAAGAAAGTGAAGCAACACTCCATTCACTTCGCACAGTGAATTGAAGTGTTGGAACAGACAGCTTCTCTTTCATAGAAACGCATGTGAGTTTCCTGTGAATGTGTGTAAGTAGCTTAAGGCACTTTCAAAGGAAAGTGATTTTCTCTGAAAGGACAGCATTTAGAAAGTGAAACAACACTTCATTCACTTCGCACAGTGAATTGAAGTGTTGGAACAGACTACTTCTCTTTCAGAGAAACAGATATGAGTTTTTTGTGAATGCTTGTAAGTAGCTTAAGGCACTTTCAAAAGAAAGTGATTTTCTCTGAAAGGACAGCATTTAGAAAGTGAAGCAACACTCCATTCACTTCGCACAGTGAATTGAAGTGTTGGAACAGACTGCTTCTCTTTCAGAGAAATGCATGTGAATTTCTATTGAATGCTTGTAAGTAGCTTAAGGCACTTTCAAAGGAAAGTGATTTTCTCTGAAAGGACAACATTTAGAAAGTGAAGCAACACTCCATTCACTACGCACAGTGAATTGAAGTGTTGGAACAGACTGCTTCTCTTTCAGAAAAATGCATGTGAGTTTCTTGTGAATGCTTGTAAGCAGCTTAAGGCACTTTCAAAGCAAAGTGATTTTCTCTGAAAGGACAGCATTTAGAAAGTGAAGCAACACTCCCTTCACTTCCCCCCGTGAATTGAAGTGTTGGAACAGACTGCTTCTCTTTCAGTGAAACGCAAGTGAATTTCTGTTGAATGCTTGTAAGTAGCATAAGGCACTTTCAAAGGAAAGTGATTTTCTCTGAAAGGACAGCATTTAGAAAGTGAAGCAACACTCCATTCACTTCGCACAGTGAATTGAAGTGTTGGAACAGACAGCTTCTCTTTCATAGAAACGCATTTGAGTTTCCTGTGAATGTGTTTAAGTAGCTTAAGGCACTTTCAAAGGAAAGTGATTTTCTCTGAAAGGACAGCATTTAGAAAGTGAAGCAACATTCCATTCTCTTCGCACAGTGAATTGAAGTGTTGGAACAGACTGCTTCTCTTTCAGAGAAACAGATGTGAGTTTCTTGTGAATGCTTGTAAGTAGCTTAAGGCAGTTTCAAAAGAGAGTGAATTTCTCTAAAAGGAGAGCATTTAGAAAATGAAGCAACATTCCATTCCTTTCCCACAGTTAATTAAAGTGTTGGAGCAGACTGCTTCTCTTTCAGAGAAACAGATGTGAGTTTCTTGTGAGTGCTTGTAAGTAGCTTAAGACAGTTTCAAAAGAGAGGGATTTTCTCTAAAAGAGAGCATATAGAAAGTGAAGCAACACTCCATTCACTTCGAAAAGTGAATTGAAGTGTTGGAACAAACTGCTTCTCTTTCAGAAAAATGCGTGTGAGTTTCTTGTGAATGCTTATAAGTAGCTTAAGGCACTTTCAAAGCAAAGAGATTTTCTCTGAAAGGACACCATTTAGAAAGTGAAGCAACACTCCAGTCACTCCGCACAGTGAATTGAAGTGTTGGAACAGACTGCTTCTTTTTCAGAGAAACGCATGTGAATTTCTAATGAATGCTTGTAAGTAGCTTAAGGCGCTTTCAAAGGAAAGTGATTTTCTCTGAAAGGACAGCCTTTAGAAAGTGAAGCAACACTCCATTCACTTCGCATAGTGAATTGAAGTGTTGGAACAGACTGCTTCTCTTTCAGAGAAACGCATGTGAATTTCTATTGAATGCTTGTAAGTAGCTTAAGGCACTTTCAAAGGAAAGTGATTTTCTCTGAAAGGACAGCATTTAGAAAGTGAAGCAACACTCAATTCACTACGCACAGTGAATTGAAGTGTTGGAACAGAGTGCTTCTCTTTCAGAAAAATGCATGTGAGTTTCTTGTGAATGCTTGTACGTAGCTTAAAGCACTTTCAAATCAAAGTGATTTTCTCTGAAAGGACAGCATTTTGAAAGTGAAGCAACACTCCATTCACCTCGCACAGTTAATTGAAGTGTTGGAGCAGACTGCTTCTCTTTCAGAGAAACAGATGTGAGTTTCTTGTGAATGCTGGTAAGTAGCTTAAGACAGTTTCAAAAGAGAGGGATTTTCTCTGAAAGGACAGCATTTAGAAAGTGAAGCAACATTCCATTCTCTTCGCACAGTGAATTGAAGTGTTGGAACAGACTGCTTCTCTTTCAGAGAAACAGATGTGAGTTTCTTGTGAATGCTTGTAAGTAGCTTAAGGCACTTTCAAAGGAAAGTGATTTTCTCTGAAAGGACAGCATTTAGAAAGTGAAGCAACACTCCATTCACTTCGCACAGTTAATTGAAGTGATTGAACAGACTGCTTCTCTTTCAGAGAAACAGATGTGAGTTTCTTGTGAATGCTGGTAAGTAGCTTAAGGCAGTTTAAAAAGAGAGGGATTTTCTCTAAAAGAAGGGCATATAGAAAGTGAAGCAACACTGCATTCACTTCGCACAGTGAATTGAAGTGTTGGAACAGACTGCTTCTCTTTCAGAGAAACAGATGTGAGTTTCTTGTGAATGCTGGTAAGTAGCTTAAGGCAGTTTCAAAAGAGAGGGATTTTCTCTAAAAGAAGGGCATATAGAAAGTGAAGCAACACTGCATTCACTTCGCACAGTGAATTGAAGTGTTGGAACAGACTGCTTCTCTTTCAGAGAAACGGATGTGAGTTTCTTCTGAATGCTTGTAAGTAGCTTAAGGCACTTTCAAAGCAAAGTGATTTTCTCTGAAAGGACAGCACTTAGAAAGGGAAGCAACACTCCATTCACTTCGCACTGTGAATTGAAGTGTTGGAACAGACTGCTTCTCTTTCAGAGAAACGGATGTGAGTTTCTTCTGAATGCTTGTAAGTAGCTTAAGGTACTTTCAAAGCAAAGTGATTTTCTCTGAAAGGACAGCATTTAGAAAGTGAAGCAACACTCCATTCACTTCGCACAGTTAATTGAAGTGTTGGAACAGACTGCTTCTCTTTCAGAGAAACAGATGTGAGTTTCTTGTGAATGCTTGTAAGTAGCTTAAGGCAGTTTCAAAAGAGAGGGATTTTCTCTAAAAGGAGAGCATATAGAAAGTGAAGCAACACTCCATTCACTTCGAACAGTGAATTGAAGTGTTGGAACAAACTGCTTCTCTTTCAGAGAAACGGATGTGAATTTCTATTGAATGCTTGTAAGTAGCTAAAGGCACTTTCAAAGGAAAGTGATTTTCTCTGAAAGGACAGCATTTAGAAAGTGAAGCAACACTCCATTCACTACGCACAGTGAATTGAAGTGTTGGAACAGACTGCTTCTCTTTCCGAAAAATGCATGTGAGTTTCTTGTGAATGCTTGTAAGTAGCTTAAGGCACTTTCAAAGGAAAGTGATTTTCTCTGAAAGGACAGCATTTAGAAAGTGAAGCAACACTCCATTCACTTCGCACAGTGAATTGAAGTGTTGGAACAGACTGCTTCTTTTTCAGAGAAATGCATGTGAATTTCTGTTAAATACTTGTAAGTAGCTTAAGGCACTTTCAGAGGAAAGTGATTTTCACTGAAAGGACAGCATTTAGAAAGTGAAGCAACACTACATCCACTACGCACAGTGAATTGAAGTGTTGAAACAGACTGCTTCTCTTACAGAGAAACGGATGTGAGTTTCTTCTGAATGCTTGTAAGTAGCTTAAGGCACTTTCAAAGCAAAGTGATTTTCTCTGAAAGGACAGCATTTAGAAAGTGAAGCAACACTCCATTCACTTCGAACAGTTAATTGAAGTGTTGGAACAGACTGCTTCTCTTTCAGAGAAACGGAGGTGAGTTTCTTCTGAATGCTTGTAAGTAGCTTAAGGCACTTTCAAAGCAAAGTGATTTTCTCTGAAAGGACAGCATTTAGAAAGTGAAACAACACTCCATTCACTTCACACAGTTAATTGAAGTGTTGGAACAGACTGCTTCTCTTTCAGAGAAACAGATGTGAGTTTCTTGTGAATGCTTGTAAGTAGCTTAAGGCAGTTTCAAAGGAGAAGGATTTTCTCTAAAAGGAGAGCATATAGAAAGTGAAGCAACACTCCATTCACTTCGAACAGTGAATTGAAGTGTTGGAACACACTGCTTCTCTTTTAGAAAAATGCGTGTGAGTTTCTTGTGAATGCTTGTAAGTAGCTTAAGGCACTTTCAAAGGAAAGTGATTTTCTCTGAAAGGACAGCATTTAGAAAGTGAAGCAACACTCCATTCACTTCGCACAGTGAATTGAAGTGTTGGAACACACTGCTTCTCTTTCAGAGATACGCATGTGATTTTCTATTGAATGCTTTTAAGTAGATTAAGGCACTTTCAAAGGAAAGTGATTTTTTCTGAAAGGACAGCATTTAGAAAGTGAAGCCACACGCCATTCACTACGCACAGTGAATTGAAGTGTTGTAACAGACTGCTTCTCTTTCAGAAAAATGCATGTGAGTTTGTTGTGAATGCTTGTAAATAGCTAAAGGCACTTTCAAAGGAAAGTGATTTTCTCTGAAAGGACAGCATTTAGAAAGTGAAGCAACACTCCATTCACTTCGCACAGTGAATTGAAGTGTTGGAACAGACTGCTTCTCTTTCAGAGACACGCATGTGAATTTCTATTGAATGCTTGTAAGTAGCTTAAGGCACTCTCAAAGGAAAGTGATTTTCTCTGAAAGGACAGCATTTAGAAAGTGAAGCAACACTCCATTCACTACGCGCAGTGAATTGAAGTGTTGGAACAGACTGCTTCTCTTTCAGAAAAATGCATGTGAGTTTCTTGTGAATGCTTGTAAGTAGCTTAAGGCACTTTCAAAAAAAGTGATTTTCTCTGAAAGGACAGCATTAAGAAAGTGAAGCAACACTCCATTCACTTCGCACAGTGAATTGAAGTGTTGGAACAGACAGCTTCTCTTTCATAGAAACGCATGTGAGTTTCCTGTGAATGTGTGTAAGTAGCTTAAGGCACTTTCAAAGGAAAGTGATTTTCTCTGAAAGGACAGCATTTAGAAAGTGAAACAACACTTCATTCACTTCGCACAGTGAATTGAAGTGTTGGAACAGACTACTTCTCTTTCAGAGAAACAGATATGAGTTTTTTGTGAATGCTTGTAAGTAGCTTAAGGCACTTTCAAAAGAAAGTGATTTTCTCTGAAAGGACAGCATTTAGAAAGTGAAGCAACACTCCATTCACTTCGCACAGTGAATTGAAGTGTTGGAACAGACTGCTTCTCTTTCAGAGAAATGCATGTGAATTTCTATTGAATGCTTGTAAGTAGCTTAAGGCACTTTCAAAGGAAAGTGATTTTCTCTGAAAGGACAACATTTAGAAAGTGAAGCAACACTCCATTCACTACGCACAGTGAATTGAAGTGTTGGAACAGACTGCTTCTCTTTCAGAAAAATGCATGTGAGTTTCTTGTGAATGCTTGTAAGCAGCTTAAGGCACTTTCAAAGCAAAGTGATTTTCTCTGAAAGGACAGCATTTAGAAAGTGAAGCAACACTCCCTTCACTTCCCCCCGTGAATTGAAGTGTTGGAACAGACTGCTTCTCTTTCAGTGAAACGCAAGTGAATTTCTGTTGAATGCTTGTAAGTAGCATAAGGCACTTTCAAAGGAAAGTGATTTTCTCTGAAAGGACAGCATTTAGAAAGTGAAGCAACACTCCATTCACTTCGCACAGTGAATTGAAGTGTTGGAACAGACAGCTTCTCTTTCATAGAAACGCATTTGAGTTTCCTGTGAATGTGTTTAAGTAGCTTAAGGCACTTTCAAAGGAAAGTGATTTTCTCTGAAAGGACAGCATTTAGAAAGTGAAGCAACATTCCATTCTCTTCGCACAGTGAATTGAAGTGTTGGAACAGACTGCTTCTCTTTCAGAGAAACAGATGTGAGTTTCTTGTGAATGCTTGTAAGTAGCTTAAGGCAGTTTCAAAAGAGAGTGAATTTCTCTAAAAGGAGAGCATTTAGAAAATGAAGCAACATTCCATTCCTTTCCCACAGTTAATTAAAGTGTTGGAGCAGACTGCTTCTCTTTCAGAGAAACAGATGTGAGTTTCTTGTGAGTGCTTGTAAGTAGCTTAAGACAGTTTCAAAAGAGAGGGATTTTCTCTAAAAGAGAGCATATAGAAAGTGAAGCAACACTCCATTCACTTCGAAAAGTGAATTGAAGTGTTGGAACAAACTGCTTCTCTTTCAGAAAAATGCGTGTGAGTTTCTTGTGAATGCTTATAAGTAGCTTAAGGCACTTTCAAAGCAAAGAGATTTTCTCTGAAAGGACACCATTTAGAAAGTGAAGCAACACTCCAGTCACTCCGCACAGTGAATTGAAGTGTTGGAACAGACTGCTTCTTTTTCAGAGAAACGCATGTGAATTTCTAATGAATGCTTGTAAGTAGCTTAAGGCGCTTTCAAAGGAAAGTGATTTTCTCTGAAAGGACAGCCTTTAGAAAGTGAAGCAACACTCCATTCACTTCGCATAGTGAATTGAAGTGTTGGAACAGACTGCTTCTCTTTCAGAGAAACGCATGTGAATTTCTATTGAATGCTTGTAAGTAGCTTAAGGCACTTTCAAAGGAAAGTGATTTTCTCTGAAAGGACAGCATTTAGAAAGTGAAGCAACACTCAATTCACTACGCACAGTGAATTGAAGTGTTGGAACAGAGTGCTTCTCTTTCAGAAAAATGCATGTGAGTTTCTTGTGAATGCTTGTACGTAGCTTAAAGCACTTTCAAATCAAAGTGATTTTCTCTGAAAGGACAGCATTTTGAAAGTGAAGCAACACTCCATTCACCTCGCACAGTTAATTGAAGTGTTGGAGCAGACTGCTTCTCTTTCAGAGAAACAGATGTGAGTTTCTTGTGAATGCTGGTAAGTAGCTTAAGACAGTTTCAAAAGAGAGGGATTTTCTCTGAAAGGACAGCATTTAGAAAGTGAAGCAACATTCCATTCTCTTCGCACAGTGAATTGAAGTGTTGGAACAGACTGCTTCTCTTTCAGAGAAACAGATGTGAGTTTCTTGTGAATGCTTGTAAGTAGCTTAAGGCACTTTCAAAGGAAAGTGATTTTCTCTGAAAGGACAGCATTTAGAAAGTGAAGCAACACTCCATTCACTTCGCACAGTTAATTGAAGTGATTGAACAGACTGCTTCTCTTTCAGAGAAACAGATGTGAGTTTCTTGTGAATGCTTGTAAGTAGCTTAAGGCAGTTTAAAAAGAGAGGGATTTTCTCTAAAAGGAGAGCATCTAGAAAGTGAAGCAACACTCCATTCACTTCGCACAGTGAATTAAAGTGTTGGAACAGACTGCTTCTCTTTCAGTGAAATGCATGTGAATTTCTGTTGAATGCTTGTAAGTAGCTTAAGGCAATTTCAAAGCAAAGTGATTTTCTCTGAAAGGACAGCATTTAGAAAGGGAAGCAACACTCCATTCACTTCGCACAGTGAATTGAAGTGTTGGAACTGACTGCTTCTCTTTCAGAGAAACGGATGTGAGTTTCTTCTGAATGCTTGTAAGTAGCTTAAGGCACTTTCAAAGCAAAGTGATTTTCTCTGAAAGGACAGCATTTAGAAAGTGAAGCAACACTCCATTCACTTCGCACAGCTAATTGAAGTGTTGGAGCAGACTGCTTCTCTTTCAGAGAAACAGATGTGAGTTTCTTGTGAATTCTGGTAAGTAGCTTAAGACACTTTCAAAAGAGAGGGATTTTCTCTAAAAGGAGATCATATAGAAAGTGAAGCAACACTCCATTCTCTTCGAACAGTGAATTGAAGTGTTGGAACAAACTGCTTCTCTTTCAGAAAAATGCGTGTGAGTTTCTTGTGAATGCTTGTAAATAGCTTAAGGCACTTTCAAAGGAAAGTGATTTTCTCGGAAAGGACAGCATTTAGAAAGTGAAGCAACATTCCATTCACTTTGCACAGTGAATTGAAGTGTTGGAACAGACTGCTTCTTTTTCAGAGAAACGCATGTGAATTTCTATTGAATGCTTGTAAGTAGCTTAAGGCACTTTCAAAGGAAAGTGATTTTCTCTGAAAGGACAGCATTTAGAAAGTGAAGCAACACTCCATTCACTTCGAACAGTGAATTGAAGTGTTGGAACAGACTGCTTCTCTTTCAGAAAAATGCATGTGAGTTTCTTGTGAATGCTTGTAAGTAGCTTAAGGCACTTTCAAAGCAAAGTGATTTTCTATGAAAGGACAGCATTTAGAAAGTGAAGCAACACTCCATTCACTTCGCACACTTAATTGAAGTGTTGGAGCAGACTGCTTCTCTTTCAGAGAAACAGAAGTGAGTTTCTTGTGACTGCTTGTAAGTAGCTTAAGGCAGTTTCAAAAGAGAGGGATTTTCACTAAAAGGAGAGCATATAGAAAGTGAAGCAACACTCCATTCACTTCGAACAGTGAATTGAAGTGTTGGAATAGACTGCTTTTCTTTCAGAAAAATGCATGTGAATTTCTTGTGAATGCTTGTAAGCAGCTTAAGGCACTTTCAAAGGAAAGTGATTTTCTCTGAAAGGACAGCATTTAGAAAGTGAAGCAACACTCCATTCACTTCGCACAGTGAATTGAAGTGTTGGAACAGACTGCTTCTCTTTCAGAGAAACGCATGTGAATTTCTATTGAATGCTTGTAAGTAGCTTAAGGCACTTTCAAAGGAAAGTGATTTTCTCTGAAAGGACAGCATTTAGAAAGTGAGGCAACACTCCATTCACTTTGCACAGTGAATTGAAGTGTTGGAACAGACTGCTTCTATTTCAGAAAAATGCATGTGAGTTTCTTGTGAATGCTTGTAAGTAGCTTAAGGCACTTTCAAAGGAAAGTGATTTTCTCTGAAAGGACAGCATTTAGAAAGTGAGGCAACACTCCATTCACTTCGCACAGTGAATTGAAGTGTTGGAACAGACTGCTTCTTTTTCAGAGAAATGCATGTGAATTTCTGTTAAATGCTTGTAAGTAGCTTAAGGCACTTTCAGAGGAAAGTGATTTTCTCTGAAAGGACAGCATTTAGAAAGTGAAGCAACACTCCATTCACTACGCACAGTGAATTGAAGTGTTGAAACAGACTGCTTCTCTTTCATAGAAACAGACGTGAGTTTCTTCTGAATGCTTGTAAATAGCTTAAGGCACTTTCAAAGCAAAGTGATTTTCTCTGAAAGGACAGCATTTAGAAAGTGAAGCAACACTCCATTCACTTCGCACAGTTAATTGAAGTGTTGGAACAGACTGCTTCTCTTTCAGAGAAACGGAGGTGAGTTTCTTCTGAATGCTTGTAAGTAGCTTAAGGCACTTTCAAAGCAAAGTGATTTTCTCTGAAAGGACAGCATTTAGAAAGTGAAACAACACTCCATTCACTTCGCACAGTTAATTGAAGTGTTGGAACAGACTGCTTCTCTTTCAGAGAAACAGATGTGAGTTTCTTGTGAATGCTGGTAAGTAGCTTAAGGCAGTTTCAAAAGAGAGGGATTTTCTCTAAAAGAAGGGCATATAGAAAGTGAAGCAACACTGCATTCACTTCGCACAGTGAATTGAAGTGTTGGAACAGACTGCTTCTCTTTCAGAGAAACGGATGTGAGTTTCTTCTGAATGCTTGTAAGTAGCTTAAGGCACTTTCAAAGCAAAGTGATTTTCTCTGAAAGGACAGCACTTAGAAAGGGAAGCAACACTCCATTCACTTCGCACTGTGAATTGAAGTGTTGGAACAGACTGCTTCTCTTTCAGTGAAATGCATGTGAATTTCTGTTGAATGCTTGTAAGTAGCTTAAGGCAATTTCAAAGCAAAGTGATTTTCTCTGAAAGGACAGCATTTAGAAAGGGAAGCAACACTCCATTCACTTCGCACAGTGAATTGAAGTGTTGGAACTGACTGCTTCTCTTTCAGAGAAACGGATGTGAGTTTCTTCTGAATGCTTGTAAGTAGCTTAAGGCACTTTCAAAGCAAAGTGATTTTCTCTGAAAGGACAGCATTTAGAAAGTGAAGCAACACTCCATTCACTTCGCACAGCTAATTGAAGTGTTGGAGCAGACTGCTTCTCTTTCAGAGAAACAGATGTGAGTTTCTTGTGAATTCTGGTAAGTAGCTTAAGACACTTTCAAAAGAGAGGGATTTTCTCTAAAAGGAGATCATATAGAAAGTGAAGCAACACTCCATTCTCTTCGAACAGTGAATTGAAGTGTTGGAACAAACTGCTTCTCTTTCAGAAAAATGCGTGTGAGTTTCTTGTGAATGCTTGTAAATAGCTTAAGGCACTTTCAAAGGAAAGTGATTTTCTCGGAAAGGACAGCATTTAGAAAGTGAAGCAACATTCCATTCACTTTGCACAGTGAATTGAAGTGTTGGAACAGACTGCTTCTTTTTCAGAGAAACGCATGTGAATTTCTATTGAATGCTTGTAAGTAGCTTAAGGCACTTTCAAAGGAAAGTGATTTTCTCTGAAAGGACAGCATTTAGAAAGTGAAGCAACACTCCATTCACTTCGAACAGTGAATTGAAGTGTTGGAACAGACTGCTTCTCTTTCAGAAAAATGCATGTGAGTTTCTTGTGAATGCTTGTAAGTAGCTTAAGGCACTTTCAAAGCAAAGTGATTTTCTATGAAAGGACAGCATTTAGAAAGTGAAGCAACACTCCATTCACTTCGCACACTTAATTGAAGTGTTGGAGCAGACTGCTTCTCTTTCAGAGAAACAGAAGTGAGTTTCTTGTGACTGCTTGTAAGTAGCTTAAGGCAGTTTCAAAAGAGAGGGATTTTCACTAAAAGGAGAGCATATAGAAAGTGAAGCAACACTCCATTCACTTCGAACAGTGAATTGAAGTGTTGGAATAGACTGCTTTTCTTTCAGAAAAATGCATGTGAATTTCTTGTGAATGCTTGTAAGCAGCTTAAGGCACTTTCAAAGGAAAGTGATTTTCTCTGAAAGGACAGCATTTAGAAAGTGAAGCAACACTCCATTCACTTCGCACAGTGAATTGAAGTGTTGGAACAGACTGCTTCTCTTTCAGAGAAACGCATGTGAATTTCTATTGAATGCTTGTAAGTAGCTTAAGGCACTTTCAAAGGAAAGTGATTTTCTCTGAAAGGACAGCATTTAGAAAGTGAGGCAACACTCCATTCACTTTGCACAGTGAATTGAAGTGTTGGAACAGACTGCTTCTATTTCAGAAAAATGCATGTGAGTTTCTTGTGAATGCTTGTAAGTAGCTTAAGGCACTTTCAAAGGAAAGTGATTTTCTCTGAAAGGACAGCATTTAGAAAGTGAGGCAACACTCCATTCACTTCGCACAGTGAATTGAAGTGTTGGAACAGACTGCTTCTTTTTCAGAGAAATGCATGTGAATTTCTGTTAAATGCTTGTAAGTAGCTTAAGGCACTTTCAGAGGAAAGTGATTTTCTCTGAAAGGACAGCATTTAGAAAGTGAAGCAACACTCCATTCACTACGCACAGTGAATTGAAGTGTTGAAACAGACTGCTTCTCTTTCATAGAAACAGACGTGAGTTTCTTCTGAATGCTTGTAAATAGCTTAAGGCACTTTCAAAGCAAAGTGATTTTCTCTGAAAGGACAGCATTTAGAAAGTGAAGCAACACTCCATTCACTTCGCACAGTTAATTGAAGTGTTGGAACAGACTGCTTCTCTTTCAGAGAAACGGAGGTGAGTTTCTTCTGAATGCTTGTAAGTAGCTTAAGGCACTTTCAAAGCAAAGTGATTTTCTCTGAAAGGACAGCATTTAGAAAGTGAAACAACACTCCATTCACTTCGCACAGTTAATTGAAGTGTTGGAACAGACTGCTTCTCTTTCAGAGAAACAGATGTGAGTTTCTTGTGAATGCTGGTAAGTAGCTTAAGGCAGTTTCAAAAGAGAGGGATTTTCTCTAAAAGAAGGGCATATAGAAAGTGAAGCAACACTGCATTCACTTCGCACAGTGAATTGAAGTGTTGGAACAGACTGCTTCTCTTTCAGAGAAACGGATGTGAGTTTCTTCTGAATGCTTGTAAGTAGCTTAAGGCACTTTCAAAGCAAAGTGATTTTCTCTGAAAGGACAGCACTTAGAAAGGGAAGCAACACTCCATTCACTTCGCACTGTGAATTGAAGTGTTGGAACAGACTGCTTCTCTTTCAGAGAAACGGATGTGAGTTTCTTCTGAATGCTTGTAAGTAGCTTAAGGTACTTTCAAAGCAAAGTGATTTTCTCTGAAAGGACAGCATTTAGAAAGTGAAGCAACACTCCATTCACTTCGCACAGTTAATTGAAGTGTTGGAACAGACTGCTTCTCTTTCAGAGAAACAGATGTGAGTTTCTTGTGAATGCTTGTAAGTAGCTTAAGGCAGTTTCAAAAGAGAGGGATTTTCTCTAAAAGGAGAGCATATAGAAAGTGAAGCAACACTCCATTCACTTCGAACAGTGAATTGAAGTGTTGGAACAAACTGCTTCTCTTTCAGAGAAACGGATGTGAATTTCTATTGAATGCTTGTAAGTAGCTAAAGGCACTTTCAAAGGAAAGTGATTTTCTCTGAAAGGACAGCATTTAGAAAGTGAAGCAACACTCCATTCACTACGCACAGTGAATTGAAGTGTTGGAACAGACTGCTTCTCTTTCCGAAAAATGCATGTGAGTTTCTTGTGAATGCTTGTAAGTAGCTTAAGGCACTTTCAAAGGAAAGTGATTTTCTCTGAAAGGACAGCATTTAGAAAGTGAAGCAACACTCCATTCACTTCGCACAGTGAATTGAAGTGTTGGAACAGACTGCTTCTTTTTCAGAGAAATGCATGTGAATTTCTGTTAAATACTTGTAAGTAGCTTAAGGCACTTTCAGAGGAAAGTGATTTTCACTGAAAGGACAGCATTTAGAAAGTGAAGCAACACTACATCCACTACGCACAGTGAATTGAAGTGTTGAAACAGACTGCTTCTCTTACAGAGAAACGGATGTGAGTTTCTTCTGAATGCTTGTAAGTAGCTTAAGGCACTTTCAAAGCAAAGTGATTTTCTCTGAAAGGACAGCATTTAGAAAGTGAAGCAACACTCCATTCACTTCGAACAGTTAATTGAAGTGTTGGAACAGACTGCTTCTCTTTCAGAGAAACGGAGGTGAGTTTCTTCTGAATGCTTGTAAGTAGCTTAAGGCACTTTCAAAGCAAAGTGATTTTCTCTGAAAGGACAGCATTTAGAAAGTGAAACAACACTCCATTCACTTCACACAGTTAATTGAAGTGTTGGAACAGACTGCTTCTCTTTCAGAGAAACAGATGTGAGTTTCTTGTGAATGCTTGTAAGTAGCTTAAGGCAGTTTCAAAGGAGAAGGATTTTCTCTAAAAGGAGAGCATATAGAAAGTGAAGCAACACTCCATTCACTTCGAACAGTGAATTGAAGTGTTGGAACACACTGCTTCTCTTTTAGAAAAATGCGTGTGAGTTTCTTGTGAATGCTTGTAAGTAGCTTAAGGCACTTTCAAAGGAAAGTGATTTTCTCTGAAAGGACAGCATTTAGAAAGTGAAGCAACACTCCATTCACTTCGCACAGTGAATTGAAGTGTTGGAACACACTGCTTCTCTTTCAGAGATACGCATGTGATTTTCTATTGAATGCTTTTAAGTAGATTAAGGCACTTTCAAAGGAAAGTGATTTTTTCTGAAAGGACAGCATTTAGAAAGTGAAGCCACACGCCATTCACTACGCACAGTGAATTGAAGTGTTGTAACAGACTGCTTCTCTTTCAGAAAAATGCATGTGAGTTTGTTGTGAATGCTTGTAAATAGCTAAAGGCACTTTCAAAGGAAAGTGATTTTCTCTGAAAGGACAGCATTTAGAAAGTGAAGCAACACTCCATTCACTTCGCACAGTGAATTGAAGTGTTGGAACAGACTGCTTCTCTTTCAGAGACACGCATGTGAATTTCTATTGAATGCTTGTAAGTAGCTTAAGGCACTCTCAAAGGAAAGTGATTTTCTCTGAAAGGACAGCATTTAGAAAGTGAAGCAACACTCCATTCACTACGCGCAGTGAATTGAAGTGTTGGAACAGACTGCTTCTCTTTCAGAAAAATGCATGTGAGTTTCTTGTGAATGCTTGTAAGTAGCTTAAGGCACTTTCAAAAAAAGTGATTTTCTCTGAAAGGACAGCATTAAGAAAGTGAAGCAACACTCCATTCACTTCGCACAGTGAATTGAAGTGTTGGAACAGACTGCTTCTTTTTTAGAGAAATGCATGTGAATTTCTGTTAAATGCTTGTAAGTAGCTTAAGGCACTTTCAGAGGAAAGTGATTTTCTCTGAAAGAACAGCATTTAGAAAGTGAAGCAACACTCCCTTCACTTCCCCCCGTGAATTGAAGTGTTGGAACAGACTGCTTCTCTTTCAGTGAAACGCATGTGAATTTCTGTTGAATGCTTGTAAGTAGCATAAGGCACTTTCAAAGGAAAGTGATTTTCTCTGAAAGGACAGCATTTAGAAAGTGAAGCAACACTCCATTCACTTCGAACAGTGAATTGAAGTGTTGGAACAGACAGCTTCTCTTTCATAGAAACGCATTTGAGTTTCCTGTGAATGTGTGTAAGTAGCTTAAGGCACTTTCAAAGGAAAGTGATTTTCTCTGAAAGGACAGCATTAAAAAGTGAAGCAACATTCCATTCTCTTCGCACAGTGAATTGAAGTGTTGGAACAGACTGCTTCTCTTTCAGAGAAACAGATGTGAGTTTCTTGTGAATGCTTGTAAGTAGCTTAAGGCAGTTTCAAAAGAGAGTGAATTTCTCTAAAATGAGAGCATTTAGAAAATGAAGCAACATTCCATTCCTTTCCCACAGTGAATTGAAGTGTTGGAACAGACTGCTTCTCTTTCAGAGAAACCGATGTGAGTTTCTTGTGAATGCTTGTAAGTACCTTAAGGCAGTTTCAAAAGAGAGTGATTTTCCCTAAAAGGAGAGCATATAGAAAGTGAAGCAACACTCAATTCACTTCGCACAGTGAATTGAACTGTTGGAACAGACTGCTTCTCTTTCAGAGAAACGCATGTGAATTTCTGTTGAATGTTTGTAATTAGCTTAAGGCACTTTCAAAGGAAACTGATTTTCTCTGAAAGGACAGCATTTAGAAAGTGAAGCAACACTCCATTCACTTCGCAAAGTGAATTGAAGTGTTTTAACAGACAGCTTCTCTTTCATAGAACCACATTTGATATTCCTGTGAATGCTTGTAAGTAGCTTAAGGCACTTTCAAAGGAAACTGATTTTCTCTGAAAGGACAGCATTTAGAAAGTAAAGCAACACTCCATTTACTATGCTCAGTGAATTGAAGTGATGAAACAGACTGCTTCTCTTTCAGATAAACGGATGTGAGTTTATTGTGAATGCTTGTAAGTAGCTTAAGACTCTTTCAAAGCAAAGTGATTTTCTCTGAAAAGACAGCATTCAGAAAGTGAAACAACACTCCATTCACTTCGCCCAGTGAATTGAAATGTTGGAACAGACTGCTTCTCTTTCAGAGAAACAGATATGAGTTTCTTGTGAATGCTTGTAAGAAGCTTAAGGCAGTTTCAAAAGAGAGTGATTTTCTCTAAAAGGAGAGCATATAGAAAGTGAAGAAACACTCCATTCACTTCGCACAGTGAATTGAAGTGTTGGAACAGACAGCTTCTCTTTCATAGAAACGCATTTGAGTTTCCTGTGAATGCTTGTAAGTAGCTTAAGGCACTTTCAAAGGAAAGTGATTTTCTCTGAAAGGACAGCATTTAGAAAGTGAAGGAACACTCCATTCACTTCGCACAGTGAATTGAAGTGTTCGAACAGACTGCTTCTTTTTCAGAGAAACGCATGTGAATTTCTGTTAAATGCTTGTAAGTAGCTTAAGGCACTTTCATAGGAAAGTGATTTTCTCAGAAAGGACAGCATTAAGAAAGTAAAGCAACACTCCATTCACTACGCACAGTGAAATCAAGTGTTGGAACAGACAGCTTCTCTATCATAGAACCACATTTGATATTCCTGTGAATGCTTGTAAGTAGCTTAAGGCACTTTCAAAGGAAAGTGATTTTCTCTGAAAGGACAGCATTTAGAAAGTGAAGCAACACTCCATTCACTTCGCACAGTGAATTGAAGTGTTGGAACAGACTGCTTCTCTTTCAGAGAAACGCATGTGAATTTCTATTGAATGCTTGTAAGTAGCTTAAGGCACTTTCAAAGGAAAGTGATTTTCTCTGAAAGGACAGCATTTAGAAAGTGAGGCAACACTCCATTCACTTCGCACAGTGAATTGAAGTGTTGGAACAGACTGCTTCTATTTCAGAAAAATGCATGTGAGTTTCTTGTGAATGCTTGTAAGTAGCTTAAGGCACTTTCAAAGGAAAGTGATTTTCTCTGAAAGGACAGCATTTAGAAAGTGAGGCAACACTCCATTCACTTCGCACAGTGAATTGAAATGTTGGAACAGACTGCTTCTTTTTCAGAGAAATGCATGTGAATTTCTGTTAAATGCTTGTAAGTAGCTTAAGGCACTTTCAGAGGAAAGTGATTTTCTCTGAAAGGACAGCATTTAGAAAGTGAAGCAACACTCCATTCACTACGCACAGTGAATTGAAGTGTTGGAACAGACTGCTTCTCTTTCAGTGAAATGCATGTGAATTTCTGTTGAATGCTTGTAAGTAGCTTAAGGCACTTTCAAAGCAAAGTGATTTTCTCTGAAAGGACAGCATTTAGAAAGGGAAGCAACACTCCATTCACTTCGCACAGTGAATTGAAGTGTTGGAACAGACTGCTTCTCTTTCAGAGAAACGGATGTGAGTTTCTTCTGAATGCTTGTAAGTAGCTTAAGGCACTTTCAAAGCAAAGTGATTTTCTCTGAAAGGACAGCATTTAGAAAGTGAAGCAACACTCCATTCACTTCGCACAGTTAATTGAAGTGTTGGAGCAGACTGCTTCTCTTTCAGAGAAACAGATGTGAGTTTCTTGTGAATGCTTGTAAGTAGCTTAAGGCAGTTTCAAAAGAGAGGGATTTTCTCTAAAAGGAGAGCATATAGAAAGTGAAGCAACACTCCATTCACTTCTAACAGTGAATTGAAGTGTTGGAACAAACTGCTTCTCTTTCAGAGAAACGGATGTGAATTTCTATTGAATGCTTGTAAGTAGCTAAAGGCACTTTCAAAGGAAAGTGATTTTCTCAGAAAGGACAGCATTTAGAAAGTGAAGCAACACTCCATTCACTACGCACAGTGAATTGAAGTGTTGGAACAGACTGCTTCTCTTTCAGAAAAATGCATGTGAGTTTCTTGTGAATGCTTGTAAGTAGCTTAAGGCACTTTCAAAGGAAAGTGATTTTCTCTGAAAGGACAGCATTTAGAAAGTGAAGCAACACTCCATTCACTTCGCACAGTGAATTGAAGTGTTGGAACAGACTGCTTCTCTTTCAGAGAAACGCATGTGAATTTCTATTGAATGCTTGTAAGTAGCTTAAGGCACTTTCAAAGGAAAGTGATTTTCTCTGAAAGGACAGCATTTAGAAAGTGAAGCAACACTCCATTCACTTCGCCCAGTGAATTGAAGTGTTGGAACAGACTGCTTCTCTTTCAGAGAAACCGATGTGAGTTTCTTGTGAATGCTTGTAAGTACCTTAAGGCAGTTTCAAAAGAGAGTGATTTTCCCTAAAAGGAGAGCATATAGAAAGTGAAGCAACACTCCATTCACTTCGCACAGTGAATTGAACTGTTGGAACAGACTGCTTCTCTTTCAGAGAAACGCATGTGAATTTCTGTTGAATGTTTGTAATTAGCTTAAGGCACTTTCAAAGGAAACTGATTTTCTCTGAAAGGACAGCATTTAGAAAGTGAAGCAACACTCCATTCACTTCGCAAAGTGAATTGAAGTGTTTTAACAGACAGCTTCTCTTTCATAGAACCACATTTGATATTCCTGTGAATGCTTGTAAGTAGCTTAAGGCACTTTCAAAGGAAAGTGATTTTCTCTGAAAGGACAGCATTTAGAAAGTGAAGGAACACTCCATTCACTTCGCACAGTGAATTGAAGTGTTGGAACAGACTGCTTCTTTTTCAGAGAAACACATGTGAATTTCTATTGAATGCTTGTAAGTAGCTTAAGGCACTTTCAAAGGAAAGTGATTTTCTCTGAAAGGACAGCATTTAGAAAGTGAAGCAACACTCCATTCACTACGCACAGTGAATTGAAGTGTTGGAACAGACTGCTTCTCTTTCAGAAAAATGCATGTGTGTTTCTTGTGAATGCTTGTAAGCAGCTTAAGGCACTTTCAAAGGAAAGTGATTTTCTCTGAAAGGACAGCATTTAGAAAGTAAAGCAACACTCCATTTACTACGCTCAGTGAATTGAAGTGATGAAACAGACTGCTTCTCTTTCAGATAAACGGATGTGAGTTTATTGTGAATGATTGTAAGTAGCTTAAGACTCTTTCAAAGCAAAGTGATTTTCTCTGAAAAGACAGCATTCAGAAAGTGAAACAACACTCCATTCACTTCGCCCAGTGAATTGAAATGTTGGAACAGACTGCTTCTCTTTCAGAGAAACAGATATGAGTTTCTTGTGAATGCTTGTAAGAAGCTTAAGGCAGTTTCAAAAGAGAGTGAATTTCTCTAAAAGGAGAGCATATAGAAAGTGAATCAACACTCCATTCACTTCGCACAGTGAATTGAAGTGTTGGAACAGACAGCTTCTCTTTCATAGAAACGCATTTGAGTTTCCTGTGAATGCTTGTAAGTAGCTTAAGGCACTTTCAAAGGAAAGTGATTTTCTCTGAAAGGACAGCATTTAGAAAGTGAAGGAACACTCCATTCACTTCGCACAGTGAATTGAAGTGTTCGAACAGACTGCTTCTTTTTCAGAGAAACGCATGTGAATTTCTGTTAAATGCTTGTAAGTAGCTTAAGGCACTTTCATAGGAAAGTGATTTTCTCAGAAAGGACAGCATTAAGAAAGTAAAGCAACACTCCATTCACTACGCACAGTGAAATCAAGTGTTGGAACAGACAGCTTCTCTATCATAGAACCACATTTGATATTCCTGTGAATGCTTGTAAGTAGCTTAAGGCACTTTCAAAGGAAAGTGATTTTCTCTGAAAGGACAGCATTTAGAATATGAAGGAACACTCCATTCACTTCGCAGAGTGAATTGAAGTGTTGGAACAGACTGCTTCTCTTTCAGAGAAACGCATGTGAATTTCTATTGAATGCTTGTAAGTAGCTTAAGGCACTTTCAAAGGAAAGTGATTTTCTCTGAAAGGACAGCATTTAGAAAGTGAGGCAACACTCCATTCACTTCGCACAGTGAATTGAAGTGTTGGAACAGACTGCTTCTATTTCAGAAAAATGCATGTGAGTTTCTTGTGAATGCTTGTAAGTAGCTTAAGGCACTTTCAAAGGAAAGTGATTTTCTCTGAAAGGACAGCATTTAGAAAGTGAGGCAACACTCCATTCACTTCGCACAGTGAATTGAAATGTTGGAACAGACTGCTTCTTTTTCAGAGAAATGCATGTGAATTTCTGTTAAATGCTTGTAAGTAGCTTAAGGCACTTTCAGAGGAAAGTGATTTTCTCTGAAAGGACAGCATTTAGAAAGGGAAGCAACACTCCATTCACTACGCACAGTGAATTGAAGTGTTGAAACAGACTGCTTCTCTTTCATAGAAACGGACGTGAGTTTCTTCTGAATGCTTGTATATAGCTTAAGGCACTTTCAAAGAAAAGTGATTTTCTCTGAAAGGACAGCATTTAGAAAGTGAAGCAACACTCCATTCACTTCGCACAGTTAATTGAAGTGTTGGAACAGACTGCTTCTCTTTCAGAGAAACGGAGGTGAGTTTCTTCTGAATGCTTGTAAGTAGCTTAAGGCACTTTCAAAGCAAAGTGATTTTCTCTGAAAGGACAGCATTTAGAAAGTGAAACAACACTCCATTCACTTCGCACAGTTAATTGTAGTGTTGGAACAGACTGCTTCTCTTTCAGAGAAACAGATGTGAGTTTCTTGTGAATGATGGTAAGTAGCTTAAGGCAGTTTCAAAAGAGAGGGATTTTCTCTAAAATAATAGCATATAGAAAGTGAAGCAACACTCCATTCACATCGCACAGTGAATTGAAGTGTTGGAACAGACTGCTTCTCTTTCAGTGAAATGCATGTGAATTTCTGTTGAATGCTTGTAAGTAGCTTAAGGCACTTTCAAAGCAAAGTGATTTTCTCTGACAGGACAGCATTTAGAAAGGGAAGCAACACTCCATTCACTTCGCACAGTGAATTGAAGTGTTGGAACAGACTGCTTCTCTTTCAGAGAAACGGATGTGAGTTTCTTCTGAATGCTTGTAAGTAGCTTAAGGCACTTTCAAACCAAAGTGATTTTCTCTGAAAGGACAGCATTTAGAAAGTGAAGCAACACTCCATTCACTTCGCACAGTTAATTGAAGTGTTGGAGCAGACTGCTTCTCTTTCAGAGAAACAGATGTGAGTTTCTTGTGAATGCTTGTAAGTAGCTTAAGGCAGTTTCAAAAGAGAGTGAATTTCTCTAAAATGAGAGAATTTAGAAAATGAAGCAACATTCCATTCCTTTCCCACAGTGAATTGAAGTGTTGGAACAGACTGCTTCTCTTTCAGAGAAACCGATGTGAGTTTCTTGTGAATGCTTGTAAGTACCTTAAGGCAGTCTCAAAAGAGAGTGATTTTCCCTAAAAGGAGAGCATATAGAAAGTGAAGCAACACTCCATTCACTTCGCACAGTGAATTGAACTGTTGGAACAGACTGCTTCTCTTTCAGAGAAACGCATGTGAATTTCTGTTGAATGTTTGTAATTAGCTTAAGGCACTTTCAAAGGAAACTGATTTTCTCTGAAAGGACAGCATTTAGAAAGTGAAGCAACACTCCATTCACTTCGCAAAGTGAATTGAAGTGTTTTAACAGACAGCTTCTCTTTCATAGAACCACATTTGATATTCCTGTGAATGCTTGTAAGTAGCTTAAGGCACTTTCAAAGGAAAGTGATTTTCTCTGAAAGGACAGCATTTAGAAAGTGAAGGAACACTCCATTCACTTCGCACAGTGAATTGAAGTGTTGGAACAGACTGCTTCTTTTTCAGAGAAACACATGTGAATTTCTATTGAATGCTTGTAAGTAGCTTAAGGCACTTTCAAAGGAAAGTGATTTTCTCTGAAAGGACAGCATTTAGAAAGTGAAGCAACATTCCATTCACTACGCACAGTGAATTGAAGTGTTGGAACAGACTGCTTCTCTTTCAGAGAAACGCATGTGAATTTCTATTGAATGCTTGTAAGTAGCTTAAGGCACTTTCAAAGGAAAGTGATTTTCTCTGAAAGGACAGCATTTAGAAAGTAAAGCAACACTCCATTTACTACGCTCAGTGAATTGAAGTGATGAAACAGACTGCTTCTCTTTCAGATAAACGGATGTGAGTTTATTGTGAATGCTTGTAAGTAGCTTAAGACTCTTTCAAAGCAAAGTGATTTTCTCTGAAAAGACAGCATTCAGAAAGTGAAACAACACTCCATTCACTTCGCCCAGTGAATTGAAATGTTGGAACAGACTGCTTCTCTTTCAGAGAAACAGATATGAGTTTCTTGTGAATGCTTGTAAGAAGCTTAAGGCAGTTTCAAAAGAGAGTGATTTTCTCTAAAAGGAGAGCATATAGAAAGTGAAGCAACGCTCCATTCACTTCGCACAGTGAATTGAAGTGTTGGAACAGACAGCTTCTCTTTCATAGAAACGCATTTGAGTTTCCTGTGAATGCTTGTAAGTAGCTTAAGGCACTTTCAAAGGAAAGTGATTTTCTCTGAAAGGACAGCATTTAGAAAGTGAAGGAACACTCCATTCACTTCGCACAGTGAATTGAAGTGTTCGAACAGACTGCTTCTTTTTCAGAGAAACGCATGTGAATTTCTGTTAAATGCTTGTAAGTAGCTTAAGGTACTTTCATAGGAAAGTGATTTTCTCAGAAAGGACAGCATTAAGAAAGTAAAGCAACACTCCATTCACTACGCACAGTGAAATCAAGTGTTGGAACAGACAGCTTCTCTATCATAGAACCACATTTGATATTCCTGTGAATGCTTGTAAGTAGCTTAAGGCACTTTCAAAGGAAAGTGATTTTCTCTGAAAGGACAGCATTTAGAATATGAAGGAACACTCCATTCACTTCGCAGAGTGAATTGAAGTGTTGGAAAAGACTGCTTCTCTTTCAGAGAAACGCATGTGAATTTCTATTGAATGCTTGTAAGTAGCTTAAGGCACTTTCAAAGGAAAGTGATTTTCTCTGAAAGGACAGCATTTAGAAAGTGAGGCAACACTCCATTCACTTCGCACAGTGAATTGAAGTGTTGGAACAGACTGCTTCTATTTCAGAAAAATGCATGTGAGTTTCTTGTGAATGCTTGTAAGTAGCTTAAGGCACTTTCAAAGGAAAGTGATTTTCTCTGAAAGGACAGCATTTAGAAAGTGAGGCAACACTCCATTCACTTCGCACAGTGAATTGAAGTGTTGGAACAGACTGCTTCTTTTTCAGAGAAATGCATGTGAATTTCTGTTAAATGCTTGTAAGTAGCTAAAGGCACTTTCAGAGGAAAGTGATTTTCTCTGAAAGGACAGCATTTAGAAAGTGAAGCAACACTCCATTCACTACGCACAGTGAATTGAAGTGTTGAAACAGACTGCTTCTCTTTCATAGAAACGGACGTGAGTTTCTTCTGAATGCTTGTAAATAGCTTAAGGCACTTTCAAACCAAAGTGATTTTCTCTGAAAGGACAGCATTTAGAAAGTGAAGCAACACTCCATTCACTTCGCACAGTTAATTGAAGTGTTGGAGCAGACTGCTTCTCTTTCAGAGAAACAGATGTGAGTTTCTTGTGAATGCTTGTAAGTAGCTTAAGGCAGTTTCAAAAGAGAGGGATTTTCTCTAAAAGGAGAGCATATAGAAAGTGAAGCAACACTCCATTCACTTCGAACAGTGAATTGAAGTGTTGGAACAGACTGCTTCTCTTTCAGAGAAACGGATGTGAATTTCTATTGAATGCTTGTAAGTAGCTAAAGGCACTTTCAAAGGAAAGTGATTTTCTCAGAAAGGACAGCATTTAGAAAGTGAAGCAACACTCCATTCACTACGCACAGTGAATTGAAGTGTTGGAACAGACTGCTTCTCTTTCAGAAAAATGCATGTGAGTTTCTTGTGAATGCTTGTAAGTAGCTTAAGGCAGTTTCAAAAGAGAGTGAATTTCTCTAAAATGAGAGAATTTAGAAAATGAAGCAACATTCCATTCCTTTCCCACAGTGAATTGAAGTGTTGGAACAGACTGCTTCTCTTTCAGAGAAACCGATGTGAGTTTCTTGTGAATGCTTGTAAGTACCTTAAGGCAGTCTCAAAAGAGAGTGATTTTCCCTAAAAGGAGAGCATATAGAAAGTGAAGCAACACTCCATTCACTTCGCACAGTGAATTGAACTGTTGGAACAGACTGCTTCTCTTTCAGAGAAACGCATGTGAATTTCTGTTGAATGTTTGTAATTAGCTTAAGGCACTTTCAAAGGAAACTGATTTTCTCTGAAAGGACAGCATTTAGAAAGTGAAGCAACACTCCATTCACTTCGCAAAGTGAATTGAAGTGTTTTAACAGACAGCTTCTCTTTCATAGAACCACATTTGATATTCCTGTGAATGCTTGTAAGTAGCTTAAGGCACTTTCAAAGGAAAGTGATTTTCTCTGAAAGGACAGCATTTAGAAAGTGAAGGAACACTCCATTCACTTCGCACAGTGAATTGAAGTGTTGGAACAGACTGCTTCTTTTTCAGAGAAACACATGTGAATTTCTATTGAATGCTTGTAAGTAGCTTAAGGCACTTTCAAAGGAAAGTGATTTTCTCTGAAAGGACAGCATTTAGAAAGTGAAGCAACATTCCATTCACTACGCACAGTGAATTGAAGTGTTGGAACAGACTGCTTCTCTTTCAGAGAAACGCATGTGAATTTCTATTGAATGCTTGTAAGTAGCTTAAGGCACTTTCAAAGGAAAGTGATTTTCTCTGAAAGGACAGCATTTAGAAAGTAAAGCAACACTCCATTTACTACGCTCAGTGAATTGAAGTGATGAAACAGACTGCTTCTCTTTCAGATAAACGGATGTGAGTTTATTGTGAATGCTTGTAAGTAGCTTAAGACTCTTTCAAAGCAAAGTGATTTTCTCTGAAAAGACAGCATTCAGAAAGTGAAACAACACTCCATTCACTTCGCCCAGTGAATTGAAATGTTGGAACAGACTGCTTCTCTTTCAGAGAAACAGATATGAGTTTCTTGTGAATGCTTGTAAGAAGCTTAAGGCAGTTTCAAAAGAGAGTGATTTTCTCTAAAAGGAGAGCATATAGAAAGTGAAGCAACGCTCCATTCACTTCGCACAGTGAATTGAAGTGTTGGAACAGACAGCTTCTCTTTCATAGAAACGCATTTGAGTTTCCTGTGAATGCTTGTAAGTAGCTTAAGGCACTTTCAAAGGAAAGTGATTTTCTCTGAAAGGACAGCATTTAGAAAGTGAAGGAACACTCCATTCACTTCGCACAGTGAATTGAAGTGTTCGAACAGACTGCTTCTTTTTCAGAGAAACGCATGTGAATTTCTGTTAAATGCTTGTAAGTAGCTTAAGGTACTTTCATAGGAAAGTGATTTTCTCAGAAAGGACAGCATTAAGAAAGTAAAGCAACACTCCATTCACTACGCACAGTGAAATCAAGTGTTGGAACAGACAGCTTCTCTATCATAGAACCACATTTGATATTCCTGTGAATGCTTGTAAGTAGCTTAAGGCACTTTCAAAGGAAAGTGATTTTCTCTGAAAGGACAGCATTTAGAATATGAAGGAACACTCCATTCACTTCGCAGAGTGAATTGAAGTGTTGGAAAAGACTGCTTCTCTTTCAGAGAAACGCATGTGAATTTCTATTGAATGCTTGTAAGTAGCTTAAGGCACTTTCAAAGGAAAGTGATTTTCTCTGAAAGGACAGCATTTAGAAAGTGAGGCAACACTCCATTCACTTCGCACAGTGAATTGAAGTGTTGGAACAGACTGCTTCTATTTCAGAAAAATGCATGTGAGTTTCTTGTGAATGCTTGTAAGTAGCTTAAGGCACTTTCAAAGGAAAGTGATTTTCTCTGAAAGGACAGCATTTAGAAAGTGAGGCAACACTCCATTCACTTCGCACAGTGAATTGAAGTGTTGGAACAGACTGCTTCTTTTTCAGAGAAATGCATGTGAATTTCTGTTAAATGCTTGTAAGTAGCTAAAGGCACTTTCAGAGGAAAGTGATTTTCTCTGAAAGGACAGCATTTAGAAAGTGAAGCAACACTCCATTCACTACGCACAGTGAATTGAAGTGTTGAAACAGACTGCTTCTCTTTCATAGAAACGGACGTGAGTTTCTTCTGAATGCTTGTAAATAGCTTAAGGCACTTTCAAAGCAAAGTTATTTTCTCTGAAAGGACAGCATTTAGAAAGTGAAGCAACACTCCATTCACTTCGCACAGTTAATTGAAGTGTTGGAACAGACTGCTTCTCTTTCAGAGAAACGGAGGTGAGTTTCTTCTGAATGCTTGTAAGTAGCTTAAGGCACTTTCAAAGCAAAGTGATTTTCTCTGAAAGGACAGCATTTAGAAAGTGAAACAACACTCCATTCACTTCGCACAGTTAATTGAAGTGTTGGAACAGACTGCTTCTCTTTCAGAGAAACAGATGTGAGTTTCTTGTGAATGCTGGTAAGTAGCTTAAGGCAGTTTCAAAAGAGAGGGATTTTCTCTAAAAGAAGAGCATATAGAAAGTGAAGCAACACTCCATTCACTTCGCACAGTGAATTGAAGTGTTGGAACAGACTGCTTCTCTTTCAGTGAAATGCATGTGAATTTCTGTTGAATGCTTGTAAGTAGCTTAAGGCACTTTCAAAGCAAAGTGATTTTCTCTGAAAGGACAGCATTTAGAAAGGGAAGCAACACTCCATTCACTTCGAATAGTTAATTGAAGTGTTGGAACAGACTGCTTCACTTTCAGAGAAACGGAGGTGAGTTTCTTCTGAATGCTTGTAAGTAGCTTAAGGCACTTTCAAAGCAAAGTGATTTTCTCTGAAAGGACAGCATTTAGAAAGTGAAACAACACTCCATTCACTTCGCACAGTTAATTGAAGTGTTGGAACAGACTGCTTCTCTTTCAGAGAAACAGATGTGAGTTTCTTGTGAATGCGTGTAAGTAGCTTAAGGCAGTTTCAAAAGAGAGGAATTTTCTCTAAAAGGAGAGCATATAGAAAGTGAAGCAACACTCCATTCACTTTGCACAGTGAATTGAAGTGTTGGAACAGACTGCTTCTCTTTCAGTGAAATGCATGTGAATTTCTGTTGAATGCTAGTAAGTAGCTTAAGGCACTTTCAAAGCAAAGTGATTTTCTCTGAAAGGACAGCATTTAGAAAGGGAAGCAACACTCCATTCACTTCGCACAGTGAATTGAAGTGTTGGAACAGACTGCTTCTCTTTCAGAGAAACGGAGGTGAGTTTCTTCTGAATGCTTGTAAGTAGCTTAAGGCACTTTCAAAGCAAAGTGATTTTCTCTGAAAGGACAGAATTTAGAAAGTGAAGCAACACTCCAATCACTTCGCACAATTAATTGAAGTGTTGGAGCAGACTGCTTCTCTTTCAGAGAAACAGATGTGAGTTTCTTGTGAATGCTTGTAAGTAGCTTAAGGCAGTTTCAAAGGAGAAGGATTTTCTCTAAAAGGAGAGCATATAGAAAGTGAAGCAACACTCCATTCACTTCGAACAGTGAATTGAAGTGTTGGAACAAACTGCTTCTCTTTCAGAAAAATGCGTGTGAGTTTCTTGTGAATGCTTGTAAGTAGCTTAAGGCACTTTCAAAGGAAAGTGATTTTCTCGGAAAGGACAGCATTTAGAAAGTGAGGCAACACTCCATTCACTTCGCACAGTGAATTGAAGTGTTGGAACAGACTGCTTCTTTTTCCGAGAAACGCATGTGAATGTCTATTGAATGCTTGTAAGTAGCTTAAGGCACTTTCAAAGGAAAGTGATTTTCTCTGAAAGGACAGCATTTAGAAAGTGATGCCACACGCCATTCACTACGCACAGTGAATTGAAGTGTTGTAACAGACTGCTTCTCTTTCAGAAAAATGCATGTGAGTTTGTTGTGAATGCTTGTAAATAGCTTAAGGCAGTTTCAAAAGAGAGTGAATTTCTCTAAAAGGAGAGCATTTAGAAAATGAAGCAACATTCCATTCCTTTCCCACAGTGAATTGAAGTGTTGGAACAGACTGCTTCTCTTTCAGAGAAACAGATGAGAGTTTCTTGTGAATGCTTGTAAGTACCTTAAGGCAGTTTCAAAAGAGAGTGATTTTCCCTAAAAGGAGAGCATATAGAAAGTGAAGCAACACTCAATTCACTTCGCACAGTGAATTGAAGTGTTGGAACAGACTGCTTCTCTTTCAGAGAAACGCATGTGAATTTCTGTTGAATGTTTGTAATTAGCTTAAGGCACTTTCAAAGGAAACTGATTTTCTCTGAAAGGACAGCATCTAGAAAGTGAAGCAACACTCCATTCACTTCGCAAAGTGGATTGAAGTGTTTTAACAGACAGCTTCTCTTTCATAGAACCACATTTGATATTCCTGTGAATGCTTGTAAGTAGCTTAAGGCACATTCAAAGGAAACTGATTTTCTCTGAAAGGACAGCATTTAGAAAGTAAAGCAACACTCCTTTTACTACGCTCAGTGAATTGAAGTGATGAAACAGACTGCTTCCCTTTCAGTGAAATGCATGTGAATTTCTGTTGAATGCTTGTAAGTAGCTTAAGGCACTTTCAAAGCAAAGTGATTTTCTCTGAAAGGACAGCATTTAGAAAGGGAAGCAACACTCCATTCACTTCGTACAGTGAATTGAAGTGTTGGAACAGACTGCTTCTCTTTCAGAGAAACGGATGTGAGATTCTTCTGAATGCTTGTAAGTAGCTTAAGGCACTTTCAAAGCAAAGTGATTTTCTCTGAAAGGACAGCATTTAGAAAGTGAAGCAACACTCCATTCACTTCGCACAGTTAATTGAAGTGTTGGAGCAGACTACTTCTCTTTCAGAGAAACAGATGTGAGTTTCTTGTGAATGCTTGTAAGTAGCTTAAGGCAGTTTCAAAAGAGAGGGATTTTCTCTAAAAGGAGAGCATATAGAAAGTGAAGCAACACTCCATCCACTTCGCACAGTGAATTGAAGTGTTGAAACAGACTGCTTCTCTTTCAGAGAAACGGATGTGAGTTTATTGTGAATGCTTGTAAGTAGCTTAAGGCACTTTCAAAGGAAAGTGATTTTCTCTGAAAGGACAGCATTTAGAAAGTGAAGCAACACTCCATTCACTTCTCCCAGTGAATTGAAGTTTTGGAACAGACTGCTTCTCTTTCAGAGAAACGGATGTGAGTTTCTTCTGAATGCTTGTAAGTAGCTTAAGGCACTTTAAAGCAAAGTGATTTTCTCTGAAAGGACAGCATTTAGAAAGTGAAACAACACTCCATTCATTTCGCACAGTTAATTGAAGTGTTGGAACAGACTGCTTCTCTTTCAGAGAAACAGATGTGAGTTTCTTGTGAATGCTTGTAAGTAGCTTAAGGCAGTTTCAAAAGAGAGGGATTTTCTCTAAAAGGAGAGCATATAGAAAGTGAAGCAACACTCCATTCACTTCGCACAGTGAATTGAAGTGTTGGAACAGACTTCTCTTTCAGTGAAATGCATGTGAATTTCTGTTGAATGCTTGTAAGTAGTTTAAGGCACTTTCAAAGCAAAGTGATTTTCTCTGAAAGGACAGCATTTAGAAAGGGAAGCAACACTCCATTCACTTCGCACAGTGAATTGAAGTGTTGGAACAGACTGCTTCTCTTTCAGAGAAACGGATGTGAGTTTCTTCTGAATGCTTGTAAGTAGCTTAAGGCACTTTCAAACAAAGTGATTTTCTATGAAAGGACAGCATTTAGAAAGTGAAGCAACACTCCATTCACTTCGCACAGTGAATTGAAGTGTTGGAACAGACTGCTTCTTTTTCAGAGAAATGCATGTGAATTTCTGTTAAATGCTTGTAAGTAGCTAAGGCACTTTCAGAGGAAAGTGATTTTCTCTGAAAGGACAGCATTTAGAAAGTGAAGCAACACTCCATTCACTACGCACAGTGAATTGAAGTGTTGGAACAGACTGCTTCTCTTTCAGAGAAACGGATGTGAGTTTCTTCTGAATGCTTGTAAGTAGCTTAAGGCACTTTCAAAGCAAAGTGATTTTCTCTGAAAGGACAGCATTTAGAAAGTGAAGCAACACTCCATTCACTTCGCACAGTTAATTGAAGTGTTGGAACAGACTGCTTCTCTTTCAGATGAACGGAGGTGAGTTTCTTCTGAATGCTTGTAAGTAGCTTAAGGCACTCTCAAAGCAAAGTGATTTTCTCTGAAAGGACAGCATTTAGAAAGTGAAACAACACTCCTTTCACTTCGCACAGTTAATTGAAGTGTTGGAACAAACTGTTTCTCTTTCAGAGAAACAGATGTGAGTTTCTTGTGAATGCTTGTAAGTAGCTTAAGGCAGTTTCAAAAGAGAGTGAATTTCTCTAAAAGGAGAGCATTTAGAAAATGAAGCAACATTCCATTCCTTTCCCACAGTGAATTGAAGTGTTGGAACAGACTGCTTCTCTTTCAGAGAAACCGATGTGAGTTTCTTGTGAATGCTTGTAAGTACCATAAGGCAGTTTCAAAAGAGAGTGATTTTCCCTAAAAGGAGAGCATATAGAAAGTGAAGCAACACTCAATTCACTTCGCACAGTGAATTGAAGTGTTGGAACAGACTGCTTCTCTTTCAGAGAAACGCATGTGAATTTCTGTTGAATGTTTGTAATTAGCTTAAGGCACTTTCAAAGGAAACTGATTTTCTCTGAAAGGACAGGATTTAGAAAGAAAGCAACACTCCATTCACTTCGCAAAGTGAATTGAAGTGTTTTAACAGACAGCTTCTCTTTCATAGAACCACATTTGATATTCCTGTGAATGCTTGTAAGTAGCTTAAGGCACATTCAAAGGAAACTGATTTTCTCTGAAAGGACAGCATTTGGAAAGTAAAGCAACACTCCTTTTACTACGCTCAGTGAATTGAAGTGATGAAACAGACTGCTTCCCTTTCAGTGAAATGCATGTGAATTTCTGTTGAATGCTTGTAAGTAGCTTAAGGCACTTTCAAAGCAAAGTGATTTTCTCTGAAAGGACAGCATTTAGAAAGGGAAGCAACACTCCATTCACTTCGTACAGTGAATTGAAGTGTTGGAACAGACTGCTTCTCTTTCAGAGAAACGGATGTGAGATTCTTCTGAATGCTTGTAAGTAGCTTAAGGCACTTTCAAAGCAAAGTGATTTTCTCTGAAAGGACAGCATTTAGAAAGTGAAGCAACACTCCATTCACTTCGCACAGTTAATTGAAGTGTTGGAGCAGACTACTTCTCTTTCAGAGAAACAGATGTGAGTTTCTTGTGAATGCTTGTAAGTAGCTTAAGGCAGTTTCAAAAGAGAGGGATTTTCTCTAAAAGGAGAGCATATAGAAAGTGAAGCAACACTCCATCCACTTCGCACAGTGAATTGAAGTGTTGAAACAGACTGCTTCTCTTTCAGAGAAACGGATGTGAGTTTATTGTGAATGCTTGTAAGTAGCTTAAGGCACTTTCAAAGGAAAGTGATTTTCTCTGAAAGGACAGCATTTAGAAAGTGAAGCAACACTCCATTCACTTCTCCCAGTGAATTGAAGTTTTGGAACAGACTGCTTCTCTTTCAGAGAAACGGATGTGAGTTTCTTCTGAATGCTTGTAAGTAGCTTAAGGCACTTTAAAGCAAAGTGATTTTCTCTGAAAGGACAGCATTTAGAAAGTGAAACAACACTCCATTCATTTCGCACAGTTAATTGAAGTGTTGGAACAGACTGCTTCTCTTTCAGAGAAACAGATGTGAGTTTCTTGTGAATGCTTGTAAGTAGCTTAAGGCAGTTTCAAAAGAGAGGGATTTTCTCTAAAAGGAGAGCATATAGAAAGTGAAGCAACACTCCATTCACTTCGCACAGTGAATTGAAGTGTTGGAACAGACTTCTCTTTCAGTGAAATGCATGTGAATTTCTGTTGAATGCTTGTAAGTAGTTTAAGGCACTTTCAAAGCAAAGTGATTTTCTCTGAAAGGACAGCATTTAGAAAGGGAAGCAACACTCCATTCACTTCGCACAGTGAATTGAAGTGTTGGAACAGACTGCTTCTCTTTCAGAGAAACGGATGTGAGTTTCTTCTGAATGCTTGTAAGTAGCTTAAGGCACTTTCAAACAAAGTGATTTTCTATGAAAGGACAGCATTTAGAAAGTGAAGCAACACTCCATTCACTTCGCACAGTGAATTGAAGTGTTGGAACAGACTGCTTCTTTTTCAGAGAAATGCATGTGAATTTCTGTTAAATGCTTGTAAGTAGCTTAAGGCACTTTCAGAGGAAAGTGATTTTCTCTGAAAGGACAGCATTTAGAAAGTGAAGCAACACTCCATTCACTACGCACAGTGAATTGAAGTGTTGGAACAGACTGCTTCTCTTTCAGAGAAACGGATGTGAGTTTCTTCTGAATGCTTGTAAGTAGCTTAAGGCACTTTCAAAGCAAAGTGATTTTCTCTGAAAGGACAGCATTTAGAAAGTGAAGCAACACTCCATTCACTTCGCACAGTTAATTGAAGTGTTGGAACAGACTGCTTCTCTTTCAGATGAACGGAGGTGAGTTTCTTCTGAATGCTTGTAAGTAGCTTAAGGCACTCTCAAAGCAAAGTGATTTTCTCTGAAAGGACAGCATTTAGAAAGTGAAACAACACTCCTTTCACTTCGCACAGTTAATTGAAGTGTTGGAACAAACTGCTTCTCTTTCAGAGAAACAGATGTGAGTTTCTTGTGAATGCTTGTAAGTAGCTTAAGGCAGTTTCAAAAGAGAGTGAATTTCTCTAAAAGGAGAGCATTTAGAAAATGAAGCAACATTCCATTCCTTTCCCACAGTGAATTGAAGTGTTGGAACAGACTGCTTCTCTTTCAGAGAAACCGATGTGAGTTTCTTGTGAATGCTTGTAAGTACCATAAGGCAGTTTCAAAAGAGAGGGATTTTCTCTAAAAGGAGAGCATATAGAAAGTGAAGCAACACTCCATCCACTTCGCACAGTGAATTGAAGTGTTGAAACAGACTGCTTCTCTTTCAGAGAAACGGATGTGAGTTTATTGTGAATGCTTGTAAGTAGCTTAAGGCACTTTCAAAGGAAAGTGATTTTCTCTGAAAGGACAGCATTTAGAAAGTGAAGCAACACTCCATTCACTTCTCCCAGTGAATTGAAGTTTTGGAACAGACTGCTTCTCTTTCAGAGAAACGGATGTGAGTTTCTTCTGAATGCTTGTAAGTAGCTTAAGGCACTTTAAAGCAAAGTGATTTTCTCTGAAAGGACAGCATTTAGAAAGTGAAACAACACTCCATTCATTTCGCACAGTTAATTGAAGTGTTGGAACAGACTGCTTCTCTTTCAGAGAAACAGATGTGAGTTTCTTGTGAATGCTTGTAAGTAGCTTAAGGCAGTTTCAAAAGAGAGGGATTTTCTCTAAAAGGAGAGCATATAGAAAGTGAAGCAACACTCCATTCACTTCGCACAGTGAATTGAAGTGTTGGAACAGACTTCTCTTTCAGTGAAATGCATGTGAATTTCTGTTGAATGCTTGTAAGTAGTTTAAGGCACTTTCAAAGCAAAGTGATTTTCTCTGAAAGGACAGCATTTAGAAAGGGAAGCAACACTCCATTCACTTCGCACAGTGAATTGAAGTGTTGGAACAGACTGCTTCTCTTTCAGAGAAACGGATGTGAGTTTCTTCTGAATGCTTGTAAGTAGCTTAAGGCACTTTCAAACAAAGTGATTTTCTATGAAAGGACAGCATTTAGAAAGTGAAGCAACACTCCATTCACTTCGCACAGTGAATTGAAGTGTTGGAACAGACTGCTTCTTTTTCAGAGAAATGCATGTGAATTTCTGTTAAATGCTTGTAAGTAGCTTAAGGCACTTTCAGAGGAAAGTGATTTTCTCTGAAAGGACAGCATTTAGAAAGTGAAGCAACACTCCATTCACTACGCACAGTGAATTGAAGTGTTGGAACAGACTGCTTCTCTTTCAGAGAAACGGATGTGAGTTTCTTCTGAATGCTTGTAAGTAGCTTAAGGCACTTTCAAAGCAAAGTGATTTTCTCTGAAAGGACAGCATTTAGAAAGTGAAGCAACACTCCATTCACTTCGCACAGTTAATTGAAGTGTTGGAACAGACTGCTTCTCTTTCAGATGAACGGAGGTGAGTTTCTTCTGAATGCTTGTAAGTAGCTTAAGGCACTCTCAAAGCAAAGTGATTTTCTCTGAAAGGACAGCATTTAGAAAGTGAAACAACACTCCTTTCACTTCGCACAGTTAATTGAAGTGTTGGAACAAACTGCTTCTCTTTCAGAGAAACAGATGTGAGTTTCTTGTGAATGCTTGTAAGTAGCTTAAGGCAGTTTCAAAAGAGAGTGAATTTCTCTAAAAGGAGAGCATTTAGAAAATGAAGCAACATTCCATTCCTTTCCCACAGTGAATTGAAGTGTTGGAACAGACTGCTTCTCTTTCAGAGAAACCGATGTGAGTTTCTTGTGAATGCTTGTAAGTACCATAAGGCAGTTTCAAAAGAGAGTGATTTTCCCTAAAAGGAGAGCATATAGAAAGTGAAGCAACACTCAATTCACTTCGCACAGTGAATTGAATTGTTGGAACAGACTGCTTCTCTTTCAGAGAAACGCATGTGAATTTCTGTTGAATGTTTGTAATTAGCTTAAGGCACTTTCAAAGGAAACTGATTTTCTCTGAAAGGACAGGATTTAGAAAGAAAGCAACACTCCATTCACTTCGCAAAGTGAATTGAAGTGTTTTAACAGACAGCTTCTCTTTCATAGAACCACATTTGATATTCCTGTGAATGCTTGTAAGTAGCTTAAGGCACATTCAAAGGAAACTGATTTTCTCTGAAAGGACAGCATTTAGAAAGTAAAGCAACACTCCATTTACTACGCTCAGTGAATTGAAGTGATGAAACAGACTGCTTCTCTTTCAGTGAAATGCATGTGATTTTCTGTTGAATGCTTGTAAGTAGCTTAAGGCACTTTCAAAGCAAAGTGATTTTCTCTGAAAGGACAGCATTTAGAAAGGGAAGCAACACTCCATTCACTTCGTACAGTGAATTGAAGTGTTGGAACAGACTGCTTCTCTTTCAGAGAAACGGATGTGAGATTCTTCTGAATGCTTGTAAGTAGCTTAAGGCACTTTCAAAGCAAAGTGATTTTCTCTGAAAGGACAGCATTTAGAAAGTGAAGCAACACTCCATTCACTTCGCACAGTTAATTGAAGTGTTGGAGCAGACTACTTCTCTTTCAGAGAAACAGATGTGAGTTTCTTGTGAATGCTTGTAAGTAGCTTAAGGCAGTTTCAAAAGAGAGGGATTTTCTCTAAAAGGAGAGCATATAGAAAGTGAAGCAACACTCCATCCACTTCGCACAGTGAATTGAAGTGTTGAAACAGACTGCTTCTCTTTCAGAGAAACGGATGTGAGTTTATTGTGAATGCTTGTAAGTAGCTTAAGGCACTTTCAAAGGAAAGTGATTTTCTCTGAAAGGACAGCATTTAGAAAGTGAAGCAACACTCCATTCACTTCTCCCAGTGAATTGAAGTTTTGGAACAGACTGCTTCTCTTTCAGAGAAACGGATGTGAGTTTCTTCTGAATGCTTGTAAGTAGCTTAAGGCACTTTAAAGCAAAGTGATTTTCTCTGAAAGGACAGCATTTAGAAAGTGAAACAACACTCCATTCATTTCGCACAGTTAATTGAAGTGTTGGAACAGACTGCTTCTCTTTCAGAGAAACAGATGTGAGTTTCTTGTGAATGCTTGTAAGTAGCTTAAGGCAGTTTCAAAAGAGAGGGATTTTCTCTAAAAGGAGAGCATATAGAAAGTGAAGCAACACTCCATTCACTTCGCACAGTGAATTGAAGTGTTGGAACAGACTTCTCTTTCAGTGAAATGCATGTGAATTTCTGTTGAATGCTTGTAAGTAGTTTAAGGCACTTTCAAAGCAAAGTGATTTTCTCTGAAAGGACAGCATTTAGAAAGGGAAGCAACACTCCATTCACTTCGCACAGTGAATTGAAGTGTTGGAACAGACTGCTTCTCTTTCAGAGAAACGGATGTGAGTTTCTTCTGAATGCTTGTAAGTAGCTTAAGGCACTTTCAAACAAAGTGATTTTCTATGAAAGGACAGCATTTAGAAAGTGAAGCAACACTCCATTCACTTCGCACAGTGAATTGAAGTGTTGGAACAGACTGCTTCTTTTTCAGAGAAATGCATGTGAATTTCTGTTAAATGCTTGTAAGTAGCTTAAGGCACTTTCAGAGGAAAGTGATTTTCTCTGAAAGGACAGCATTTAGAAAGTGAAGCAACACTCCATTCACTACGCACAGTGAATTGAAGTGTTGGAACAGACTGCTTCTCTTTCAGAGAAACGGATGTGAGTTTCTTCTGAATGCTTGTAAGTAGCTTAAGGAACTTTCAAAGCAAAGTGATTTTCTCTGAAAGGACAGCATTTAGAAAGTGAAGCAACACTCCATCCACTTCGCACAGTGAATTGAAGTGTTGGAACAGACTGCTTCTCTTTCAGATGAACGGAGGTGAGTTTCTTCTGAATGCTTGTAAGTAGCTTAAGGCACTTTCAAAGCAAAGTGATTTTCTCTGAAAGGACAGCATTTAGAAAGTGAAGCAACACTCCATTCACTTCGCACAGTTAATTGAAGTGTTGGAACAGACTGCTTCTCTTTCAGATGAACGGAGGTGAGTTTCTTCTGAATGCTTGTAAGTAGCTTAAGGCACTTTCAAAGCAAAGTGATTTTCTCTGAAAGGACAGCATTTAGAAAGTGAAACAACACTCCTTTCACTTCGCACAGTTAATTGAAGTGTTGGAACAAACTGCTTCTCTTTCAGAGAAACAGATGTGAGTTTCTTGTGAATGCTTGTAAGTAGCTTAAGGCAGTTTCAAAAGAGAGGGATTTTCTCTAAAAGAAGAGCATATAGAAAGTGAAGCAACACTCCATTCACTTCGAACAGTGAATTGAAGTGTTGGAACAGACTGCTTCTCTTTCAGTGAAATGCATGTGAATATCTGTTGAATGGTTGTAAGTAGCTTAAGGCACTTTCAAAGCAAAGTGATTTTCTCTGAAAGCACAGCATTTAGAAAGGGAAGCAACACTCCATTCACTTCGCACAGTGAATTGAAGTGTTGGAACAAACTGCTTCTCTTTCAGAGAAACGGATGTGAGTTTCTTCTGAATGCTTGTAAGTAGCTTAAGGCACTTTCAAAGCAAAGTGATTTTCTCTGAAAGGACAGCATTTAGAAAGTAAAGCAAAACTCCATTTACTACGCTCAGTGAATTGAAGTGATGAAACAGACTGCTTCTCTTTCAGATAAACGGATGTGAGTTTATTGTGAATGCTTGTAAGTAGCTTAAGACTCTTTCAAAGCAAAGTGATTTTCTCTGAAAAGACAGCATTCAGAAAGTGAAACAACACTCCATTCACTTCGCCCAGTGAATTATAATGTTGGAACAGACTGCTTCTCTTTCAGAGAAACAGATATGAGTTTCTTGTGAATGCTTGTAAGAAGCTTAAGGCAGTTTCAAAAGAGAGTGATTTTCTCTAAAAGGAGAGCATATAGAAAGTGAAGCAACACTCCATTCACTTCGCACAGTGAATTGAAGTGTTGGAACAGACAGCTTCTCTTTCATAGAAACGCATTTGAGTTTCCTGTGAATGCTTGTAAGTAGCTTAAGGCACTTTCAAAGGAAAGTGATTTTCTCTGAAAGGACAGCATTTAGAAAGTGAAGGAACACTCCATTCACTTCGCACAGTGAATTGAAGTGTTCGAACATACTGCTTCTTTTTCAGAGAAACGCATGTGAATTTCTGTTAAATGCTTGTAAGTAGCTTAAGGCACTTTCATAGGAAAGTGATTTTCTCAGAAAGGACAGCATTAAGAAAGTAAAGCAACACTCCATTCATTACGCACAGTGAATTCAAGTGTTGGAACAGACAGCTTCTCTATCATAGAGCCACATTTGATATTCCTGTGAATGCTTGTAAGTAGCTTAAGGCACTTTCAACAGAAAGTGATTTTCTCTTAAACTACAGCATTTAGAATATGAAGGAGCACTCCATTCACTTCGCACAATGAATTGAAGTGTTGGAACAGACTGCTTCTCTTTCAGAGAAAAAGATGTGAGTTTCCTGTGAATGCTTGTAAGTAGCTTATGGCAGTTTCAAAACAGAGTGATTTTCTCTAAAAGGAGAGAATTTAGAAAGTGAAGCAACACTCCATTCACTTCGCACAGTGAATTGAAGTGTTGGAACAGACAGCTTCTCTTTCAGAGAAAAAGATGTGAGTTTCCTGTGAATGCTTGTAAGTAGCTTAGGGCACTTTCAAAGGAAAGTGATTTTCTCTGAAAGGACAGCATTTAGAAAGTGAATCAACACTCCATTCATTTCGCACAGTGAATTGAAGTGTTGGAACAGACTGCTTCTCTTTCAGAGAAACGCATGTGAATTTCTGTTAAATGCTTGTATGTAGCTTAGGGCACTTTCAAAGGAAAGTGATTTTCTCTGAAAGGACAGCATTGAGAAAGTGAAGCAACACTCCATTCACTTCGCACAGTGAATTGAAGTGTTGGAACAGACTGCTTCTCTTTTAGAGAAACGCATGTGAATTTCTGTTAAATGCTTGTAAGTAGCTTAAGGCACTTTCAAAGGAAAGTGACTTTCTCTGAAAGGACAGCATTTAGAAAGGGAAGCAACACTCCATTCACTTCGCAAAGTGAATTGAAGTGTTGGAACAGACTGCTTCTCTTTCAGAGAAAGAGATGTGAGTTTCTTCTGAATGCTTGTAAGTAGCTTAAGGCAGTTTCAAAAGAGAGTGATTTTCTCTAAAAGGAGAGCATTTAGAAAGTGAAGCAACGCTCCATTCACTTCGCACAGTGAATTGAAGTGTTGGAACAGACTGCTTCTCTTTCAGAGAAACGCATGTGAATTTCTGTTGAATTCTTGTAAGTAGCTTAAGGCACTTTCAAAGGATAGTGATTTTCTCTGAAAGGACAGCATTTAGAAAGTGAAGCAACACTCCATTCACTTCGGACAATGAATTGAAGTGTTGCAACAGAATGCTTCTCTTACAGAGAAACGGATGTGAGTTTTTTGTGAATGCTTGTAAGTAGCTTAGGGCACTTCCAAAGAAAGTGATTTTCTCTGAAAGGACAGCATTTAGAAAGTGAAGCAACACTCCATTCACTGCGCACAGTGAACTGAAGTGTTGGAAGAGAATACTTCTCTTTCACAGAAACGGATGTGAGTTTCTTGTGAATGCTTGTAAGTAGCTTAAGGCACTTTCAAAGGAAAGTGATTTTCTCGAAAGGACCGCATTTAGAAAGTGAAGCAACACTTCATTCACTTCGCACAGTGAATTGAAATGTTGGAACAGAATGCTTCTCTTACAGAGAAACGGATGTGCGTTTTTTGTGAATGCTTGTAAGTAGCTTAGGGCACTTTCAAAGGAAAGTGATTTTCCCTAAAAGGAGAGCATTTAGAAAGTGAAGAAACACTCCATTCACTTCGCACAGTGAATTGAAGTGTTGGAGCAGACTGCTTCTCTTTCAGAGAAACACATGTGAATTTCTGTTAAATGCTTGTAAGTAGCTTAAGGCACTTTCAAAGGAAAGTGATTTTCTCTAAAAGGAGAGCATTTAGAAAGTGAAGCAACACTCCATTCACTTCGCACAGTGAATTGAAGTGTTGGAACAGACTGCTTCTCTTTCAGAGAAACGCATGTGAATTTCTGTTAAATGCTTGTAAGCAGCTTAGGGCACTTTCAAAGGAAAGTGATTTTCTCTGAAAGGACAGCATTTAGAAAGTGAAGCAACACTCCATTCACTACGCACAGTGAATTTAAGTGTTGGAACAGACTGCTTCTCTTTCAGAAAAATGCATGTGAGTTTCTTGTGAATGCTTGTAAGTAGCTTAAGGCACTTTCAAAGGAAAGTGATTTTCTCTGAAAGGACAGCATTTAGAAAGTGAAGCAACACTTCATTCACTTTGCACAGTGAATTGAAGTGTTGGAACAGACAGCTTCTCTTTCATAGAAACGCATTTGAGTTTTCTGTGAATGCTTGTAATTAGCTTAAGGCACTTTCAAAGGAAAGTGATTTTCTCTGAAACTACAGCATTTAGAATATGAAGGAACACTCCATTCACTTCGCACAATGAATTGCAGTGTTGGAACAGACTGCTTCTCTTTCAGAGAAAAAGATGTGAGTTTCCAGTGAATGCTTGTAAGTAGCTTAAGGCAGTTTCAAAAGAGAGTGATTTTCTCTAAAAGGAGAGCATTTAGAAAGTGAAGCAACACTCCATTCACTTCGCACAGTGAATTGAAGTGTTGGAACAGACTGCTTCACTTTCAGAGAAACGCATGTGAATTTCTGTTAAATGCTTGTAAGTAGCTAGGGCACTTTCAAAGGAAAGTGATTTTCTCTGACAGGACAGCATTTAGAAAGTGAAGCAACACTACATTCACTTCGCAGAGTGAATTGAAATGTTGGAACAGACTACTTCTCTTTCAGAGAAAAGCATGTGAATTTCTGTTGAATGCTTGTAAGTAGCTTAAGGCACTTTCATGGGAAAGTGACTTTCTCTGAAAGGACAGCATTTATAAAGTGAAGCAACACTTCACTCACTTCGCACAGTGAATTGAAATGTTGGAACAGACAGCTTCTCTTTCATAGAAACGCATTTGAGTTTCCTGTGAATGCTTGTAAGTAGCTTAAGGCACTTTCAAAGGAAAGTGATTTTCTCTGAAACTACAGCATTTAGAATATGAAGGAACACTCCATTCACTTCGCACAATGAATTGAAGTGTTGGAACAGACTGCTTCTCTTTCAGAGAAACGCATGTGAATTTCTGTTGAATGCTTGTAAGTAGCTTAAGGCACTTTCAAAGTAAAGTGATTTTCTCTGAAAGGACAGCATTTAGAACGTGAAGCAACACTCCATTCACTGCGCACAGTGAATTGAAGTGTTGGAACAGACTGCTTCTCTTTCAGAGAAACCCATGTGAATTTTTGTTGAATTCTTGAAAGTAGCTCAAGGCACTTTCAAAGGAAAGTGATTTTCTCTGAAAGGACAGCATTTAGAAAGTGAAGCAACACTCCATTCACTTCGCACAGTGAACTGAAGTGTTGGAACAGAATACTTCTCTTTCAGAGAAACGGATGTGAGTTTCTTGTGAATGCTTGTAAGTAGCTTAAGGCACTTTCAAAGGAAAGTGACTTTCTCTGAAAGGACAGCATTTAGAATGTGAAGCAACACTTCATTCACTTCGCACAGTGAATTGAAGTGTTGGAACAGACAGCTTCTCTTTCAGAGAAAAAGATGTGAGTTTCCTGTGAATGCTAGTAAGTAGCTTAAGGCACTTTAAAAGGAAAGTGATTTTCTCTGAAAGGACAGCATTTAGAAAGTGAAGCAACACTCCATTCACTTCGCACAGTGAATTGAAGTGTTGGAACAGACTGCTTCTCTTTCAGAGAAACGCATGTGAATTTCTGTTAAATGCTTGTATGTAGCTTAGGGCACTTTCAAAGGAAAGTGATTTTCTCTGAAAGGACAGCATTGAGAAAGTGAAGCAACACTCCATTCACTTCGCACAGTGAATTGAAGTGTTGGAACAGACTGCTTCTCTTTCAGAGAAACGCATGTGAATTTCTGTTAAATGCTTGTAAGTAGCCTAAGGCACTTTCAAAGGAAAGTGACTTTCTCTGAAAGGACAGCATTTAGAAAGGGAAGCAACACTCCATTCACTTCGCAAAGTGAATTGAAGTGTTGGAACAGACTGCTTCTCTTTCAGAGAATGAGATGTGAGTTTCTTCTTAATGCTTGTAAGTAGCTTAAGGCAGTTTCAAAAGAGAGTGATTTTCTCTAAAAGGAGAGCATTTAGAAAGTGAAGCAACACTCCATTCACTTCGCACAGTGAATTGAAGTGTTGGAACAGACTGCTTCTCTTTTAGAGAAACGCATGTGAATTTCTGTTGAATTCTTGTAAGTAGCTTAAGGCACTTTCAAAGGAAAGTGATTTTCTCTGAAAGGACAGTATTTAGAAAGTGAAGCAACACTCCATTCACTTCGGACAATGAATTGAAGTGTTGGATCAGAATGCTTCTCTTACAGAGAAACGGATGTGAGTTTTTTGTGAATGCTTGTAAGTAGCTTAGGGCACTTCCAAAGAAAGTGATTTTCTCTGAAAGGACAGCATTTAGAAAGTGAAGCAACACTCCATTCACTGCGCACAGTGAACTGAAGTGTTGGAACAGAATACTTATCTTTCAGAGAAACGGATGTGAGTTTCTTGTGAATGCTTGTAAGTAGCTTAAGGCACTTTCAAAGGAAAGTGATTTTCTCTAAAAGGAGAGCATTTAGAAAGTGAAGAAACACTCCATTCACTTCGCACAGTGAATTGAAGTGTTGGAACAGACTGCTTCTCTTTCAGAGAAACACATGTGAATTTCTGTTAAATGCTTGTAAGTAGCTTAAGGCACTTTCAAAGGAAAGTGATTTTCTCTAAAAGGAGAGCATTTAGAAAGTGAAGCAACACTCCATTCACTTCGCACAGTGAATTGAAGTGTTGGAACAGACTGCTTTTCTTTCAGAGAAACGCATGTGAATTTCTGTTAAATGCTTGTAAGAAGCTTAGGGCACTTTCAAAGGAAAGTGATTTTCTCTGAAAGGACAGCATGTAGAAAGTGAAGCAACACTCCATTCACTTCGCATAGTGAATAGAAGTGTTGGAAGAGACTGCTTCTCATTTAGAGAAAGAGATGTGAGTTTCTTGTGAATGCTTGTAAGTAGCTTAAGGCACTTTCAAAGGAAAGTGATTTTCTCTGAAAGGACAGCATTTAGAAAGTGAAGCAACACTCAATTCACTGCGCAAAGTGAATTGAAGTGTTGGAACAGACTGCTTTTCTTTCAGAGAAACGCATGTGAATTTCTGTTGAATTCTTGTAAGTAGCTTAAGGCAGTTTCAAACGAAAGTGATTTTCTCTGAAAGGACAGCATTTAGAAAGTGAAGCAACACTTCATTCACTTCGCACAGTGAATTGAAGTGTTGGAACAGACAGCTTCTCTTTCATAGAAACACAGTTGAGTTTTCTGTGAATGCTTGTAAGTAGCTTAAGGCACTTTCAAAGGAAAGTGATTTTCTCTGAAACTACAGCATTTAGAATATGAAGGAACACTCCATTCACTTCGCACAATGAATTGCAGTTTTGGAACAGACTGCTTCTCTTTCAGAGAAACCCATGTGAATTTCTGTTGAATGCTTGTAAGTAGCTTAAGGCACTTTCAAAGGAAAGTGATTTTCTCTGAAAGGACAGCATTTAGAAAGTGAAGCAACACTCCATTCACGTCGCACAGTGAACTGAAGTGTTGGAACAGAATAATTCTCTTTCAGAGAAATGGATGTGAGTTTCTTGTGAATGCTTGTAAGTAGCTTAAGGCACTTTCAAAGGAAAGTGACTTTCTCTGAAAGGACAGCATTTAGAAAGTGAAGCAACACTTCATTCACTTTGCACAGTGAATTGAAGTGTTGGAACAGACAGCTTCTCTTTCATAGAAACGCATTTGAGTTTTCTGTGAATGCTTGTAAGTAGCTTAAGGCACTTTCAAAGGAAAGTGATTTTCTCTGAAACTACAGCATTTAGAATATGAAGGAACACTCCATTCACTTCGCACAATGAATTGCAGTGTTGGAACAGACTGCTTCTCTTTCAGAGAAAAAGATGTGAGTTTCCAGTGAATGCTTGTAAGTAGCTTAAGGCAGTTTCAAAAGAGAGTGATTTTCTCTAAAAGGAGAGCATTTAGAAAGTGAAGCAACACTCCATTCACTTCGCACAGTGAATTGAAGTGTTGGAACAGACTGCTTCTCTTTCAGAGAAACGCATGTGAATTTCTGTTAAGTGCTTGTAAGTAGCTTAGGGCACTTTCAAAGGAAAGTGATTTTCTCTGAAAGGACAGCATTTAGAAAGTGAAGCAACACTACATTCACTTCGCAGAGTGAATTGAAGTGTTGGAACTGACTGCTTCTCTTTCAGAGAAAAGCATGTGAATTTCTGTTGAATGCTTGTACGTAGCTTAAGGCACTTTCATGGGAAAGTGACTTTCTCTGAAAGGACAGCATTTAGAAAGTGAAGCAACACTTCACTCACTTCGCACAGTGAATTGAAATGTTGGAACAGACAGCTTCTCTTTCATAGAAACGCATTTGAGTTTCCTGTGAATGCTTGTAAGTAGCTTAAGGCACTTTCAAAGGAAAGTGATTTTCTCTGAAACTACAGCATTTAGAATATGAAGGAACACTCCATTCACTTCGTACAATGAATTGAAGTGTTGGAACAGACTGCTTCTCTTTCAGAAAAATGCATGTGAGTTTCTTGTGAATGCTTGTAAGTAGCTTAAGGCACTTTCAAAGGAAAGTGATTTTCTCTGAAAGGATAGCATTTAGAAAGTGAAGCAACACTCCATTCACTTCGCACAGTGAATTGAAGTGTTGGAACAGACTGCTTCTCTTTCAGAGAAAGAGATGTGAGTTTCTTGTGAATGCTTGTAAGTAGCTTAAGGCAGTTTCAAAAGACAGTGATTTTCTCTAAAAGGAGAGCATTTAGAAAGTGAAGCATCACTCCATTCACTTCGCACAGTGAATTGAAGTGTTGGAACAGACTGCTTCTCTTTCAGAGAAACGCATGTGAATTTCTGTTGAATGCTTGTAAGCAGCTTAAGGCAGTTTGAAAGGAAAGTGATTTTCTCTGAAAGGACAGCATTTAGAAAGGGAAGCAACACTCCATTCACTTCGAACAGTGAATTGAAGTGTTGGAACAGACTGCTTCTCTTTCAGAGAAAGAGATGTGAGTTTCGTGTGAATGCTTGTAAGTAGCTTAAGGCAGTTTCAAAAGAGAGTGATTTTCTGTAAAAGGAGAGCATTTAGAAAGTGAAGCAACACTCCATTCACTTTGCACAGTGAATTGAAATGTTGGAACAGACTGCTTCTCTTTCAGAGAAAGAGATGTGAGTTTCTTGTGAATGCTTGTAAGTAGCTTAAGGGAGTTTCAAAACGGAGTGATTATCTCTAAAAGGAGAGCATTTAGAAAGTGAAGCAACACTCCATTCACGTCGCACAGTGAATTGAAGTGTTGGAACAGACTGCTTCTCTTTCAGAAAAATGCATGTGAGTTTCTTGTGAATGCTTGTAAGTCGCTTAAGGCACTTTCAAAGGAAAGTGATTTTCTCTGAAAGGACAGAATTGAGAAAGTGAAGCAACACTCCATTCACTGCGCACAGTGAACTGAAGTGTTGGAACAGAATACTTCTCTTTCAATGAAACGGATGGGAGTTTCTTGTGAATGCTTGTAAGTAGCTTAAGGCACTTTCAAAGGAAAGTGATTTTCTCTGAAAGGACAGCATTTAGAAATGAAGCAACACTCCATTCACTTCGCACAGTGAATTGAAATGTTGGAACAGAATGCTTCTCTTACAGAGAAAGGCATGTGAGTTTTTTGTGAATGCTTGTAAGTAGCTTAGGGCACTTCAAAGGAAATTGATTTTCTCTAAAAGGAGAGCATTTAGAAAGTGAAGCAACACTCCATTCACTTCGCACAGTGAATTGAAGTGTTGGAACAGACTGCTTCTCTTTCAGAGAAACGCATGTGAATTTCTGTTAAATGCTTGTAAGTAGCTTAAGGCACTTTCAAAGGAAAGTGATTTTCTCTAAAAGGAGAGCATTTAGAAAGTGAAGCAACACTCCATTCACTTCGCACAGTGAATTGAAGTGTTGGAACAGACTGCTTCTCTTTCAGAGAAACGCATGTGAATTTCTGTTAAATGCTTGTAAGTAGCTTAGGGCACTTTCAAAGGAAAGTGATTTTCTCTGAAAGGACAGCATTTAGAAAGTGAAGCAACACTCCATTCACTTCGCAAAGTGAATAGAAGTGTTGGAACAGACTGCTTCTCTTTCAGAGAAAGGCATGTGAATTTCTGTTGAATGCTTGTAAGTAGCTTAAGGCACTTACAAAGGAAAGTGACTTTCTCTGAAAGGACAGCATTTAGAGAGTGAAGAAACACTCCATTCACTGCGCACAGTGAAGTGAAGTGTTGGAACAGACTGCTTCTCTTTCAAAGAAAAAGATGTGAGTTTCCTGTGAATGCTTGTAAGTAGCTTAAGACAGTTTCAAAAGAGAGTGATTTTCTCTAAAAGGACAGCATTTAGAAAGAGAAGCAACACTCCATTCACTTCACACAGTGAATTGAAGTGTTGGAACAGACTGCTTCTCTTTCAGAGAAAAAGATGTGAGTTGCCTGTGAATGCATGTAAGTAGCTTAAAGCAGTTTCAAAAGAGAGTGATTTTCTCTAAAAGGAGAGAATTTAGAAAGTGAAGCAACACTCCATTCACTTCGCACAGTGAATTGAAGTGTTGGAACAGACTGCTTCTCTTACAGAGAAACGGATGTGAGTTTTTTGTGAATGCTTGTAATTAGCTTAGGGCACTTTCAAAGGAAAGTGATTTCCTCTAAAATGACAGCATTTAGAAAGTGAAACAACACTTCATTCACTTCGCACAGTGAATTGAAATGTTGGAACAGACAGCTTCTCTTTCATAGAAACGCATTTGAGTTTCCTGTGAATGCTTGTAAGTAGCTTAAGGCACTTTCAAAAGAAAGTGATTTTCTCTGAAACTACAGCATTTTGAATATGAAGGAACACTTCATTCACTTCGCACAATGAATTGAAGTGTTGGAACAGACTGCTTCTCTTTCAGAGAAAAAGATGTGAGTTTCCTGTGAATGCTTGTAAGTAGCTTAAGACAGTTTCAAAAGAGAGTGATTTTCTCTAAAAGGAGAGAATTTAGAAAGTGAAGCAACACTCCATTCACTTCGCACAGTGAATTGAAGTGTTGGAACAGACTGCTTCTCTTTCAGAAAAATGCATGTGAGTTTCTTGTGATTGCTTGTAAGTAGCTTAAGGCACTTTGAAAGGAAAGTGATTTTCTCTGAAAGGAGAGCATTTAGAAAGTGAACCAACACTCCATTCACTTCGAACAGTGAATTGAAGTGTTGGAACAGACTGCTTCTCTTTCAGAATAATGCATGTGAGTTTCTTGTGAATGCTTGTAAGTACCTTAAGGCACTTTCAAAGGAAAGTGATTTTCTCTGAAAGGACAGCATTGAGAAAGTGAAGCAACACTCCATTCACTTCGCACAGTGAATTGAAGTGTTGGAACAGGCTGCTTCTCTTTCAGAGAAAGGCATGTGAGTTTTTTGTGAATGCTTGTAAGTAGCTTAGGGCACTTTCAAGGAAAGTGATTTTCTCTAAAATGACAGCATTTAGAAAGTGAAGCATCACTCCATTCACTTCGCACAGTGAATTGAAGTGTTGGTACAGACTGCTTCTCTTTCAGAGAAACGCATGTGAATTTCTGTTGAATGCTTGTAAGTAGCTTAAGGCACTTACAAAGGAAAGTGACTTTCTCTGAAAGGACAGCATTTCGAAAGTGAAGCAACACTTCATTCACTTCGCACAGTGAATTGAAGTGTTGGAACAGACAGCTTCTCTTTCATAGAAACTCATTTGAGTTTCCTGTGAATGCTGGTAAGTAGCTTAAGGCACTTTCAAAGGAAAGTGTTTTTCTCTGAAACTACAGCATTTAGAATATGAAGGAACACTCCATTCACTTCACACAATGAATTGAAGTGTTGGAACAGACTGCTTCTCTTTCAGAGAAAAAGATGTGAGTTTCCTGTGAATGCATGTAAGTAGCTTAAGGCAGTTTCAAAAGAGAGTGATTTTCTCTAAAAGGAGAGAATTTAGAAACTGAAGCAACACTCCATTCATTTCGCACAGTGAATTGAAGTGTTGGAACAGACTGCTTCTCTTTCAGAAAAATGCATGTGAGTTTCTTGTGAATGCTTGTAAGTAGCCTAAGGCATTTTCAAAGGAATGTGATTTTCTGTGAAAGGACAGCATTTAGAAAGTGAAGCAACACTCCATTCACTTCGCACAGTGAATTGAAGTGTTGGAACAGACTGCTTCTCTTTCAGAGAAAGGCATGTGAGTTTTTTGTGAATGCTTGTAAGTAGCTCAGGGCACTTTCAAAGGAAAGTGATTTTCTCTAAAATGACAGCATTTAGAAAGTGAAGCATCACTCCATTCACTTCGCACAGTGAATTGAAGTGTTGGAACAGACTGCTTCTCTTTAAGAGAAATGCATGTGAATTTCTGTTAAATGCTTGTAAGTAGCTTAAGGCACTTTCAAAGGAAAGTGATTTTCTCTGATTGGACAGCATTTAGAAAGGGAAGCAACACTCCATTCACTTCACAAAGTGAATTGAAGTGTTGGAACAGACTGCTTCTCTTTCAGAGAAAGAGATGTGAGTTTCTTGTGAATGCTTGTAAGTAGCTTAAGGCAGTTTCAGAAGAGAGTGATTTTCTCTAAAAGGAGAGCATTTAGAAAGTGAAGCAACACTCCATTCACTGCGCACAGTGAATTGAAGTGTTGGAACAGACTGCTTCTCTTACAGAGAAACGCATGTGAATTTCTGTTGAATGCTTGTATGTAGCTTAAGGCACTTTCAAAGGAAAGTGACTTTCTCTGAAAGGACAGCATTTAAAAAGTGAAGCAACACTTCATTCACTTCGCACAATGAATTGAAGTGTTGGAACAGACAGCTTCTCTTTCATAGAAACGCATTTGAGTTTCCTGTGAATGCTTGTAAGTAGCTTAAGGCACTTTCTAAGGAAAGTGATTTTCTGTGAAATTATAGCATTTAGAATATGAAGGAACACTCCATTCACTTCGCACAATGAATTGAAGTGTTGGAACAGACTGCTTCTCTTTCAGAGAAAAGATGTGAGTTTCCTGTGAATGCTTGTAGGTAGCTTAAGGCAGTTTCAAAAGAGAGTGATTTTCTCTAAATGGAGAGCATTTAGAAAGTGAAGCAACACTCCATTCACTTCGCACAGTGAATTGAAGTGTTGGAACAGCCTGCTTCTCTTTCAGAGAAACGCATATGAATTTCTGTTGAATGCTTAAAGCACTTTCAAAGGAAAGTGATTTTCTCTGAAAGGACAGCATTTAGAAAGTGAAGCAACACTCCATTCACTTCGGACAGTGAATTGAAATGTTGGAACAGACAGCTTCTCTTTCATAGAAACGCATTTGAGTTTCCTGTGAATGCTTGTAAGTAGCTTAAGGCACTTTCAAAGGAAAGTGATTTTCTCTGAAACTACAGCATTTAGAATATGAAGGAACACTCCATTCACTTCGCACAATGAATTGAAATGTTGGAACAGACTGCTTCTCTTTCAGAGAAAAAGATGTGAGTTTCCTGTGAATGCTTGTAAGTAGCTTAAGGCAGTTTCAAAAGAGAGTGATTTTCTCTAAAAGGAGAGAATTTAGAAAGTGAAGCAACACTCCATTCACTTCGCACAGTGAATTGAAGTGTTGGAACAGACTGCTTCTCTTTCAGAATAATGCATGTGAGTTTCTTGTGAATGCTTGTAAGTACCTTAAGGCACTTTCAAAGGAAAGTGATTTTCTCTGAAAGAACAGCATTGAGAAAGTGAAGCAACACTCCATTCACTTCGCACAGTGAATTGAAGTGTTGGAACAGGCTGCTTCTCTTTCAGAGAAAGGCATGTGAGTTTTTTGTGAATGCTTGTAAGTAGCTTAGGGCACTTTCAAGGAAAGTGATTTTCTCTAAAATTACAGCATTTAGAAAGTGAAGCATCACTCCATTCACTTCGCACAGTGAATTGAAGTGTTGGTACAGACTGCTTCTCTTTCAGAGAAACGCATGTGAATTTCTGTTGAATGCTTGTAAGTAGCTTAAGGCACTTACAAAGGAAAGTGACTTTCTCTGAAAGGACAGCATTTCGAAAGTGAAGCAACACTTCATTCACTTCGCACAGTGAATTGAAGTGTTGGAACAGACAGCTTCTCTTTCATAGAAACTCATTTGAGTTTCCTGTGAATGCTGGTAAGTAGCTTAAGGCACTTTCAAAGGAAAGTGTTTTTCTCTGAAACTACAGCATTTAGAATATGAAGGAACACTCCATTCACTTCACACAATGAATTGAAGTGTTGGAACAGACTGCTTCTCTTTCAGAGAAAAAGATGTGAGTTTCCTGTGAATGCATGTAAGTAGCTTAAGGCAGTTTCAAAAGAGAGTGATTTTCTCTAAAAGGAGAGAATTTAGAAAGTGAAGCAACACTCCATTCATTTCGCACAGTGAATTGAAGTGTTGGAACAGACTGCTTCTCTTTCAGAAAAATGCATGTGAGTTTCTTGTGAATGCTTGTAAGTAGCCTAAGGCATTTTCAAAGGAAAGTGATTTTCTGTGAAAGGACAGCATTTAGAAAGTGAAGCAACACTCCATTCACTTCGCACAGTGAATTGAAGTGTTGGAACAGACTGCTTCTCTTTCAGAGAAAGGCATGTGAGTTTTTTGTGAATGCTTGTAAGTAGCTTAGGGCACTTTCAAAGGAAAGTGATTTTCTCTAAAATGACAGCATTTAGAAAGTGAAGCATCACTCCATTCACTTCGCACAGTGAATTGAAGTGTTGGAACAGACTGCTTCTCTTTAAGAGAAATGCATGTGAATTTCTGTTAAATGCTTGTAAGTAGCTTAAGGCACTTTCAAAGGAAAGTGATTTTCTCTGATTGGACAGCATTTAGAAAGGGAAGCAACACTCCATTCACTTCACAAAGTGAATTGAAGTGTTGGAACAGACTGCTTCTCTTTCAGAGAAAGAGATGTGAGTTTCTTGTGAATGCTTGTAAGTAGCTTAAGGCAGTTTCAGAAGAGAGTGATTTTCTCTAAAAGGAGAGCATTTAGAAAGTGAAGCAACACTCCATTCACTGCGCACAGTGAATTGAAGTGTTGGAACAGACTGCTTCTCTTACAGAGAAACGCATGTGAATTTCTGTTGAATGCTTGTATGTAGCTTAAGGCACTTTCAAAGGAAAGTGACTTTCTCTGAAAGGACAGCATTTAAAAAGTGAAGCAACACTTCATTCACTTCGCACAATGAATTGAAGTGTTGGAACAGACAGCTTCTCTTTCATAGAAACGCATTTGAGTTTCCTGTGAATGCTTGTAAGTAGCTTAAGGCACTTTCAAAGGAAAGTGATTTTCTGTGAAATTATAGCATTTAGAATATGAAGGAACACTCCATTCACTTCGCACAATGAATTGAAGTGTTGGAACAGACTGCTTCTCTTTCAGAGAAAAAGATGTGAGTTTCCTGTGAATGCTTGTAGGTAGCTTAAGGCAGTTTCAAAAGAGAGTGATTTTCTCTAAATGGAGAGCATTTAGAAAGTGAAGCAACACTCCATTCACTTCGCACAGTGAATTGAAGTGTTGGAACAGCCTGCTTCTCTTTCAGAGAAACGCATATGAATTTCTGTTGAATGCTTAAAGCACTTTCAAAGGAAAGTGATTTTCTCTGAAAGGACAGCATTTAGAAAGTGAAGCAACACTCCATTCACTTCGGACAGTGAATTGAAATGTTGGAACAGACAGCTTCTCTTTCATAGAAACGCATTTGAGTTTCCTGTGAATGCTTGTAAGTAGCTTAAGGCACTTTCAAAGGAAAGTGGTTTTCTCTGAAACTACAGCATTTAGAATATGAAGGAACACTCCATTCACTTCGCACAATGAATTGAAATGTTGGAACAGACTGCTTCTCTTTCAGAAAAATGCATGTGAGTTTCTTGTGATTGCTTGTAAGTAGCTTAAGGCACTGTCAAAGGAAAGTGATTTTCTCTGAAAGGAGAGCATTTAGAAAGTGAACCAACACTCCATTCACTTCGCACAGTGAATTGAAGTGTTGGAACAGACTGCTTCTCTTTCAGAGAACCGCATGTGAATTTCTGTTAAATGCTTGTAAGTAGGTTAGGGCACTTTCAAAGGAAAGTGTTTTTCTCTGAAAGGACAGCATTCAGAAAGTGAAGCAACACTCCATTCACTTCGCACAGTGAATTGAAGTGTTGGAACAGACTGCTTCTCTTTCAGAGAAAGGCATGTGAATTTCTGTTGAATGCTTGTAAGTATCTTAAGGCAGTTTTAAAAGAGAGTGATTTTCTCTTAAAGGAGAGCATTTAGAAAGTGAAGCAACACTCCATTCACTTCGCACAGTGAATTGAAGTGTTGGAACAGACTGCTTCTCTTTCAGAAAAATGCATGTGAGTTTCTTGTGAATGCTTGTAAGTAGCTTAAGGCACTTTCAAAGGAAAGTGATTTTCTCTGAAAGGACAGCATTGAGAAAGTGAAGCAACACTCCATTCACTTCGCAGAGTGAACTGAAGTGTTGGAACAGACTGCTTCTCTTTCAGAGAAAGGCATGTGAATTTCTGTTGAATGCTTATAAGTAGCTTAAGGCACTTTCAAAGGAAAGTGACTTTCTCTGAAAGGACATCATTTCGAAAGTGAAGCAACACTTCATTCACTTCGCACAGTGAATTGAAGTGTTGGAACAGACAGCTTCTCTTTCATAGAAACGCATTTGAGTTTCCTGTGAATGCTAGTAAGTAGCTTAAGGCACTTTCATAGGAAAGTGATTTTCTCTGAAAGTACAGCATTTAGAATATGAAGGAACACTCCATTCACTTCGCACAATGAATTGAAGTGTTGGAACAGACTGCTTCTCTTTCAGAGAAAAAGATGTGTGTTTCCTGTGAATGCATGTATGTAGCTTAAGGCACTTTCAAAGGAAAGTGATTTTCTCTGAAAGGACAGCATTGAGAAAGTGAAGCAACACTCCATTCACTTCGCACAGTGAATTGAAGTGTTGGAACAGGCTGCTTCTCTTTCAGAGAAAGGCATGTGAGTTTTTTGTGAATGCTTGTAAGTAGCTTAGGGCACTTTCAAGGAAAGTGATTTTCTCTAAAATGACAGCATTTAGAAAGTGAAGCATCACTCCATTCACTTCGCAGAGTGAACTGAAGTGTTGGTACAGACTGCTTATCTTTCAGAGAAACGCATGTGAATTTCTGTTGAATGCTTGTAAGTAGCTTAAGGCACTTACAAAGGAAAGTGATTTTCTCTGAAAGGACAGCATTGAGAAAGTGAAGCAACACTCCATTCACTTCGCACAGTGAATTGAAGTGTTGGAACAGACTGCTTCTCTTTCAGAGAAAGAGATGTAAGATTCTTGTGAATGCTTGTAAGTAGCTTAAGGCAGTTTCAAAAGAGAGTGATTTTCTCTAAAAGGAGAGCGTTTAGAAAGTGAAGCAACACTCCATTCACTGCGCACAGTGAATTGAAGTGTTGGAACAGACTGCTTCTCTTACACAGAAACGCATGTGAATTTCGGTTGAATGCTTGTATGTAGCTTAAGGCACTTTCAAAGGAAAGTGACTTTCTCTGAAAGGACAGCATTTCGAAAGTGAAGCAACACTTCATTCACTTCGCACAATGAATTGAAGTGTTGGAACAGACAGCTTCTCTTTCATAGAAACGCATTTGAGTTTCCTGTGAATGATTGTAAGTAGCTTAAGGCAATTTCAAAGGAAAGTGATTTTCTCTGAAACTACAGCATTTAGAATATGAAGGAACACTCCATTCACTTCGCAAAATGAATTGCAGTGTTGGGACAGACTGCTTCTCTTTCAGAGAAAAAGATGTGAGTTTCCTGTGAATGCTTGTAAGTAGCTTAAGGCAGTTTCAAAAGAGAGTGATTTTCTCTAAAAGGAGAGAATTTAGAAAGTGAAGCAACACTACATTCACTTCGCACAGTGAATTGAAGTGTTGGAACAGACTGCTTCTCTTTCAGAAAAATGCATGTGAGTTTCTTGTGAATGCTTGTAAGTAGCTTAAGGCACTTTCAAAGGAAAGTGATTTTCTCTGAAAGGACAGCATTTAGAAAGTGAAGCAACACTCCATTCACTACGCAGAGTGAACTGAAGTGTTGGAACAGAATACTTCCCTTTCAGAGAAACGGATGTGAGTTTCTTGTGAATGCTTGTGAGTAGCTTAAGGAACTTTCAAAGGAAAGTGACTTTCTCTGAAAGGACAGCATTTAGAAAGTGAAGCAACACTTCATTCACTTCGCACAGTGAATTGAAGTGATGGAACAGACAGCTTTTCTTTCATAGAAACGCATTTGAGTTTCCTGTGAATGCTTGTAAGTAGCTTAAGGCGCTTTCAAAAAAGTGATTTTCTCTAAAACTACAACATTTAGAATATGAAGGAACACTCCATTCACTTCGCACAATGAATTGAAGTGTTTGAACAGACTGCTTCTCTTTCAGAGAAAAAGATGCGAGTTTCCTGTGAATGCTTGTAAGTAGCTTAAGGCAGTTTCAAAAGAGAGTGATTTTCTCTAAAAGGAGAGAATTTAGAAAGTGAAGCAACACTCCATTCACTTCGCACAGTGAATTGAAGTGTTGGAACAGACTGCTTCTCTTTCAGGAAAATGCATGTGAGTTTCTTGTGAATGCTTGTAAGTAGCTTAAGGCACTTTCAAAGGAAAGTGATTTTCTCTGAAAGGACAGCATTGAGAAAGTGAAGCAACACTCCATTCACTAAGCACAGTGAACTGAAGTGTTGGAACAGAATACTTCTCTTTCAGAGAAACAGATGTGAGTTTCTTGTGAATGCTTGTAAGTAGCTTAAGGCAATTTCAAAAGAAAGTGATTTTCTCTGAAAGGACAGCATTTAGAATATTAAGGAACACTCCATTCACTTCGCACAATGAATTGAAGTGTTGGAACAGAGTGCTTCTCTTTCAGAGAAAAAGATGTGAGTTTCCTGTGAATGCTTGTAAGTAGCTTAAGGCAGTTTCAAAAGAGAGTGATTTTCTCTAAAAGGACATCATTTCGAAAGTGAAGCAACACTTCATTCACTTCGCACAGTGAATTGAAGTGTTGGAACAGACAGCTTCTCTTTCATAGAAACGCATTTGAGTTTCCTGTGAATGCTAGTAAGTAGCTTAAGGCACTTTCATAGGAAAGTGATTTTCTCTGAAAGTACAGCATTTAGAATATGAAGGAACACTCCATTCACTTAGCACAATGAATTGAAGTGTTGGAACAGACTGCTTCTCTTTCAGAGAAAAAGATGTGTGTTTCCTGTGAATGCATGTATGTAGCTTAAGGCACTTTCAAAGGAAAGTGATTTTCTCTGAAAGGACAGCATTGAGAAAGTGAAGCAACACTCCATTCACTTCGCACAGTGAATTGAAGTGTTGGAACAGGCTGCTTCTCTTTCAGAGAAAGGCATGTGAGTTTTTTGTGAATGCTTGTAAGTAGCTTAGGGCACTTTCAAGGAAAGTGATTTTCTCTAAAATGACAGCATTTAGAAAGTGAAGCATCACTCCATTCACTTCGCAGAGTGAACTGAAGTGTTGGTACAGACTGCTTATCTTTCAGAGAAACGCATGTGAATTTCTGTTGAATGCTTGTAAGTAGCTTAAGGCACTTACAAAGGAAAGTGATTTTCTCTGAAAGGACAGCATTGAGAAAGTGAAGCAACACTCCATTCACTTCGCACAGTGAATTGAAGTGTTGGAACAGACTGCTTCTCTTTCAGAGAAAGAGATGTAAGATTCTTGTGAATGCTTGTAAGTAGCTTAAGGCAGTTTCAAAAGAGAGTGATTTTCTCTAAAAGGAGAGCGTTTAGAAAGTGAAGCAACACTCCATTCACTGCGCACAGTGAATTGAAGTGTTGGAACAGACTGCTTCTCTTACACAGAAACGCATGTGAATTTCGGTTGAATGCTTGTATGTAGCTTAAGGCACTTTCAAAGGAAAGTGACTTTCTCTGAAAGGACAGCATTTCGAAAGTGAAGCAACACTTCATTCACTTCGCACAATGAATTGAAGTGTTGGAACAGACAGCTTCTCTTTCATAGAAACGCATTTGAGTTTCCTGTGAATGATTGTAAGTAGCTTAAGGCAATTTCAAAGGAAAGTGATTTTCTCTGAAACTACAGCATTTAGAATATGAAGGAACACTCCATTCACTTCGCAAAATGAATTGCAGTGTTGGGACAGACTGCTTCTCTTTCAGAGAAAAAGATGTGAGTTTCCTGTGAATGCTTGTAAGTAGCTTAAGGCAGTTTCAAAAGAGAGTGATTTTCTCTAAAAGGAGAGAATTTAGAAAGTGAAGCAACACTACATTCACTTCGCACAGTGAATTGAAGTGTTGGAACAGACTGCTTCTCTTTCAGAAAAATGCATGTGAGTTTCTTGTGAATGCTTGTAAGTAGCTTAAGGCACTTTCAAAGGAAAGTGATTTTCTCTGAAAGGACAGCATTTAGAAAGTGAAGCAACACTCCATTCACTACGCAGAGTGAACTGAAGTGTTGGAACAGAATACTTCCCTTTCAGAGAAACGGATGTGAGTTTCTTGTGAATGCTTGTGAGTAGCTTAAGGAACTTTCAAAGGAAAGTGACTTTCTCTGAAAGGACAGCATTTAGAAAGTGAAGCAACACTTCATTCACTTCGCACAGTGAATTGAAGTGATGGAACAGACAGCTTTTCTTTCATAGAAACGCATTTGAGTTTCCTGTGAATGCTTGTAAGTAGCTTAAGGCGCTTTCAAAGGAAAGTGATTTTCTCTAAAACTACAACATTTAGAATATGAAGGAACACTCCATTCACTTCGCACAATGAATTGAAGTGTTTGAACAGACTGCTTCTCTTTCAGAGAAAAAGATGCGAGTTTCCTGTGAATGCTTGTAAGTAGCTTAAGGCAGTTTCAAAAGAGAGTGATTTTCTCTAAAAGGAGAGAATTTAGAAAGTGAAGCAACACTCCATTCACTTCGCACAGTGAATTGAAGTGTTGGAACAGACTGCTTCTCTTTCAGGAAAATGCATGTGAGTTTCTTGTGAATGCTTGTAAGTAGCTTAAGGCACTTTCAAAGGAAAGTGATTTTCTCTGAAAGGACAGCATTGAGAAAGTGAAGCAACACTCCATTCACTAAGCACAGTGAACTGAAGTGTTGGAACAGAATACTTCTCTTTCAGAGAAACAGATGTGAGTTTCTTGTGAATGCTTGTAAGTAGCTTAAGGCAATTTCAAAAGAAAGTGATTTTCTCTGAAAGGACAGCATTTAGAATATTAAGGAACACTCCATTCACTTCGCACAATGAATTGAAGTGTTGGAACAGAGTGCTTCTCTTTCAGAGAAAAAGATGTGAGTTTCCTGTGAATGCTTGTAAGTAGCTTAAGGCAGTTTCAAAAGAGAGTGATTTTCTCTAAAAGGACAGCATTTAGAAAGTGAAGCAACACTCCATTCACTTCGCACAGTGAATTGAAGTGTTGGAACAGACTGCTTCTCTTTCAGAGAAATGCATTTGAGTTTCTTGTGAATGCTTGTAAGTAGCTTAAGGCACTTTCAAAGGAAAGTGATTTTCTCTGAAAGGACAGCATTTAATAAGAGAAGCAACACTCCATTCACTACGCACAGTGAACTGAAGTGTTGGAACAGAATACTTCTCTTTCAGAGAAACGGATGTGAGTTTCTTGTGAATGCTTGTAAGTAGCTTAAGGCACTTTCAAAGGAAAGTGACTTTCTCTGAAAGGACAGCATTTAGAAAGTAAAGCAACACTTCATTCACTTCGCACAGTGAATTGAAGTGTTGGAACAGACAGCTTCTCTTTCATAGAAACGCATTTCAGTTTCCTGTGAATGCTTGTAAGTAGCTTAAGGCACTTTCAAAGGAAAGTGATTTTCTCTGAAACTACAGCATTTAGAATATGAAGGAACACTCCATTCACTTCGCACAATGAATTGCAGTGTTGGGACAGACTGCTTCTCTTTCAGAGAAAAAGATGTGAGTTTCCTGTGAATGCTTGTAAGTAGCTTAAGGCAGTTTCAAAAGAGAGTGATTTTCTCTAAAAGGAGAGAATTTAGAAAGTGAAGCAACATTACATTCACTTCGCACAGTGAATTGAAGTGTTGGAACAGACTGCTTCTCTTTCAGAAAAATGCATGTGAGTTTCTTTTGAATGCTTGTAAGTATCTTAAGGCACTTTCAAAGGAAAGTGATTTTCTCTGAAAGGACAGCATTGAGAAAGTGAAGCAACACTCCATTCACTTCGCACAGTGAATTGAAGTGTTGGAACAGGCTGCTTCTCTTTCAGAGAAAGGCATGTGAGTTTTTTGTGAATGCTTGTAAGTAGCTTAGGGCACTTTCAAGGAAAGTGATTTTCTCTAAAATGACAGCATTTAGAAAGTGAAGCATCACTCCATTCACTTCGCACAGTGAATTGAAGTGTTGGTAAAGACTGCTTCTCTTTCAGAGAAACGCATGTGAATTTCTGTTAAATGCTTGTAAGTAGCTTAAGGCACTTTCAAAGGAAAGTGATTTTCTCTGAAAGGACAGCATTTAGAAAGGGAAGCAACACTCCATTCACTTCACAAAGTGAATTGAAGTGTTGGAACAGACTGCTTCTCTTTCAGAGAAAGAGATGTAAGATTCTTGTGAATGCTTGTAAGTAGCTTAAGGCAGTTTCAAAAGAGAGTGATTTTCTCTAAAAGGAGAGCATTTAGAAATTGAAGCAACACTCCATTCACTGCGCACAGTGAATTGAAGTGTTGGAACAGACTGCTTCTCTTACAGAGAAACGCATGTGAATTTCGGTTGAATGCTTGTATGTAGCTTAAGGCACTTTCAAAGGAAAGTGACTTTCTCTGAAAGGAGAGCGTTTAGAAAGTGAAGCAACACTTCATTCACTTCGCACAATGAATTGAAGTGTTGGAACAGACAGCTTCTCTTTCATAGAAACTCATTTTAGTTTCCTGTGAATGCTTGTAAGTAGCTTAAGGCACTTTCAAAGGAAAGTGATTTTCTCTGAAACTACAGCATTTAGAATATGAAGGAACACTCCATTCACTTCGCACAATGAATTGAAGTGTTGGAACAGACTGCTTCTCTTTCAGAGAAAAAGATGTGAGTTTCCTGTGAATGCTTGTATGTAGCTTAAGGCAGTTTCAAAAGAGAGTGATTTTCTCTAAAAGGACAGCATTTAGAAAGTGAAGCAACACTCCATTCACTTCGCACAGTGAATTGAAGTGTTGGAACAGACTGCTTCTCTTTCAGAAAAATGCATGTGAGTTTCTTGTGAATGCTTGTAAGTAGCTTAAGGCACTTTCAAAGGAAAGTGGTTTTCTCTGAAAAGACAGCATTTAGAAAGAGAAGCAACACTCCATTCACTACGCACAGTGAACTGAAGTGTTGGAACACAATACTTCTCTTTCAGAGAAAGGGATGTGAGTTTCTTGTGAATGCTTGTAAGTACCTTAAGGCACTTTCAAAGGAAATTGACTTTCTCTGAAAGGACAGCATTTAGAAAGTGAAGCAACACTTCATTCACTTCGCACCATGAATTGAAGTGTTGGAACAGACAGCTTCTCTTTCAGAGAAACGCATTTGAGTTTCCTGTGAATGCTTGTAAGTAGCTTAAGGCACTTTCAAAGGAAAGTGATTTTCTCTGAAACTACAGCATTTAGAATATGAAAGAACACTCCATTCACTTCGCACAATGAATTGCATTGTTGGGACAGACTGCTTCTCTTTCAGAGAAAAAGATGTGAGTTTTTTGTGAATGCTTGTAAGTAGCTTAGGGCACGTTCAAAGGAAAGTGATTTTCTCTAAAATGACAGCATTTAGAAAGTGAAGCATCACTCCATTCACTACGCAGAGTGAACTGAAGTGTTGGAACAGAATAATTCTCTTTCAGAGAAACGGATGTGAGTTTTTTGTGAATGCTTATAAGTAGCTTAGGGCACTTCCAAAGAAAGTGATTTTCTCTGAAAGGACAGCATTTAGAAAGTGAAGCAACACTCCATTCACTTCGCAAAGTGAATTGAAGTGTTGGAACAGACTGCTTCTCTTTCAGAGAAAGAGATGTGAGTTTCTTGTGAATGCTTGCAAGTAGCTTAAGGCAGTTTTAAAAGAGGGTGATTTTCTCTAAAAGGACAGCATTTAGAAAGGGAAGCAACACTCCATTCACTTCGCAAAGTGAATTGAAGTGTTGGAACAGACTGCTTCTCTTTCAGAGAAAGAGATGTGAGTTTCTTGTGAATGCTTGTAAGTAGCTTAAGGCAGTTTCAAAAGTGAGTGATTTTCTCTAAAAGGAGAGCATTTAGAAAGTGAAGCAACACTCCATTCACTGCGCACAGTGAATTGAAGTGTTGGAACAGACTTCTTCTCTTTCAGAGAAACGGATGTTAGTTTCTTGTGAATGCTTGTAAGTAACTTAAGGCACTTTCAAAGGAAAGTGATTTTCTCTGAAACTACAGCATTTAGAATATGAAGGAACACTCCATTCACTTCGCACAATGAATTGCAGTGTTGTAACAGACTGCTCTCTTTCAGAGAAAAAGATGTGAGTTTCCTGTGAATGCTTGTAAGTAGCTTAAGGCAGTTTCAAAAGAGAGTGATTTTCTCAAAAAGGAGAGCATTTAGAAAGTGAAGCAACACTCCATTCACTGCGCACAGTGAATTGAAGTGTTGGAACAGACTGCTTCTCTTTCTGAAAAATGCATGTGAGTTTCTTGTGAATGCTTGTAAGTAGCTTAAGGCACTTTCAAAAGAAAGTGATTTTCTCTGAAAGGACAGCATTTAGAAAGAGAAGCAACACTCAATTCACTACGCACATTGAACTGAAATGTTGGAACAGAATACTTCTCTTTCAGAGAAACGGATGTTAGTTTCTTGTGAATGCTTGTAAGTAACTTAAGGCACTTTCAAAAGAAAGTGATTTTCTCTGAAACTACAGCATTTAGAATATGTAGGAACACTCCATTCACTTCACACAATGAATTGCAGTGTTGTAACAGACTGCTCTCTTTCAGAGAAAAAGATGTGAGTTTCCTGTGAATGCTTGTAAGTAGCTTAAGGCAGTTTCTAAAGAGAGTGATTTTCTCAAAAAGGAGAGCATTTAGAAAGTGAAGCAACACTCCATTCACTGCGCACAGTGAATTGAAGTGTTGGAACAGACTGCTTCTCTTTCAGAAAAATGCATGTGAATTTCTATTGAATGCTTGTAAGTAGCTTAAGGCACTTTCAAAGGAAAGTGATTTTCTCTGAAAGGAGAGCATTTAGAAAGGGAAGCAACACTCCATTCACTTCGCACAGTGAATAGAAGTGTTGGAACAGACTGCTTCTCTTTCAGAGAAACGCATGTGAATTTCTATTGAATGCTTGTAAGTAGCTTAAGGCACTTTCAAAGGAAAGTGATTTTCTCTGAAAGGACAGCATTTAGAAAGTGAAGCAACACTCCATTCGCTGCGCACAGTGAATTGAAGTGTTGGAACAGACTGCTTCTCTTTCAGAGAAACAGATGTGAGTTTCTTGTGAATGCTTGTAAGTAGCTTAAGGCACTTTCAAAAGAAAGTGATTTTCTCTGAAAGGACAGCATTTAGAATATGAAGGAACACTCCATTCACTTCGCACAATGAATTGAAGTGTTGGAACAGACTGCTTCTCTTTCAGAGAAAAAGATGTGAGTTTCCTGTGAATGCTTGTAAGTAGCTTAAGGCAGTTTCAAAAGAGAGTGATTTTCTCTAAAAGGAGAGAATTTAGAAAGTGAAGCAACACTCCATTCACTTCGCACAGTGAATTGAAGTGTTGGAACAGACTGCTTCTCTTTCAGAAAAATGCATGTGAGTTTCTTGTGAATGATTGTAAGTAGCTTAAGGCACTTTCAGAGGAAAGTGATTTTCTCTGAAAGGACAGCATTTAGAAAGTGAAGCAACACTCCATTCACTACGCACTGTGAACTGAAGTGTTGGAACAGAATACTTCTCTTTCAGAGAAACAGATGTGAGTTTCTTGTGAATGTTTGTAAGTAGCTTAAGGCACATTCAAAGGAAAGTGACTTTCTCTGAAAGGACAGCATTTAGAAAGTGAAGCAACACTTCATTCACTTCGCACAATGAATTGCAGTGTTGGAACAGACTGTTTCTCTTTCAGAGAAAAAGATGTGAGTTTCCTGTGAATGCTTGTAAGTAGCTTAAGGCAGTTTCAAAAGAGAGTGATTTTCTCTAAAAGGAGAGAATTTAGAAAGTGAAGCAACACTCCATTCACTTCGCACAGTGAATTGAAGTGTTGGAACAGACTGCTTCTCTTTCAGAAAAATGCATGTGAGTTTCTTGTGAATGCTTGTAAGTAGCTTAAGGCACTTTCAAAGGAAAGTGACTTTCTCTGAAAGGACAGCATTTAGAAAGTGAAGCAACACTCCATTCACTTCGCAGAGTGAACTGAAGTGTTGGAACAGATTGCTTCTCTTTCAGAGAAAGGCATGTGAATTTCTGTTGAATGCTTGTAAGTAGCTTAAGGCACTTTCAAAGGAAAGTGACTTTCTCTGAAAGGACATCATTTCGAAAGTGAAGCAACACTTCATTCACTTCGCACAGTGAACTGAAGTGTTGGAACAGACAGCTTCTCTTTCATAGAAACGCATTTGAGTTTCCTGTGAATGCTAGTAAGTAGCTTAAGGCACTTTCATAGGAAAGTGATTTTCTCTGAAAGTACAGCATTTAGAATATGAAGGAACACTCCATTCACTTCGCACAATGAATTGAAGTGTTGGAACAGACTGCTTCTCTTTCAGAGAAAAAGATGTGAGTTTCCTGTGAATGCATGTATGTAGCTTAAGGCAGTTTCAAAAGAGAGTGATTTTCTCTAAAAGGAGAGAATTTAGAAAGTGAAGCAACACTCCATTCACTTCGCACAGTGAATTGAAGTGTTGGAACAGACTGCTTCTCTTTCAGAAAAATGCATGTGAGTTTCTTGTGAATACTTGTAAGTACCTTAAGGCACTTTCAAAGGAAAGTGATTTTCTCTGAAAGGACAGCATTGAGAAAGTGAAGCAACACTCCATTCACTTTGCACAGTCAATTGAAGTGTTGGAACAGGCTGCTTCTCTTTCAGAGAAAGGCATGTGAGTTTTTTGTGAATGCTTGTAAGTAGCTTAGGACACTTTCAAGGAAAGTGATTTTCTCTAAAATGACAGCATTTAGAAAGTGAAGCATCACTCCATTCATTTCGCACAGTGAATTGAAGTGTTGGTACAGACTGTTTCTCTTTCAGAGAAACGCATGTGAATTTCTGTTAAATGCTTGTAAGTAGCTTAAGGCACTTTCAAAGGAAAGTGATTTTCTCTGAAAGGACAGCATTTAGAAAGGGAAGCAACACTCCATTCACTTCACAAAGTGAATTGAAGTGTTGGAACAGACTGCTTCTCTTTCAGAGAAAGAGATGTAAGTTTCTTGTGAATGCTTGTAAGTAGCTTAAGGCAGTTCCAAAAGAGAGTGATTTTCTCTAAAAGGAGAGCATTTAGAAAGTGAAGCAACACTCCATTCGCTGCGCACAGTGAATTGAAGTGTTGGAACAGACTGCTTCTCTTACAGAGAAACGCATGTGAATTTCGGTTAAATGCTTGTATGTAGCTTAAGGCACTTTCAAAGGAAAGTGACTTTCTCTGAAAGGACAGCATTTAGAAAGTGAAGCAACACTTCATTCACTTCGCACAATGAATTGAAGTGTTGGAACAGACAGCTTCTCTTTCATAGAAACGCATTTGAGTTTCCTGTGAATGCTTGTAAGTAGCTTAAGGCACTTTCAAAGGAAAGTGATTTTCTCTGAAACTACAGCATTTAGAATATGAAGGAACACTCCATTCACTTCGCACAATGAATTGAAGTGTTGGAACAGACTGCTTCTCTTTCAGAGAAAAAGATGTGAGTTTCCTGTGAATGCTTGTAAGTAGCTTAAGGCAGTTTCAAAAGAGAGTGATTTTCTCTAAAAGGACAGCATTTAGAAAGTGAAGCAACACTCCATACACTTCGCACAGTGAATTGAAGTGTTGCAACAGACTGCTTCTCTTTCAGAAAAATGCATGTGAGTTTCTTGTGAATGCTTGTAAGTAGCTTAAGGCACTTTCAAAGGAAAGTGATTTTCTCTGAAAGTACAGCATTTAGAAAGAGAAGCAACACTCCATTCACTGCGCACAGTGAACTGAAGTGTTGGAACAGAATACTTCTCTTTCAGAGAAACGGATGTTAGTTCCTTGTGAATGCTTGTAAGTAGCTTAAGGCACTTTCAAAGGAAATTGACTTTCTCTGAAAGGACAGCATTTAGAAAGTGAAGCAACACTTCATTCACTTCGCACAGTGAATTGAAGTGTTGGAACAGACAGCTTCTCTTTCAGAGAAACGCATTTGAGTTTCCTGTGAATGCTTGTAAGTAGCTTAAGGCACTTTTAAAGGAAAGTGATTTTCTCTGAAACTACAGCATTTAGAATATGAAAGAACACTCCATTCACTTCGCACAATGAATTGCATTGTTGGGACAGACTGCTTCTCTTTCAGAGAAAAAGATGTGAGTTTTTTGTGAATGCTTGTAAGTAGCTTAGGGCACGTTCAAAGGAAAGTGATTTTCTCTAAAATGACAGCATTTAGAAAGTGAAGCATCACTCCATTCACTACGCAGAGTGAACTGAAGTGTTGGAACAGAATACTTCTCTTTCAGAGAAACGGATGTGAGTTTTTTGTGAATGCTTATAAGTAGCTTAGGGCACTTCCAAAGAAAGTGATTTTCTCTGAAAGGACAGCATTTAGAAAGTGAAGCAACACTCCATTCACTTCGCACAGTGAATTGAAATGTTGGAACAGACTTCTTCTCTTTCAGAGAAACGGATGTGAATTTCTGTTAAATGCTTGTAAGTAGCTTAAGGCACTTTCAAAGGAAAGTGATTTTCTCTGAAAGGACAGCATTTAGAAAGTGAAGCAACACTCCATTCACTTCGCACAGTTAATTGAAGTGTTGGAACAGACTGCTTCTCTTTCAGAGAACCGCATGTGAATTTCTGTTAAATGCTTGTAAGTAGCTTAAGGCACTTTCAAAGGAAAGTGATTTTCTCTGAAAGGACAGCATTTAGAAAGGGAAGCAACACTCCATTCACTTCGCAAAGTGAATTGAAGTGTTGGAACAGACTGCTTCTCTTTCAGAGAAAGAGATGTGAGTTTCTTGTGAATGCTTGCAAGTAGCTTAAGGCAGTTTTAAAAGAGGGTGATTTTCTCTAAAAGGACAGCATTTAGAAAGGGAAGCAACACTCCATTCACTTCGCAAAGTGAATTGAAGTGTTGGAACAGACTGCTTCTCTTTCAGAGAAAGAGATGTGAGTTTCTTGTGAATGCTTGTAAGTAGCTTAAGGCAGTTTCAAAAGAGAGTGATTTTCTCTAAAAGGAGAGCATTTAGAAAGTGAAGCAACACTCCATTCACTGCGCACAGTGAATTGAAGTGTTGGAACAGACTTCTTCTCTTTCAGAGAAACGGATGTTAGTTTCTTGTGAATGCTTGTAAGTAACTTAAGGCACTTTCAAAGGAAAGTGATTTTCTCTGAAACTACAGCATTTAGAATATGAAGGAACACTCCATTCACTTCGCACAATGAATTGCAGTGTTGTAACAGACTGCTCTCTTTCAGAGAAAAAGATGTGAGTTTCCTGTGAATGCTTGTAAGTAGCTTAAGGCAGTTTCAAAAGAGAGTGATTTTCTCAAAAAGGAGAGCATTTAGAAAGTGAAGCAACACTCCATTCACTGCGCACAGTGAATTGAAGTGTTGGAACAGACTGCTTCTCTTTCTGAAAAATGCATGTGAGTTTCTTGTGAATGCTTGTAAGTAGCTTAAGGCACTTTCAAAAGAAAGTGATTTTCTCTGAAAGGACAGCATTTAGAAAGACAAGCAACACTCAATTCACTACGCACAGTGAACTGAAGTGTTGGAACAGAATACTTCTCTTTCAGAGAAACGGATGTTAGTTTCTTGTGAATGCTTGTAAGTAACTTAAGGCACGTTCAAAGGAAAGTGATTTTCTCTGAAACTACAGCATTTAGAATATGTAGGAACACTCCATTCACTTCACACAATGAATTGCAGTGTTGTAACAGACTGCTCTCTTTCAGAGAAAAAGATGTGAGTTTCCTGTGAATGCTTGTAAGTAGCTTAAGGCAGTTTCTAAAGAGAGTGATTTTCTCAAAAAGGAGAGCATTTAGAAAGTGAAGCAACACTCCATTCACTGCGCACAGTGAATTGAAGTGTTGGAACAGACTGCTTCTCTTTCAGAAAAATGCATGTGAATTTCTATTGAATGCTTGTAAGTAGCTTAAGGCACTTTCAAAGGAAAGTGATTTTCTCTGAAAGGAGAGCATTTAGAAAGGGAAGCAACACTCCATTCACTTCGCACAGTGAATTGAAGTGTTGGAACAGACTGCTTCTCTTTCAGAGAAACGCATGTGAATTTCTATTGAATGCTTGTAAGTAGCTTAAGGCACTTTCAAAGGAAAGTGATTTTCTCTGAAAGGACAGCATTTAGAAAGTGAAGCAACACTCCATTCGCTGCGCACAGTGAATTGAAGTGTTGGAACAGACTGCTTCTCTTTCAGAGAAACAGATGTGAGTTTCTTGTGAATGCTTGTAAGTAGCTTAAGGCACTTTCAAAAGAAAGTGATTTTCTCTGAAAGGACAGCATTTAGAATATGAAGGAACACTCCATTCACTTCGCACAATGAATTGAAGTGTTGGAACAGACTGCTTCTCTTTCAGAGAAAAAGATGTGAGTTTCCTGTGAATGCTTGTAAGTAGCTTAAGGCAGTTTCAAAAGAGAGTGATTTTCTCTAAAAGGAGAGAATTTAGAAAGTGAAGCAACACTCCATTCACTTCGCACAGTGAATTGAAGTGTTGGAACAGACTGCTTCTCTTTCAGAAAAATGCATGTGAGTTTCTTGTGAATGATTGTAAGTAGCTTAAGGCACTTTCAGAGGAAAGTGATTTTCTCTGAAAGGACAGCATTTAGAAAGTGAAGCAACACTCCATTCACTACGCACTGTGAACTGAAGTGTTGGAACAGAATACTTCTCTTTCAGAGAAACAGATGTGAGTTTCTTGTGAATGTTTGTAAGTAGCTTAAGGCACATTCAAAGGAAAGTGACTTTCTCTGAAAGGACAGCATTTAGAAAGTGAAGCAACACTTCATTCACTTCGCACAATGAATTGCAGTGTTGGAACAGACTGTTTCTCTTTCAGAGAAAAAGATGTGAGTTTCCTGTGAATGCTTGTAAGTAGCTTAAGGCAGTTTCAAAAGAGAGTGATTTTCTCTAAAAGGAGAGAATTTAGAAAGTGAAGCAACACTCCATTCACTTCGCACAGTGAATTGAAGTGTTGGAACGGAATGCTTCTCTTTCAGAAAAATGCATGTGAGTTTCTTGTGAATGCTTGTAAGTAGCTTAAGGCACTTTCAAAGGAAAGTGACTTTCTCTGAAAGGACAGCATTTAGAAAGTGAAGCAACACTCCATTCACTTCGCAGAGTGAACTGAAGTGTTGGAACAGATTGCTTCTCTTTCAGAGAAAGGCATGTGAATTTCTGTTGAATGCTTGTAAGTAGCTTAAGGCACTTTCAAAGGAAAGTGACTTTCTCTGAAAGGACATCATTTCGAAAGTGAAGCAACACTTCATTCACTTCGCACAGTGAATTGAAGTGTTGGAACAGACAGCTTCTCTTTCATAGAAACGCATTTGAGTTTCCTGTGAATGCTAGTAAGTAGCTTAAGGCACTTTCATAGGAAAGTGATTTTCTCTGAAAGTACAGCATTTAGAATATGAAGGAACACTCCATTCACTTCGCACAATGAATTGAAGTGTTGGAACAGACTGCTTCTCTTTCAGAGAAAAAGATGTGAGTTTCCTGTGAATGCATGTATGTAGCTTAAGGCAGTTTCAAAAGAGAGTGATTTTCTCTAAAAGGAGAGAATTTAGAAAGTGAAGCAACACTCCATTCACTTCGCACAGTGAATTGAAGTGTTGGAACAGACTGCTTCTCTTTCAGAAAAATGCATGTGAGTTTCTTGGGAATACTTGTAAGTACCTTAAGGCACTTTCAAAGGAAAGTGATTTTCTCTGAAAGGACAGCATTGAGAAAGTGAAGCAACACTCCATTCACTTTGCACAGTCAATTGAAGTGTTGGAACAGGCTGCTTCTCTTTCAGAGAAAGGCATGTGAGTTTTTTGTGAATGCTTGTAAGTGGCTTAGGACACTTTCAAGGAAAGTGATTTTCTCTAAAATGACAGCATTTAGAAAGTGAAGCATCACTCCATTCATTTCGCACAGTGAATTGAAGTGTTGGTACAGACTGTTTCTCTTTCAGAGAAACGCATGTGAATTTCTGTTAAATGCTTGTAAGTAGCTTAAGGCACTTTCAAAGGAAAGTGATTTTCTCTGAAAGGACAGCATTTAGAAAGGGAAGCAACACTCCATTCACTTCACAAAGTGAATTGAAGTGTTGGAACAGACTGCTTCTCTTTCAGAGAAAGAGATGTAAGTTTCTTGTGAATGCTTGTAAGTAGCTTAAGGCAGTTTCAAAAGAGAGTGATTTTCTCTAAAAGGAGAGCATTTAGAAAGTGAAGCAACACTCCATTCGCTGCGCACAGTGAATTGAAGTGTTGGAACAGACTGCTTCTCTTACAGAGAAACGCATGTGAATTTCGGTTAAATGCTTGTATGTAGCTTAAGGCACTTTCAAAGGAAAGTGACTTTCTCTGAAAGGACAGCATTTAGAAAGTGAAGCAACACTTCATTCACTTCGCACAATGAATTGAGGTGTTGGAACAGACAGCTTCTCTTTCATAGAAACGCATTTGAGTTTCCTGTGAATGCTTGTAAGTAGCTTAAGGCACTTTCAAAGGAAAGTGATTTTCTCTGAAACTACAGCATTTAGAATATGAAGGAACACTCCATTCACTTCGCACAATGAATTGAAGTGTTGGAACAGACTGCTTCTCTTTCAGAGAAAAAGATGTGAGTTTCCTGTGAATGCTTGTAAGTAGCTTAAGGCAGTTTCAAAAGAGAGTGATTTTCTCTAAAAGGACAGCATTTAGAAAGTGAAGCAACACTCCATTCACTTCGCACAGTGAATTGAAGTGTTGCAACAGACTGCTTCTCTTTCAGAAAAATGCATGTGAGTTTCTTGTGAATGCTTGTAAGTAGCTTAAGGCACTTTCAAAGGAAAGTGATTATCTCTGAAAGTACAGCATTTAGAAAGAGAAGCAACACTCCATTCACTGCGCACAGTGAACTGAAGTGTTGGAACAGAATACTTCTCTTTCAGAGAAACGGATGTTAGTTCCTTGTGAATGCTTGTAAGTAGCTTAAGGCACTTTCAAAGGAAATTGACTTTCTCTGAAAGGACAGCATTTAGAAAGTGAAGCAACACTTCATTCACTTCGCACAGTGAATTGAAGTGTTGGAACAGACAGCTTCTCTTTCAGAGAAACGCATTTGAGTTTCCTGTGAATGCTTGTAAGTAGCTTAAGGCACTTTCAAAGGAAAGTGATTTTCTCTGAAACTACAGCATTTAGAATATGAAAGAACACTCCATTCACTTCGCACAATGAATTGCATTGTTGGCACAGACTGCTTCTCTTTCAGAGAAAAAGATGTGAGTTTTTTGTGAATGCTTGTAAGTAGCTTAGGGCACGTTCAAAGGAAAGTGATTTTCTCTAAAATGACAGCATTTAGAAAGTGAAGCATCACTCCATTCACTACGCAGAGTGAACTGAAGTGTTGGAACAGAATACTTCTCTTTCAGAGAAACGGATGTGAGTTTTTTCGTGAATGCTTATAAGTAGCTTAGGGCACTTCCAAAGAAAGTGATTTTCTCTGAAAGGACAGCATTTAGAAAGTGAAGCAACACTCCATTCACTTCGCACAGTGAATTGAAATGTTGGAACAGACTTCTTCTCTTTCAGAGAAACGGATGTGAATTTCTGTTAAATGCTTGTAAGTAGCTTAAGGCACTTTCAAAGGAAAGTGATTTTCTCTGAAAGGACAGCATTTAGAAAGTGAAGCAACACTCCATTCACTTCGCACAGTTAATTGAAGTGTTGGAACAGACTGCTTCTCTTTCAGAGAACCGCATGTGAATTTCTGTTAAATGCTTGTAAGTAGCTTAAGGCACTTTCAAAGGAAAGTGATTTTCTCTGAAAGGACAGCATTTAGAAAGGGAAGCAACACTCCATTCACTTCGCAAAGTGAATTGAAGTGTTGGAACAGACTGCTTCTCTTTCAGAGAAAGAGATGTGAGTTTCTTGTGAATGCTTGCAAGTAGCTTAAGGCAGTTTTAAAAGAGGGTGATTTTCTCTAAAAGGACAGCATTTAGAAAGGGAAGCAACACTCCATTCACTTCGCAAAGTGAATTGAAGTGTTGGAACAGACTGCTTCTCTTTCAGAGAAAGAGATGTGAGTTTCTTGTGAATGCTTGTAAGTAGCTTAAGGCAGTTTCAAAAGAGAGTGATTTTCTCTAAAAGGAGAGCATTTAGAAAGTGAAGCAACACTCCATTCACTGCGCACAGTGAATTGAAGTGTTGGAACAGACTTCTTCTCTTTCAGAGAAACGGATGTTAGTTTCTTGTGAATGCTTGTAAGTAACTTAAGGCACATTCAAAGGAAAGTGATTTTCTCTGAAACTAAAGCATTTAGAATATGAAGGAACACTCCATTCACTTCGCACAATGAATTGCAGTGTTGTAACAGACTGCTCTCTTTCAGAGAAAAAGATGTGAGTTTCCTGTGAATGCTTGTAAGTAGCTTAAGGCAGTTTCAAAAGAGAGTGATTTTCTCAAAAAGGAGAGCATTTAGAAAGTGAAGCAACACTCCATTCACTGCGCACAGTGAATTGAAGTGTTGGAACAGACTGCTTCTCTTTCTGAAAAATGCATGTGAGTTTCTTGTGAATGCTTGTAAGTAGCTTAAGGCACTTTCAAAAGAAAGTGATTTTCTCTGAAAGGACAGCATTTAGAAAGTGAAGCAACACTCCATTCACTTCGCACAGTGAATTGAAGTGTTGGAACAGACTGCTTCTCTTTCAGAGAAAAAGATGTGAGTTTCCTGTGAATGCTTGTAAGTAGCTTAAGGCAGTTTCAAAAGAGAGTGATTTTCTCTAAAAGGAGAGCATTTAGAAAGTGCAGCAACACTCCATTCACTTCGCACAGTGAATTGAAATGTTGGAACAGACTGCTTCTCTTTCAGAAAAATGCATGTGAGTTTCTTGTGAATGCTTGTAAGTAGCTTAAGGCACTTTCAAAGGAAAGTGATTTTCTCTGAAAGGACAGCATTTAGAAAGTGAAGCAACACTTCATTCACTACGCACAGTGAACTGAAGTGTTGGAACAGAATACTTCTCTTTCAGGGAAACGGATGTGAGTTTCTTGTGAATGCTTGTAAGTAGCTTAAGGCACTTTCAAAGGAAAGTGACTTTCTCTGAAAGGACAGCATTTAGAAAGTGAAGCAACACTTCATTCATTTCGCACAGTGAATTGAAGTGTTGGAACAGACAGCTTCTCTTTCATAGAAACGCATTTGAGTTTCCTGTGAATGCTTGTAAGTAGCTTAAGGCACTTTCAAAGGAAAGTGATTTTCTCTGAAACTACAGCATTTAGAATATGAAGGAACACTCCATTCACTTCGCACAATGAATTGAAGTGTTGGAACAGACTGCTTCTCTTTCAGAGCAAAATATGTGAGTTTCCTGTGAATGCTTGTAAGTAGCTTAAGGCAGTTTCAAAAGAGAGTGATTTTCTCTAAAAGGAGAGAATTTAGAAAGTGAGGCAACACTCCATTCACTTCGCACAGTGAATTGAAGTGTTGGAACAGACTGCTTCACTTTCAGAAAAATGCATGTGAGTTTCTTGTGAATGCTTGTAAGTAGCTTAAGGCACTTTCAAAGGAAAGTGATTTTCTCTGAAAGGACAGCATTTAGAAAGTGAAGCAACATTCCATTCACTACGCACAGTGAACTGAAGTGTTGGAACAGAATACTTCTCTTACAGAGAAACGGATATGTGTTTTTTGTGAATGCTTGTAAGTAGCTTAAGGCACTTTCAAAAGAAAGTGATTTTCTCTGAAAGGACAGCATTTAGAAAGGGAAGCAACACTCCATTCACTTCGCACAGTGAATTGAAGTGTTGGAACAGACTGCTTCTCTTTCAGAAAAATGCATGTGAGTTTCTTGTGAATGCTTGTAAGTAGCTTAAGGCACTTTCAAAGGAAAGTGATTTTCTCTGAAAGGACAGCATTTAGAAAGTGAAGCAACACTCCATTCACTACGCACACTGAATTGAAGTGTTGGAACAGACTGCTTCTCTTCCAGAAAAATGCATGTGAGTTTCTTGTGAATGCTTGTAAGTACCTTAAGGCACTTTCAAAGGAAAGTGATTTTCTCTGAAAGGACAGCATTTAGAAAGTGAAGCAACACTCCATTCACTTCGCACAGTGAATTGAAGTGTTGGAACAGACTGCTTTATTTCAGAGAAACGCCTGTGAATTTCTGTTAAATGCTTGTAAGTAGCTTAAGGCACTTTCAGAGGAAAGTGATTTTCTCTGAAAGGACAGCATTTAGAAAGTGAAGCAACACTCCATTCACTATGCACAGTGAATTGAAGTGTTGAAACACACTGCTTCTCTTTCAGAGAAATGGATGTGAGTTTATTGTGAATTCTTGTAAGTAGCTTAAGGCACTTTCAAAGCAAAGTGATTTTCTTTGAAAGGACAGCATTTAGAAAGTGAAGCAACACTCCATTCACTTCCCCCAGTGAATTGAAGTGTTGGAACAGAGGGCTTCTCTTTCAGAGAAACGGATGTGAGTTTCTTCTGAATGCTTGTAAGTAGCTTAAGGCACTTTCAAAGCAAAGTGATTTTCTCTGAAAGGACTGCATTTAGAAAGTGAAGCAACACTCCATTCACTTCGCACAGTGAATTGAAGTGTTGGAACAGACTGCTTCTCTTTCAGAAAAATGCATGTGAATTTCTGTTGAATGCTTGTTAGTAGTTTAAGGCACTTTCGAAGGAAAGTGATTTTCTTTGAAAGAACATCATTTAGAAAGTGATACAACACTCCATTCATTTCGCACAGTGAATTGAAGTGTTGGAATAGACTGCTTCTTTTTCAGAGAAACGCATGTGAATTTCTGTTGAATGCTTGTTAGTAGCTTAAGGCACTTTCAAAGGAAAGTGATTTTCTCTGAAAGGACAGCATTTAGAAAGTGAAGCAACACTCCATTCACTTTGCACAGTGAATTGAAGTGTTGGAACAGACAGGTTCTCTTTCATAGAACCACATTTGATATTCCTGTGAATGCTTGTAAGTAGCTTAAGGCACTTTCAAAGGAAAGTGATTTTCTCTGAAAGAACATCATTTAGAAAGTGAAACAACACTCCATTCATTTCGCACAGTGAATTGAAGTGTTGGAACAGACTGCTTCTTTTTCAGAGAAACGCATGTGAATTTCTGTTGAATGCTTGTAAGTAGCTTAAGGCACTTTCAAACGAAAATGATTTTCTCTGAAAGGACAGCATTTAGAAAGTGAAGCAACACTCCATTCACTTCGCACAGTGAATTGAAGTGTTGGAACAGACAGCTTCTCTTTCATAGAACCACTTTTGATATTCCTGTGAATGCTTGTAAGTAGCTTAAGGCACTTTCAAAGGAAAGTGATTTTCTCTGAAAGAACGTCATTTAGAAAGTGAAACAACACTCCATTCACTTCGCACAGTGAATTGAAGTGTTGGAACAGACTGCTTCTCTTTCAGAGAAACAAATGTGAATTTCTGTTGAACGCTTGTAAGTAGCTTAAGGCACTTTCAAAGGAAAGTGATTTTCTCTGAAAGGACAGCATTTAGAAAGTGAAGCAACAGTCCATTCTCTTTGCACAGTGAATTGAAGTGTTGGAACAGACTGCTTCTCTTTCAGAAAAATGCATGTGAATTTCTGTGGAATGCTTGTAAGTAGCTTAAGGCACTTTCAAAGGAAAGTGATTTTCTCTGAAAGGAGAGCATTTAGAAAGTGAAGCAACACTCCATTCACTTCGCACAGTGAATTGAAGTGTTGGAACAGACTGCTTCTTTTTCAGAGAAACGCATGTGAATTTCTATTGAATGCTTGTAAGTAGCTTAAGGCACTTTCAAAGGAAAGTGATTTTCTCTGAAAGGACAGCATTTAGAAAGTGAAGCAACACTCCATTCACTACGCACAGTGAATTGAGGTGTTGGAACAGACTGCTTCTCTTTCAGAAAAATGCATGTGAGTTTCTTGTGAATGCTTGTAAGTAGCTTAAGGCACTTTCAAAGGAAAGTGATTTTCTCTGAAAGGACAGCATTTAGAAAGTGAAGCAACATTCCATTCACTACGCACAGTGAATTGAAGTGTTGGAACAGACTGCTTCTTTTTCAGAGAAACGCCTGTGAATTTCTGTTAAATGCTTGTAAGTATCTTAACGCACTTTCAGAGGAAAGTGATTTTCTCTGAAAGGACAGCATTTAGAAAGTGAAGCAACACTCCATTCACTACGCACAGTGAATTGAAGTGTTGAAACAGACTGCTTCTCTTTCAGAGAAATGGATGTGAGTTTATTGTGAATTTTTGTAAGTAGCTTAAGGCACTTTCAAAGCAAAGTGATTTTCTCTGAAAGGACAGCATTTAGAAAGTGAAGCAACACTCCATTCACTTCCCCCAGTGAATTGAAGTGTTGGAACAGACTGCTTCATTTTCAGAGAAACGGATGTGTGTTTCTTCTGAATGCTTGTAAGTAGCTTAAGGCATTTTCAAAGCAAAGTGATTTTCTCTGAAAGGACAGCATTTAGAAAGTGAAGCAACACTCCATTCACTTCGCACAGTTAATTGAAGTGTTGGAACAGACTGCTTCACTTTCAGAGAAACAGATGTGAGTTTCTTGTGAATGCTTGTAAGTAGCTTAAGGCAGTTTCAAAAGAGAGGGATTTTCTCTAAAAGGAGAGCATATAGAAAGTGAAGCAAAACTCCATTCACTTCGCAGAGTGAATTGAAGTGTTGGAACAGACTGCTTCTTTTTCAGAGAAACGCATGTGAATTTCTGTTAAATGCTTGTAAGTAGCTTAAGGCACTTTCAAAGGAAAGTGATTTTCTCTGAAAGGACAGCATTTAGAAAGTGAAGCAACACTCCATTCACTTCGCAAAGTGAATTGAAGTGTTGGAACAGACTGCTTCACTTTCAGAGAAACAGATGTGAGTTTCTTGTGAATGCTTGTAAGTAGCTTAAGGCAGTTTCAAAAGAGAGGGATTTTCTCTAAAAGGAGAGCATATAGAAAGTGAAGCAACACTTCATTCACTTCGCACAGTGAATTGAAGTGTTGGAACAGACTGCTTCTTTTTCAGAGAAACGCATGTGAATTTCTGTTAAATGCTTGTAAGTAGCTTAAGGCACTTTCAAAGAAAGTGATTTTCTCTGAAAGGACAGCATTTAGAAAGTGAAGCAACACTCTATTCACTTCGCACAGTGAATTGAAGTGTTGGAACATACTGCTTCTCTTTCAGAGAAACAGATGTGAGTTTCTTGTGAATGCTTGTAAGTAGCTTAAGGCAGTTTCAAAAGAGAGGGATTTTCTCTAAAAGGAGAGCATATAGAAATTGAAGCAACACTCCATTCACTTCGCACAGTGAATTGAAGTGTTGGAACAGACTGCTTCTTTTTCAGAGAAAGCCATGTGAATTTCTGTTAAATGCTTGTAAGTAGCTTAAGGGACTTTCAAAGGAAAGTGATTTTCTCTGAAAGTACAGCATTTAGAAAGTGAAGCAACACTCCATTCACTTCGCAAAGTGAATTGAAGTGTTGGAACAGACTGCTTCTCTTTCAGAGAAACGCATGTGAATTTCTGTTAAATGCTTGTAAGTAGCTTAAGGCACTTTCAAAGGAAAGTGATTTTCTCTGAAAGGACAGCATTTAGAAAGTGAAGCAACACTCTATCCACTTCGCACAGTGAATTGAAGTGTTGGAACAGACTGCTTCTCTTTCAGAGAAACAGATGTGATTTTCTTGTGAATGCCTGTAAGTAGCTTAAGGCAGTTTCAAAAGAGAGTGATTTTCTCTAACAGGAGAGCATATAGAAAGTGAAGCAACACTCCATTCACTTCGCACAGTGAATTGTAGTGTTGGAACAAACTGCTTCTCTTTCAGAAAAATGCCTGTGATTTTCTTGTGAATGCTTGTAAGTAGCTTAAGTCACTTTCAAAGGAAAGTGATTTTCTGTGAAAGGACAGCATTTAGAAAGTGAAGCAACACTCCATTCACTTAGCACAGTGAATTCAAGTGTTGGAACAGACAGCTTCTCTTTCATAGAACCACATTTGATATTCCTGTGAATGCTTTTAAGTAGCTTAAGGCACTTTCAAAAGAAAGTGATTTTCTCTGAAAGAACATCATTTAGAAAGTGAAACAACACTCCATTCATTTCGCACAGTGAATTGAAGTGTTGGAACAGACTGCTTCCTTTTCAGAGAAACGCATGTGAATTTCTGTTGAATGCTTGTAAGTAGCTTAAGGCACTTTCAAAGCAAAGTGATTTTCTCTGAAAGGACAGCATTTAGAAAGTGAAGCAATACTCCATTCACTTCGCACAGTGAATTCAAGTGTTGGAACAGAGAGCTTCTCTTTTATAGAACCACATTTGATATTCCTGTGAATGCTTGTAAGTAGCTTAAGGCACTTTCAAAGGAAAGTGTTTTTCTCTGAAAGGACAGCATTTAGAAAGTGAAGCAACACTCTATTCACTTCGCACAGTGAATTGAAGTGTTGGAACAGACTGCTTCTCTTTCAGAGAAACAGATATGAATTTCTTGTGAATGCCTGTAAGTAGCATAAGGCAGTTTCAGAAGAGAGTGATTTTCTCTATCAGGAGAGCATATAGAAAGTGAAGCAACACTTCATTCACTTCGCACAGTGAATTGTAGTGTTGGAACAAACTGCTTCTCTTTCAGAAAAATGCATGTGAGTTTCTTGTGAATGCTTGTAAGTAGCTTAAGGCACTTTCGAAGGAAAGTGATTTTCTCTGAAAGAACATCTTTTAGAAAGTGATACAACACTCCATTCACTTTGCACAGTGAATTGAAGTGTTGGAACAGACAGGTTCTCTTTCATAGAACCACATTTGATATTCCTGTGAATGCTTGTAAGTAGCTTAAGGCACTTTCAAAGGAAAGTGATTTTCTCTGAAAGAACATCATTTAGAAAGTGAAACAACACTCCATTCATTTCGCACAGTGAATTGAAGTGTTGGAACAGACTGCTTCTTTTTCAGAGAAACGCATGTGAATTTCTGTTGAATGCTTGTAAGTAGCTTAAGGCACTTTCAAACGAAAGTGATTTTCTCTGAAAGGACAGCATTTAGAAAGTGAAGCAACACTCCATTCACTTCGCACAGTGAATTGAAGTGTTGGAACAGACAGCTTCTCTTTCATAGAACCACTTTTGATATTCCTGTGAATGCTTGTAAGTAGCTTAAGGCACTTTCAAAGGAAAGTGATTTTCTCTGAAAGAACGTCATTTATAAAGTGAAACAACACTCCATTCACTTCGCACAGTGAATTGAAGTGTTGGAACAGACTGCTTCTCTTTCAGAGAAACACATGTGAATTTCTGTTGAACGCTTGTAAGTAGCTTAAGGCACTTTCAAAGGAAAGTGATTTTCTCTGAAAGGACAGCATTTAGAAAGTGAAGCAACAGTCCATTCACTTTGCACTGTGAATTGAAGTGTTGGAACAGACTGCTTCTCTTTCAGAAAAATGCATGTGAATTTCTGTGGAATGCTTGTAAGTAGCTTAAGGCACTTTCAAAGGAAAGTGATTTTCTCTGAAAGGAGAGCATTTAGAAAGTGAAGCAACACTCCATTCACTTCGCACAGTGAATTGATGTGTTGGAACAGACTGCTTCTCTTTCAGAGAAACGCATGTGAATTTCTATTGAATGCTTGTAAGTAGCTTAAGGCACTTTCAAAGGAAAGTGATTTTCTCTGAAAGGACAGCATTTAGAAAGTGAAGCAACACTCCATTCACTACGCACAGTGAATTGAGGTGTTGGAACAGACTGCTTCTCTTTCAGAAAAATGCATGTGAGTTTCTTGTGAATGCTTGTAAGTAGCTTAAGGCACTTTCAAAGGAAAGTGATTTTTTCTGAAAGGACAGCATTTAGAAAGTGAAGCAACACTCCATTCACTTCGCACAGTGAATTGAAGTGTTGGAACAGACTGCTTCTTTTTCAGAGAAACGCCTGTGAATTTCTGTTAAATGCTTGTAAGTAGCTTAAGGCACTTTCAGAGGAAAGTGATTTTCTCTGAAAGGACAGCATTTAGAAAGTGAAGCAACACTCCATTCACTACGCACAGTGAATTGAAGTGTTGAAACAGACTGCTTCTCTTTCAGAGAAATGGATGTGAGTTTATTGTGAATTTTTGTAAGTAGCTTAAGGCACTTTCAAAGCAAAGTGATTTTCTCTGAAAGGACAGCATTTAGAAAGTGAAGCAACACTCCATTCACTTCCCCCAGTGAATTGAAGTGTTGGAACAGACTGCTTCTCTTTCAGAGAAAGGCATGTGAATTTCTGTTGAATGCTTGTAAGTAGCTTAAGGCACTTTCAAAGGAAAGTGATTTTCTCTGAAAGGACAGCATTTAGAAAGTGAAGCAACACTTCATTCACTTCGCACAGTGAATTGAAGTGTTGGAACAGACAGCTTCTCTTTTATAGAAACGCATTTGAGTTTCCTGTGAATGCTTGTAAGCAGCTTAAGGCACTTACAATGGAAAGTGATTTTCTCTGAAACTACAGCATTTAGAATATGAAGGAACACTCCATTCACTTCGCACAATGAATTGAAGTGTTGGAACAGACTGCTCTCTTTCAGAGAAAAAGATGTGAGTTTCCTGTGAATGCTTGTAAGTAGCTTAAGGCAGTTTCAAAAGAGAGTGATTTTCTCAAAAAGGAGAGCATTTAGAATGTGAAGCAACACTCCATTCAATGCGCACAGTGAATTGAAGTGTTGGAACAGACTGCTTCTCTTTCAGAAAAATGCATGTGAGTTTCTTGTGAATGCTTGTAAGTAGCTTAAGGCACTTTCAAAGGAAAGTGATTTTCTCTGAAAGGACATCATTTAGAAAGAGAAGCAACACTCCATTCACTACGCACAGTGAACTGAAGTGTTGGAACAGAATACTTCTCTTTCAGAGAAACGGATGTGAGTTTCTTGTGAATGTTTGTAAGTAGCTTAAGGCACATTCAAAGGAAAGTGACTTTCACTGAAAGGACAGCATTTAGAAAGTGAAGCAACATTTCATTCACTTCGCACAATGAATTGCAGTGTTGGAACAGACTGCTTCTCTTTCAGAGAAAAAGATGTGAGTTTCCTCTGAATGCTTGTAAGTAGCTTAAGGCAGTTTCAAAAGAGAGTGATTTTCTCTAAAAGGAGAGAATTTAGAAAGTGAAGCAACACTCCATTCACTTCGCACAGTGAATTGAAGTGTTGGAACAGACTGCTTCTCTTTCAGAAAAATGCATGTGAGTTTCTTGTGAATGCTTGTAAGTAGCTTGAGGCACTTTCAAAGGAAAGTGATTTTCTCTGAAAGGACTGCATTTAGAAAGTGAAGCAACACTCCATTCACTACGCACAGTGAACTGAAGTGTTGGAACAGAATACTTCTCTTTCAGGGAAACGGATGTGAGTTTCTTGTGAATGCTTGTAAGTAGCTTAAGGCACTTTCAAAGGAAAGTGACTTTCTCTGAAAGGACAGCATTTAGAAAGTGAAGCAACACTTCATTCATTTCGCACAGTGAATTGAAGTGTTGGAACAGACAGCTTCTCTTTCATAGAAACGCATTTGAGTTTCCTGTTAATGCTTGTAAGTAGCTTAAGGCACTTTCAAAGGAAAGTGATTTTCTCTGAAACTACAGCATTTAGAATATGAAGGAACACTCCATTCACTTCGCACAATTAATTGAAGTGTTGGAACAGACTGCTTCTCTTTCAGAGAAAAAGCTGTGAGTTTCCTGTGAATGCTTGTAAGTAGCTTAAGGCAGTTTCAAAAGAGAGTGATTTTCTCTAAAAGGAGAGAATTTAGAAAGTGAAGCAACACTCCATTCACTTCGCACAGTGAATTGAAGTGTTGGAACAGACTGCTTCTCTTTCAGAAAAATGCATGTGAGTTTCTTGTGAATGCTTGTAAGTAGCTTAAGGCACTTTCAAAGGAAAGTGATTTTCTCTGAAAGGACAGCCTTTAGAAAGTGAAGCAACACTCCATTCACTACGCACAGTGAACTGAAGTGTTGGAACAGAATACTTCTCTTACAGAGAAACGGATGTGAGTTTTTTGTGAATGCTTGTAAGTAGCTTAAGGCACTTTCAAAAGAAAGTGATTTTCTCTGAAAGTACAGCATTTAGAAAGGGAAGCAACACTCCATTCACTTCGCACAGTGAATTGAAGTGTTGGAACAGACTGCTTCTCTTTCAGAGAAAGAGATGTGAGTTTCTTGTGAATGCTTGTAAGTAGCTTAAGGCAGTTTCAAAAGAGAGTGATTTTCTCTGAAAGGAGAGCATTTAGAAATTGAAGCAACACTCCATTCACTTCGAACAGTGAATTGAAGTGTTGGAACAGACTGCTTCTCTTTCAGAGAAAGAGATGTGAGTTTCTTGTGAATGCTTGTAAGTAGCTTAAGGCAGTTTCAAAAGAGAGCGATTTTCTCTAAATGGAGAGCATTTAGAAAGTGAAGCAACACTCCATTCACTGCGCACATTGAATTGAAGTGTTGGAACAGACTGCTTCTCTTTCAGAGAAACGCAAGTGAATTTCTGTTGAATGCTTGTAAGTAGCTTAAGGCACATTCAAAGGAAAGTGATTTTCTCTGAAACTACAGCATTTAGAATATGAAGGAACACTCCATTCACTTCGCACAATGAATTGCAGTGTTGGAACAGACTGCTTCTCTTTCAGAGAAAAAGATATGAGTTTCCTGTGAATGCTTGTAAGTAGCTTAAGGCAGTTTCAAAAGAGAGTGATTTTCTCTAAAAGGAGAGAATTTAGAAAGTGCAGCAACACTCCATTCACTTCGCACAGTGAATTGAAATGTTGGAACAGACTGCTTCTCTTTCAGAAAAATGCATGTGAGTTTCTTGTGAATGCTTGTAAGTAGCTTAAGGCACTTTCAAAGTAAAGTGACTTTCACTGAAAGGACAGCATTTAGAAAGTGAAGCAACACTTCATTCATTTCGCACAGTGAATTGAAGTGTTGGAACAGACAGCTTCTCTTTCATAGAAACGCATTTGAGTTTCCTGTGAATGCTTGTAAGTAGCTTAAGGCACTTTCAAAGGAAAGTGATTTTCTCTGAAACTACAGCATTTAGAATATGAAGGAACACTCCATTCACTTCGCACAATGAATTGAAGTGTTGGAACAGACTGCTTCTCTTTCAGAGAAAAATATGTGAGTTTCCTGTGAATGCTTGTAAGTAGCTTAAGGCAGTTTCAAAAGAGAGTGATTTTCTCTAAAAGGAGAGAATTTAGAAAGTGAAGCAACACTCCATTCACTTCGCACAGTGAATTGAAGTGTTGGAACAGACTGCTTCTCTTTCAGTAAAATGCATGTGAGTTTCTTGTGAATGCTTGTAAGTAGCTTAAGGCACTTTCAAAGGAAAGTGATTTTCTCTGAAAGGACAGCATTTAGAAAGTGAAGCAACACTCCATTCACTACGCACAGTGAACTGAAGTGTTGGAACAGAATACTTCTCTTACAGAGAAACGGATATGAGTTTTTTGTGAATGCTTGTAAGTAGCTTAAGGCACTTTCAAAAGAAAGTGATTTTCTCTGAAAGGACAGCATTTAGAAAGGGAAGCAACACTCCATTCACTTCGCACAGTGAATTGAAGTGTTGGAACAGACTGCTTCTCTTTCAGAGAAAGAGATGTGAGTTTCTTGTGAATGCTTGTAAGTAGATTAAGGCAGTTTCAAAAGAGAGTGATTTTCTCTAAAAGGAGAGCATTTAGAAATTGAAGCAACACTCCATTCACTTCTCACAGTGAATTGAAGTGTTGGAACAGACTGCTTCTCTTTCAGAGAAAGAGATGTGAGTTTCTTGTGAACGCTTGTAAGTAGCTTAAGGCAGTTTCAAAAGAGAGTGATTTTCTCTAAAAGGAGAGCATTTAGAAAGTGAAGCAACACTCCATTCACTTCGCACAGTGAATTGAAGTGTTGGAACAGACTGCTTATCTTTCAGAAAAATGCATGTGAGTTTTTTGTGAATGCTTGTAAGTAGCTTAAGGCACTTTCAAAGGAAAGTGATTTTCTCTGAAAGGACAGCATTGAGAAAGTGAAGCAACACTCCATTCACTTCGCACCGTGAATTGAAGTGTTGGAACAGACTGCTTCTCTTTCAGAGAAAGGCATGTGAATTTCTGTTTAATGCTTGTAAGTAGCTTAAGGCACTTTCATGGGAAAGTGACTTTCTCTGAAAGGACAGCATTTAGAAAGTGAAGCAACACTTCATTCACTTCGCACAGTGAATTGAACTGTTGGAACAGACAGCTTTTCTTTCATAGAAACGCATTTGAGTTTCCTGTGAATGCTTGTAAGTAGCTTAAGGCACTTTCAAAGGAAAGTGATTTTCTCTGAAACTACAGCATTTAGAATATGAAGGAACACTCCATTCACTTAGCACAATGAATTGAAGTGTTGGAACAGACTGCTTCTCTTTCAGAGAAAAAGATGTGAGTTTCCTGTGAATGCTTGTAAGTAGCTTAAGGCAGGTTCAAAAGAGAGTGATTTTCTCTAAAAGGAGAGCATTTAGAAAGTGAAGCAACACTCCATTCACTTCGCACAGTGAATTGAAGTGTTGGAACAGACTGCTTCTCTTTCAGAAAAATGCATGTGAGTTTCTTGTGAATGCTTGTAAGTAGCTTGAGGCACTTTCAAAGGAAAGTGATTTTCTCTGAAAGGACTGCATTTAGAAAGTGAAGCAACACTCCATTCACTGCGCACAGTGAACTGAAATGTTGGAACAGAATACTTCTCTTTCAGGGAAACGGATGTGAGTTTCTTGTGAATGCTTGTAAGTAGCTTAAGGCACTTTCAAAGGAAAGTGACTTTCTCTGAAAGGACAGCATTTAGAAAGTGAAGCAACACTTCATTCATTTCGCACAGTGAATTGAAGTGTTGGAACAGACAGCTTCTCTTTCATAGAAACGCATTTGAGTTTCCTGTGAATGCTTGTAAGTAGCTTAAGGCAGGTTCAAAGGAAAGTGATTTTCTCTGAAACTACAGCATTTAGAATATGAAGGAACACTCCATTCACTTCGCACAATGAATTGAAGTGTTGGAACAGACTGCTTCTCTTTCAGAAAAATGCATGTGAGTTTCTTGTGAATGCTTGTAAGTAGCTTAAGGCACTTTCAAAGGAAAGTGATTTTCTCTGAAAGGACAGCATTTAGAAAGTGAAGCAACACTCCATTCACTTCGCACAGTGAATTGAAGTGTTGGAACAGACTGCTTCTCTTTCAGAGAAAGAGATGTGAGTTTCTTGTGAACGCTTGTAAGTAGCTTAAGGCAGTTTCAAAAGAGAGTGATTTTCTCTAATAGGAGAGCATTTAGAAAGTGAAGCAACACTCCATTCACTTCGCACAGTGAATTGAAGTGTTGGAACAGACTGCTTCTCTTTCAGAAAAATGCATGTGAGTTTTTTGTGAATGCTTGTAAGTAGCTTAAGGCACTTTCAAAGGAAAGTGATTTTCTCTGAAAGGACAGCATTTAGAAAGTGAAGCAAGACTCCATTCACTTCGCACCGTGAATTGAAGTGTTGGAACAGACTGCTTCTCTTTCAGAGAAAGAGATGTGAGTTTCTTGTGAATGCTTGTAAGTAGCTTAAGGCATTTTCAAAAGAGAGTGATTTTCTCTGAAAGGAGAGCATTTAGAAATTGAAGCAACACTCCATTCACTTCGAACAGTGAATTGAAGTGTTGGAACAGACTGCTTCTCTTTCAGAGAAAGAGATGTGAGTTTCTTGTGAACGCTTGTAAGTAGCTTAAGGCAGTTTCAAAAGAGAGTGATTTTCTATAATAGGAGAGCATTTAGAAAGTGAAGCAACACTCCATTCACTTCGCACAGTGAATTGAAGTGTTGGAACAGACTGCTTCTCTTTCAGAAAAATGCATGTGAGTTTTTTGTGAATGCTTGTAAGTAGCTTAAGGCACTTTCAAAGGAAAGTGACTTTCTCTGAAAGGACAGCATTTAGAAAGTGAAGCAACACTTCATTCATTTCGCACAGTGAATTGAAGTGTTGTAACAGACAGCTTCTCTTTCATAGAAACGCATTTGTGTTTCCTGTGAATGCTTGTAAGTAGCTTAAGGCACTTTCAAAGGAAAGTGATTTTCTCTGAAACTACAGCATTTAGAATATGAAGGAACACTCCATTCACTTCGCACAATGAATTGAAGTGTTGGAACAGACTGCTTCTCTTTCAGAGAAAAATATGTGAGTTTCCTGTGAATGCTTGTAAGTAGCTTAAGGCAGTTTCAAAAGAGAGTGATTTTCTCTAAAAGGAGAGAATTTAGAAAGTGAAGCAACACTCCATTCACTTCGCACAGTGAATTGAAGTGTTGGAACAGACTGCTTCTCTTTCAGAAAAATGCATGTGAGTTTCTTGTGAATGCTTGTAAGTAGCTTAAGGCACTTTCAAAGGAAAGTGATTTTCTCTGAAAGGACAGCATTTAGAAAGTGAAGCAACACTCCATTCACTACGCACAGTGAACTGACGTGTTGGAACAGAATACTTCTCTTACAGAGAAACGGATATGAGTTTTTTGTGAATGCTTGTAAGTAGCTTAAGGCACTTTCAAAAGAAAGTGATTTTCTCTGAAAGGACAGCATTTAGAAAGGGAAGCAACACTCCATTCACTTCGCACAGTGAATTGAAGTGTTGGAACAGACTGCTTCTCTTTCAGAGAAAGAGATGTGAGTTTCTTGTGAATGCTTGTAAGTAGATTAAGGCAGTTTCAAAAGAGAGTGATTTTCTCTAAAAGGAGAGCATTTAGAAATTGAAGCAACACTCCATTCACTTCTCACAGTGAATTGAAGTGTTGGAACAGACTGCTTCTCTTTCAGAGAAAGAGATGTGAGTTTCTTGTGAACGCTTGTAAGTAGCTTAAGGCAGTTTCAAAAGAGAGTGATTTTCTCTAAAAGGAGAGCATTTAGAAAGTGAAGCAACACTCCATTCACTTCGCACAGTGAATTGAAGTGTTGGAACAGACTGCTTATCTTTCAGAAAAATGCATGTGAGTTTTTTGTGAATGCTTGTAAGTAGCTTAAGGCACTTTCAAAGGAAAGTGATTTTCTCTGAAAGGACAGCATTGAGAAAGTGAAGCAACACTCCATTCACTTCGCACCGTGAATTGAAGTGTTGGAACAGACTGCTTCTCTTTCAGAGAAAGGCATGTGAATTTCTGTTTAATGCTTGTAAGTAGCTTAAGGCACTTTCATGGGAAAGTGACTTTCTCTGAAAGGACAGCATTTAGAAAGTGAAGCAACACTTCATTCACTTCGCACAGTGAATTGAACTGTTGGAACAGACAGCTTTTCTTTCATAGAAACGCATTTGAGTTTCCTGTGAATGCTTGTAAGTAGCTTAAGGCACTTTCAAAGGAAAGTGATTTTCTCTGAAACTACAGCATTTAGAATATGAAGGAACACTCCATTCACTTAGCACAATGAATTGAAGTGTTGGAACAGACTGCTTCTCTTTCAGAGAAAAAGATGTGAGTTTCCTGTGAATGCTTGTAAGTAGCTTAAGGCAGGTTCAAAAGAGAGTGATTTTCTCTAAAAGGAGAGCATTTAGAAAGTGAAGCAACACTCCATTCACTTCGCACAGTGAATTGAAGTGTTGGAACAGACTGCTTCTCTTTCAGAAAAATGCATGTGAGTTTCTTGTGAATGCTTGTAAGTAGCTTGAGGCACTTTCAAAGGAAAGTGATTTTCTCTGAAAGGACTGCATTTAGAAAGTGAAGCAACACTCCATTCACTGCGCACAGTGAACTGAAATGTTGGAACAGAATACTTCTCTTTCAGGGAAACGGATGTGAGTTTCTTGTGAATGCTTGTAAGTAGCTTAAGGCACTTTCAAAGGAAAGTGACTTTCTCTGAAAGGACAGCATTTAGAAAGTGAAGCAACACTTCATTCATTTCGCACAGTGAATTGAAGTGTTGGAACAGACAGCTTCTCTTTCATAGAAACGCATTTGAGTTTCCTGTGAATGCTTGTAAGTAGCTTAAGGCAGGTTCAAAGGAAAGTGATTTTCTCTGAAACTACAGCATTTAGAATATGAAGGAACACTCCATTCACTTCGCACAATGAATTGAAGTGTTGGAACAGACTGCTTCTCTTTCAGAAAAATGCATGTGAGTTTCTTGTGAATGCTTGTAAGTAGCTTAAGGCACTTTCAAAGGAAAGTGATTTTCTCTGAAAGGACAGCATTTAGAAAGTGAAGCAACACTCCATTCACTTCGCACAGTGAATTGAAGTGTTGGAACAGACTGCTTCTCTTTCAGAGAAAGAGATGTGAGTTTCTTGTGAACGCTTGTAAGTAGCTTAAGGCAGTTTCAAAAGAGAGTGATTTTCTCTAATAGGAGAGCATTTAGAAAGTGAAGCAACACTCCATTCACTTCGCACAGTGAATTGAAGTGTTGGAACAGACTGCTTCTCTTTCAGAAAAATGCATGTGAGTTTTTTGTGAATGCTTGTAAGTAGCTTAAGGCACTTTCAAAGGAAAGTGATTTTCTCTGAAAGGACAGCATTTAGAAAGTGAAGCAACACTCCATTCACTTCGCACCGTGAATTGAAGTGTTGGAACAGACTGCTTCTCTTTCAGAGAAAGAGATGTGAGTTTCTTGTGAATGCTTGTAAGTAGCTTAAGGCATTTTCAAAAGAGAGTGATTTTCTCTGAAAGGAGAGCATTTAGAAATTGAAGCAACACTCCATTCACTTCGAACAGTGAATTGAAGTGTTGGAACAGACTGCTTCTCTTTCAGAGAAAGAGATGTGAGTTTCTTGTGAACGCTTGTAAGTAGCTTAAGGCAGTTTCAAAAGAGAGTGATTTTCTATAATAGGAGAGCATTTAGAAAGTGAAGCAACACTCCATTCACTTCGCACAGTGAATTGAAGTGTTGGAACAGACTGCTTCTCTTTCAGAAAAATGCATGTGAGTTTTTTGTGAATGCTTGTAAGTAGCTTAAGGCACTTTCAAAGGAAAGTGACTTTCTCTGAAAGGACAGCATTTAGAAAGTGAAGCAACACTTCATTCATTTCGCACAGTGAATTGAAGTGTTGGAACAGACAGCTTCTCTTTCATAGAAACGCATTTGAGTTTCCTGTTAATGCTTGTAAGTAGCTTAAGGCACTTTCAAAGGAAAGTGATTTTCTCTGAAACTACAGCATTTAGAATATGAAGGAACACTCCATTCACTTCGCACAATTAATTGAAGTGTTGGAACAGACTGCTTCTCTTTCAGAGAAAAAGCTGTGAGTTTCCTGTGAATGCTTGTAAGTAGCTTAAGGCAGTTTCAAAAGAGAGTGATTTTCTCTAAAAGGAGAGAATTTAGAAAGTGAAGCAACACTCCATTCACTTCGCACAGTGAATTGAAGTGTTGGAACAGACTGCTTCTCTTTCAGAAAAATGCATGTGAGTTTCTTGTGAATGCTTGTAAGTAGCTTAAGGCACTTTCAAAGGAAAGTGATTTTCTCTGAAAGGACAGCCTTTAGAAAGTGAAGCAACACTCCATTCACTACGCACAGTGAACTGAAGTGTTGGAACAGAATACTTCTCTTACAGAGAAACGGATGTGAGTTTTTTGTGAATGCTTGTAAGTAGCTTAAGGCACTTTCAAAAGAAAGTGATTTTCTCTGAAAGTACAGCATTTAGAAAGGGAAGCAACACTCCATTCACTTCGCACAGTGAATTGAAGTGTTGGAACAGACTGCTTCTCTTTCAGAGAAAGAGATGTGAGTTTCTTGTGAATGCTTGTAAGTAGCTTAAGGCAGTTTCAAAAGAGAGTGATTTTCTCTGAAAGGAGAGCATTTAGAAATTGAAGCAACACTCCATTCACTTCGAACAGTGAATTGAAGTGTTGGAACAGACTGCTTCTCTTTCAGAGAAAGAGATGTGAGTTTCTTGTGAATGCTTGTAAGTAGCTTAAGGCAGTTTCAAAAGAGAGCGATTTTCTCTAAATGGAGAGCATTTAGAAAGTGAAGCAACACTCCATTCACTGCGCACATTGAATTGAAGTGTTGGAACAGACTGCTTCTCTTTCAGAGAAACGCATGTGAATTTCTGTTGAATGCTTGTAAGTAGCTTAAGGCACATTCAAAGGAAAGTGATTTTCTCTGAAACTACAGCATTTAGAATATGAAGGAACACTCCATTCACTTCGCACAATGAATTGCAGTGTTGGAACAGACTGCTTCTCTTTCAGAGAAAAAGATATGAGTTTCCTGTGAATGCTTGTAAGTAGCTTAAGGCAGTTTCAAAAGAGAGTGATTTTCTCTAAAAGGAGAGAATTTAGAAAGTGCAGCAACACTCCATTCACTTCGCACAGTGAATTGAAATGTTGGAACAGACTGCTTCTCTTTCAGAAAAATGCATGTGAGTTTCTTGTGAATGCTTGTAAGTAGCTTAAGGCACTTTCAAAGTAAAGTGACTTTCACTGAAAGGACAGCATTTAGAAAGTGAAGCAACACTTCATTCATTTCGCACAGTGAATTGAAGTGTTGGAACAGACAGCTTCTCTTTCATAGAAACGCATTTGAGTTTCCTGTGAATGCTTGTAAGTAGCTTAAGGCACTTTCAAAGGAAAGTGATTTTCTCTGAAACTACAGCATTTAGAATATGAAGGAACACTCCATTCACTTCGCACAATGAATTGAAGTGTTGGAACAGACTGCTTCTCTTTCAGAGAAAAATATGTGAGTTTCCTGTGAATGCTTGTAAGTAGCTTAAGGCAGTTTCAAAAGAGAGTGATTTTCTCTAAAAGGAGAGAATTTAGAAAGTGAAGCAACACTCCATTCACTTCGCACAGTGAATTGAAGTGTTGGAACAGACTGCTTCTCTTTCAGAAAAATGCATGTGAGTTTCTTGTGAATGCTTGTAAGTAGCTTAAGGCACTTTCAAAGGAAAGTGATTTTCTCTGAAAGGACAGCATTTAGAAAGTGAAGCAACACTCCATTCACTACGCACAGTGAACTGAAGTGTTGGAACAGAATACTTCTCTTACAGAGAAACGGATATGAGTTTTTTGTGAATGCTTGTAAGTAGCTTAAGGCACTTTCAAAAGAAATTGATTTTCTCTGAAAGGACAGCATTTAGAAAGGGAAGCAACACTCCATTCACTTCGCACAGTGAATTGAAGTGTTGGAACAGACTGCTTCTCTTTCAGAGAAAGAGATGTGAGTTTCTTGTGAATGCTTGTAAGTAGATTAAGGCAGTTTCAAAAGAGAGTGATTTTCTCTAAAAGGAGAGCATTTAGAAATTGAAGCAACACTCCATTCACTTCTCACAGTGAATTGAAGTGTTGGAACAGACTGCTTCTCTTTCAGAGAAAGAGATGTGAGTTTCTTGTGAACGCTTGTAAGTAGCTTAAGGCAGTTTCAAAAGAGAGTGATTTTCTCTAAAAGGAGAGCATTTAGAAAGTGAAGCAACACTCCATTCACTTCGCACAGTGAATTGAAGTGTTGGAACAGACTGCTTATCTTTCAGAAAAATGCATGTGAGTTTTTTGTGAATGCTTGTAAGTAGCTTAAGGCACTTTCAAAGGAAAGTGATTTTCTCTGAAAGGACAGCATTGAGAAAGTGAAGCAACACTCCATTCACTTCGCACCGTGAATTGAAGTGTTGGAACAGACTGCTTCTCTTTCAGAGAAAGGCATGTGAATTTCTGTTTAATGCTTGTAAGTAGCTTAAGGCACTTTCATGGGAAAGTGACTTTCTCTGAAAGGACAGCATTTAGAAAGTGAAGCAACACTTCATTCACTTCGCACAGTGAATTGAACTGTTGGAACAGACAGCTTTTCTTTCATAGAAACGCATTTGAGTTTCCTGTGAATGCTTGTAAGTAGCTTAAGGCACTTTCAAAGGAAAGTGATTTTCTCTGAAACTACAGCATTTAGAATATGAAGGAACACTCCATTCACTTAGCACAATGAATTGAAGTGTTGGAACAGACTGCTTCTCTTTCAGAGAAAAAGATGTGAGTTTCCTGTGAATGCTTGTAAGTAGCTTAAGGCAGGTTCAAAAGAGAGTGATTTTCTCTAAAAGGAGAGCATTTAGAAAGTGAAGCAACACTCCATTCACTTCGCACAGTGAATTGAAGTGTTGGAACAGACTGCTTCTCTTTCAGAAAAATGCATGTGAGTTTCTTGTGAATGCTTGTAAGTAGCTTGAGGCACTTTCAAAGGAAAGTGATTTTCTCTGAAAGGACTGCATTTAGAAAGTGAAGCAACACTCCATTCACTGCGCACAGTGAACTGAAATGTTGGAACAGAATACTTCTCTTTCAGGGAAACGGATGTGAGTTTCTTGTGAATGCTTGTAAGTAGCTTAAGGCACTTTCAAAGGAAAGTGACTTTCTCTGAAAGGACAGCATTTAGAAAGTGAAGCAACACTTCATTCATTTCGCACAGTGAATTGAAGTGTTGGAACAGACAGCTTCTCTTTCATAGAAACGCATTTGAGTTTCCTGTGAATGCTTGTAAGTAGCTTAAGGCAGGTTCAAAGGAAAGTGATTTTCTCTGAAACTACAGCATTTAGAATATGAAGGAACACTCCATTCACTTCGCACAATGAATTGAAGTGTTGGAACAGACTGCTTCTCTTTCAGAAAAATGCATGTGAGTTTCTTGTGAATGCTTGTAAGTAGCTTAAGGCACTTTCAAAGGAAAGTGATTTTCTCTGAAAGGACAGCATTTAGAAAGTGAAGCAACACTCCATTCACTTCGCACAGTGAATTGAAGTGTTGGAACAGACTGCTTCTCTTTCAGAGAAAGAGATGTGAGTTTCTTGTGAACGCTTGTAAGTAGCTTAAGGCAGTTTCAAAAGAGAGTGATTTTCTCTAATAGGAGAGCATTTAGAAAGTGAAGCAACACTCCATTCACTTCGCACAGTGAATTGAAGTGTTGGAACAGACTGCTTCTCTTTCAGAAAAATGCATGTGAGTTTTTTGTGAATGCTTGTAAGTAGCTTAAGGCACTTTCAAAGGAAAGTGATTTTCTCTGAAAGGACAGCATTTAGAAAGTGAAGCAACACTCCATTCACTTCGCACCGTGAATTGAAGTGTTGGAACAGACTGCTTCTCTTTCAGAGAAAGAGATGTGAGTTTCTTGTGAATGCTTGTAAGTAGCTTAAGGCATTTTCAAAAGAGAGTGATTTTCTCTGAAAGGAGAGCATTTAGAAATTGAAGCAACACTCCATTCACTTCGAACAGTGAATTGAAGTGTTGGAACAGACTGCTTCTCTTTCAGAGAAAGAGATGTGAGTTTCTTGTGAACGCTTGTAAGTAGCTTAAGGCAGTTTCAAAAGAGAGTGATTTTCTATAATAGGAGAGCATTTAGAAAGTGAAGCAACACTCCATTCACTTCGCACAGTGAATTGAAGTGTTGGAACAGACTGCTTCTCTTTCAGAAAAATGCATGTGAGTTTTTTGTGAATGCTTGTAAGTAGCTTAAGGCACTTTCAAAGGAAAGTGATTTTCTCTGAAAGGACAGCATTTAGAAAGTGAAGCAACACTCCATTCACTTCGCACCGTGAATTGAAGTGTTGGAACAGACTGCTTCTCTTTCAGAGAAAGGAATGTGAATTTCTGTTGAATGCTTGTAAGTAGCTTAAGGCACTTTCATGGGAAAGTGACTTTCTCTGAAAGGACAGCATTTAGAAAGTGAAGCAACACTTCATTCACTTCGCACAGTGAATTGAATTGTTGGAACAGACAGCTTCTCTTTCATAGAAACGCATTTGAGTTTCCTGTGAATGCTTGTAAGTAGCTTAAGGTACTTTCAAAGAAAGTGATTTTCTCTGAAACTACAGCATTTAGAATATGAAGGAACACTCCATTCACTTTGCACAACGAATTGAAGTGTTGGAACAGACTGCTTCTCTTTCAGAGAAAAAGGTGTGAGTTTCCTGTGAATGCTTGTAAGTAGCTTAAGGCAGTTTCAAAAGAGAGTGATTTTCTCTAAAAGGACAGCATTTAGAAAGTGAAGCAACACTCCATTCACTTCGCACAGTGAATTGAAGTGTTGAAACAGACTGCTTCTCTTTCAGAAAAATGCATGTGAGTTTCTTGTGAATGCTTGTAAGTAGCTTAAGGCACTTTCAAAGGAAAGTGATTTTCTCTGAAAGGACAGCATTTAGAAAGTGAAGCAACACTCCATTCACTTCGGACAGTGAATTGAAGTGTTGGAACAGACTGCTTCTCTTTCAGAGAAACGCATGTGAATTTCTGTTGAATGTTTGTAAGTAGCTTAAGGCACTTTCAAAAGAAAGTGATTTTCTCTGAAAGGACAGCATTTAGAAAGGGAAGCAACACTCCATTCACTTCGCAAAGTGAATTGAAGTGTTGGAACAGACTGCTTCTCTTTCAGAGAAAGAGATGTGAGTTTCTTGTGAATGCTTGTAAGTAGCTTAAGGCAGTTTCAAAAGAGAGCGATTTTCTCTAAATGGAGAGAATTAGAAAGTGAAGCAACACTCCATTCACTGCGCACAGTGAATTGAAGTGTTGGAACAGACTGCTTCTCTTTCAGAGAAACGCATGTGAATTTCTGTTGAATGCTTGTAAGTAGCTTAAGGCACATTCAAAGGAAAGTGATTTTCTCTGAAACTACAGCATTTAGAATATGAAGGAACACTCCATTCACTTCGCACAATGAATTGCAGTGTTGGAACAGACTGCTTCTCTTTCAGAGAAAAAGATATGAGTTTCCTGTGAATGCTTGTAAGTAGCTTAAGGCAGTTTCAAAAGAGAGTGATTTTCTCTAAAAGGAGAGAATTTAGAAAGTGCAGCAACACTCCATTCACTTCGCACAGTGAATTGAAATGTTGGAACAGACTGCTTCTCTTTCAGAAAAATGCATGTGAGTTTCTTGTGAATGCTTGTAAGTAGCTTAAGGCACTTTCAAAGGAAAGTGATTTTCTCTGAAAGGACAGCATGTAGAAAGTGAAGCAACACTCCATTCACTACGCACAGTGAACTGAAGTGTTGGAACAAAATACTTCTCTTTCAGGGAAACGTATGTGAGTTTCTTGTGAATGCTTGTAAGTAGCTTAAGGCACTTTCAAAGGAAAGTGACTTTCTCTGAAAGGACAGCATTTAGAAAGTGAAGCAACACTCCATTCACTTCGGACAGTGAATTGAAGTGTTGGAACAGACAGCTTCTCTTTCATAGAAACGCATTTGAGTTTCCTGTGAATGCTTGTAAGTAGCTTAAGGCACTTTCAAAGGAAAGTGATTTTCTCTGAAACTACAGCATTTAGAATATGAAGGAACACTCCATTCACTTCGCACAATGAATTGAAGTGTTGGAACAGACTGCTTCTCTTTCAGAGAAAAATATGTGAGTTTCCTGTGAATGCTTGTAAGTAGCTTATGGCAGTTTAAAAGAGAGTGATTTTCTCTAAAAGGAGAGAATTTAGAAAGTGAAGCAACACTCCATTCACTTCGCACAGTGAATTGAAGTGTTGGAACAGACTGCTTCTCTTTCAGAGAAATGCATGTGAGTTTCTTGTGAATGCTTGTAAGTAGCTTAAGGCACTTTCAAAGGAAAGTGATTTTCTCTGAAAGGACAGCATTTAGAAAGTGAAGCAACACTCCATTCACTACGCACAGTGAAATGAAGTGTTGGAACAGACTGCTTCTCTTTCAGAGAAACGCATGTGAATTTCTGTTGAATGTTTGTAAGTAGCTTAAGGCACTTTCAAAAGAAAGTGATTTTCTCTGAAAGGACAGCATTTAGAAAGGGAAGCAACATTCCATTCACTTCGCACAGTGAATTGAAGTGTTGGAACAGACTGCTTCTCTTTCAGAGAAAGAGATGTGAGTTTCTTGTGAATGCTTGTAAGTAGCTTAAGGCATTTTCAAAAGAGAGTGATTTTCCCTGAAAGGAGAGCATTTAGAAATTGAAGCAACACTCCATTCACTTCGAACAGTGAATTGAAGTGTTGGAACAGACTGCTTCTCTTTCAGAGAAAGAGATGTGAGTTTCTTGTGAACGCTTGTAAGTAGCTTAAGGCAGTTTCAAAAGAGAGTGATTTTCTCTAATAGGAGAGCATTTAGAAAGTGAAGCAACACTCCATTCACTTCGCACAGTGAATTGAAGTGTTGGAACAGACTGCTTCTCTTTCAGAAAAATATATGTGAGTTTTTTGTGAATGTTTGTAAGTAGTTTAAGGCACTTTCAAAGGAAAGTGATTTTCTCTGAAAGGACAGCATTGAGAAAGTGAAGCAACACTCCATTCACTTCGCACCGTGAATTGAAGTGTTGGAACAGACTGCTTCTCTTTCAGAGAAAGAAATGTGAATTTCTGTTGAATGCTTGTAAGTAGCTTAAGGCACTTTCATGGGAAAGTGACTTTCTCTGAAAGGACAGCATTTAGAAAGTGAAGCAACACTTCATTCACTTCGCACAATGAATTGAATTGTTGGAACAGACAGCTTCTCTTTCATAGAAACGCATTTGAGTTTCCTGTGAATGCTTGTAAGTAGCTTAAGGCACTTTCAAAGAAAGTGATTTTCTCTGAAACTACAGCATTTAGAATATGAAGGAACACTCCATTCACTTCGCACAATGAATTGAAGTGTTGGAACAGACTGCTTCTCTTTCAGAGAAAAATATGTGAGTTTCCTGTGAATGCTTGTAAGTAGCTTATGGCAGTTTCAAAAGAGAGTGATTTTCTCTAAAAGGAGAGAATTTAGAAAGTGAAGCAACACTCCATTCACTTCGCACAGTGAATTGAAGTGTTGGAACAGACTGCTTCTCTTTCAGAAAAATGCATGTGAGTTTCTTGTGAATGCTTGTAAGTAGCTTAAGGCAGGTTCAAAAGAGAGTGATTTTCTCTAAAAGGAGAGCATTTAGAAAGTGAAGCAACACTTCATTCACTTCGCACAGTGAATTGAAGTGTTGGAACAGACTGCTTCTCTTTCAGAAAAATGCATGTGAGTTTCTTGTGAATGCTTGTAAGTAGCTTGAGGCACTTTCAAAGGAAAGTGATTTTCTCTGAAAGGACTGCATTTAGAAAGTGAAGCAACACTCCATTCACTGCGCACAGTGAACTGAAGTGTTGGAACAGAATACTTCTCTTTCAGGGAAACGGATGTGAGTTTCTTGTGAATGCTAGTAAGTAGCTTAAGGCACTTTCAAAGGAAAGTGACTTTCTCTGAAAGGACAGCATTTAGAAAGTGAAGCAACACTTCATTCATTTCGCACAGTGAATTGAAGTGTTGGAACAGACAGCTTCTCTTTCATAGAAACGCATTTGAGTTTCCTGTGAATGCTTGTAAGTAGCTTAAGGCACTTTCAAAGGAAAGTGATTTTCTCTGAAACTACAGCATTTAGAATATGAAGGAACACTCCATTCACTTCGCACAATGAATTGAAGTGTTGGAACAGACTGCTTCTCTTTCAGAGAAAGAGATATGAGTTTCCTGTGAATGCTTGTAAGTAGCTTAAGGCAGTTTCAAAAGAGAGTGATTTTCTCTAAAAGGAGAGAATTTAGAAAGTGAAGCAACACTCCATTCACTTCGCACAGTGAATTGAAGTGTTGGAACAGACTGCTTCTTTTTCAGAAAAATGCATGTGAGTTTCTTGTGAATGCTTGTAAGTAGCTTAAGGCACTTTCAAAGGAAAGTGATTTTCTCTGAAAGGACAGCATTTAGAAAGTGAAGCAACACTCCATTCACTACGCACAGTGAACTGAAGTGTTGGAACAGAATACTTCTCTTACAGAGAAACGGATGTGAGTTTTTTGTGAATGCTTGTAAGTAGCTTAAGGCACTTTCAAAAGAAAGTGATTTTCTCTGAAAGTACAGCATTTAGAAAGGGAAGCAACACTCCATTCACTTCGCACAGTGAATTGAAGTGTTGGAACAGACTGCTTCTCTTTCAGAGAAAGAGATGTGAGTTTCTTGTGAATGCTTGTAAGTAGCTTAAGGCATTTTCAAAAGAGAGTGATTTTCTCTGAAAGGAGAGCATTTAGAAATTGAAGCAACACTCCATTCACTTCGAACAGTGAATTGAAGTGTTGGAACAGATTGCTTCTCTTTCAGAGAAAGAGATGTGAGTTTCTTGTGAACGCTTGTAAGTAGCTTAAGGCAGTTTCAAAAGAGAGTGATTTTCTCTAATAGGAGAGCATTTAGAAAGTGAAGCAACACTTCATTCACTTCGCACAATGAATTGAATTGTTGGAACAGACAGCTTCTCTTTCATAGAAACGCATTTGAGTTTCCTGTGAATGCTTGTAAGTAGCTTAAGGCACTTTCAAAGAAAGTGATTTTCTCTGAAACTACAGCATTTAGAATATGAAGGAACACTCCATTCACTTCGCACAATGAATTGAAGTGTTGGAACAGACTGCTTCTCTTTCAGAGAAAAATATGTGAGTTTCCTGTGAATGCTTGTAAGTAGCTTATGGCAGTTTCAAAAGAGAGTGATTTTCTCTAAAAGGAGAGAATTTAGAAAGTGAAGCAACACTCCATTCACTTCGCACAGTGAATTGAAGTGTTGGAACAGACTGCTTCTCTTTCAGAAAAATGCATGTGAGTTTCTTGTGAATGCTTGTAAGTAGCTTAAGGCAGGTTCAAAAGAGAGTGATTTTCTCTAAAAGGAGAGCATTTAGAAAGTGAAGCAACACTCCATTCACTTCGCACAGTGAATTGAAGTGTTGGAACAGACTGCTTCTCTTTCAGAAAAATGCATGTGAGTTTCTTGTGAATGCTTGTAAGTAGCTTGAGGCACTTTCAAAGGAAAGTGATTTTCTCTGAAAGGACTGCATTTAGAAAGTCAAGCAACACTCCATTCACTGCGCACAGTGAACTGAAGTGTTGGAACAGAATACTTCTCTTTCAGGGAAACGGATGTGAGTTTCTTGTGAATGCTTGTAAGTAGCTTAAGGCACTTTCAAAGGAAAGTGACTTTCTCTGAAAGGACAGCATTTAGAAAGTGAAGCAACACTTCATTCATTTCGCACAGTGAATTGAAGTGTTGGAACAGACAGCTTCTCTTTCATAGAAACGCATTTGAGTTTCCTGTGAATGCTTGTAAGTAGCTTAAGGCACTTTCAAAGGAAAGTGATTTTCTCTGAAACTACAGCATTTAGAATATGAAGGAACACTCCATTCACTTCGCACAATGAATTGAAGTGTTGGAACAGACTGCTTCTCTTTCAGAGAAAGAGATATGAGTTTCCTGTGAATGCTTGTAAGTAGCTTAAGGCAGTTTCAAAAGAGAGTGATTTTCTCTAAAAGGAGAGAATTTAGAAAGTGAAGCAACACTCCATTCACTTCGCACAGTGAATTGAAGTGTTGGAACAGACTGCTTCTCTTTCAGAAAAATGCATGTGAGTTTCTTGTGAATGCTTGTAAGTAGCTTAAGGCACTTTCAAAGGAAAGTGATTTTCTCTGAAAGGACAGCATTTAGAAAGTGAAGCAACACTCCATTCACTACGCACAGTGAACTGAAGTGTTGGAACAGAATACTTCTCTTACAGAGAAACGGATGTGAGTTTTTTGTGAATGCTTGTAAGTAGCTTAAGGCACTTTCAAAAGAAAGTGATTTTCTCTGAAAGTACAGCATTTAGAAAGGGAAGCAACACTCCATTCACTTCGCACAGTGAATTGAAGTGTTGGAACAGACTGCTTCTCTTTCAGAGAAAGAGATGTGAGTTTCTTGTGAATGCTTGTAAGTAGCTTAAGGCATTTTCAAAAGAGAGTGATTTTCTCTGAAAGGAGAGCATTTAGAAATTGAAGCAACACTCCATTCACTTCGAACAGTGAATTGAAGTGTTGGAACAGACTGCTTCTCTTTCAGAGAAAGAGATGTGAGTTTCTTGTGAACGCTTGTAAGTAGCTTAAGGCAGTTTCAAAAGAGAGTGATTTTCTCTAATAGGAGAGCATTTAGAAAGTGAAGCAACACTCCATTCACTTCGCACAGTGAATTGAAGTGTTGGAACAGACTGCTTCTCTTTCAGAAAAATGCATGTGAGTTTCTTGTGAATGCTTGTAAGTAGCTTAAGGCACTTTCAAAGGAAAGTGATTTTCTCTGAAAGGACAGCATTTAGAAAGTGAAGCAACACTCCATTCACTTCGCACAGTGAATTGAAGTGTTGGAACAGACTGCTTCTCTTTCAGAGAAACGCATGTGAATTTCTGTTGAATGTTTGTAAGTAGCTTAAGGCACTTTCAAAAGAAAGTGATTTTCTCTGAAAGGACAGCATTTAGAAAGGGAAGAAACACTCCATTCACTTCGCAAAGTGAATTGAAGTGTTGGAACAGACTGCTTCTCTTTCAGAGAAAGAGATGTGAGTTTCTTGTGAATGCTTGTAAGTAGCTTAAGGCAGTTTCAAAAGAGAGCGATTTTCTCTAAATGGAGAGCATTTAGAAAGTGAAGCAACACTCCATTCACTGCGCACAGTGAATTGAAGTGTTGGAACAGACTGCTTCTCTTTCAGAGAAACGCATGTGAATTTCTGTTGAATGCTTGTAAGTAGCTTAAGGCACATTCAAAGGAAAGTGATTTTCTCTGAAACTACAGCATTTAGAATATGAAGGAACACTCCATTCACTTCGCACAATGAATTGCAGTGTTGGAACAGACTGCTTCTCTTTCAGAGAAAAAGATATGAGTTTCCTGTGAATGCTTGTAAGTAGCTTAAGGCAGTTTCAAAAGAGAGTGATTTTCTCTAAAAGGAGAGAATTTAGAAAGTGCAGCAACACTCCATTCACTTCGCACAGTGAATTGAAATGTTGGAAGAGACTGCTTCTCTTTCAGAAAAATGCATGTGAGTTTCTTGTGAATGCTTGTAAGTAGCTTAAGGCACTTTCAAAGGAAAGTGATTTTCTCTGAAAGGACGGCATTTAGAAAGTGAAGCAACACTCCATTCACTACGCACAGTGAACTGAAGTGTTGGAACAGAATACTTCTCTTACAGAGAAACGGATGTGAGTTTTTTGTGAATGCTTGTAAGTAGCTTAAGGCACTTTCAAAAGAAAGTGATTTTCTCTGAAAGTACAGCATTTAGAAAGGGAAGCAACACTCCATTCACTTCGCACAGTGAATTGAAGTGTTGGAACAGACTGCTTCTCTTTCAGAGAAAGAGATGTGAGTTTCTTGTGAATGCTTGTAAGTAGCTTAAGGCATTTTCAAAAGAGAGTGATTTTCTCTGAAAGGAGAGCATTTAGAAATTGAAGCAACACTCCATTCACTTCGAACAGTGAATTGAAGTGTTGGAACAGACTGCTTCTCTTTCAGAGAAAGAGATGTGAGTTTCTTGTGAACGCTTCTAAGTAGCTTAAGGCAGTTTCAAAAGAGAGTGATTTTCTCTAATAGGAGAGCATTTAGAAAGTGAAGCAACACTCCATTCACTTCGCACAGTGAATTGAAGTGTTGGAACAGACTGCTTCTCTTTCAGAAAAATGCATGTGAGTTTCTTGTGAATGCTTGTAAGTAGCTTAAGGCACATTCAAAGGAAAGTGATTTTCTCTGAAAGGACAGCATTTAGAAAGTGAAGCAACACTCCATTCACTTCGCACAGTGAATTGAAGTGTTGGAACAGACTGCTTCTCTTCCAGAGAAATGCATGTGAATTTCTGTTGAATGTTTGTAAGTAGCTTAAGGCACTTTCAAAAGAAAGTGATTTTCTCTGAAAGGACAGCATTTAGAAAGGGAAGAAACACTCCATTCACTTCGCAAAGTGAATTGAAGTTTTGGAACAGACTGCTTCTCTTTCAGAGAAAGAGATGTGAGTTTCTTGTGAATGCTTGTAAGTAGCTTAAGGCAGTTTCAAAAGAGAGCGATTTTCTCTAAATGGAGAGCATTTAGAAAGTGAAGCAATACTCCATTCACTGCGCACAGTGAATTGAAGTGTTGGAACAGACTGCTTCTCTTTCAGAGAAACGCATGTGAATTTCTGTTGAATGCTTGTAAGTAGCTTAAGGCACATTCAAAGGAAAGTGATTTTCTCTGAAACTACAGCATTTAGAATATGAAGGAACACTCCATTCACTTCGCACAATGAATTGCAGTGTTGGAACAGACTGCTTCTCTTTCAGAGAAAAAGATATGAGTTTCCTGTGAATGCTTGTAAGTAGCTTAAGGCAGTTTCAAAAGAGAGTGATTTTCTCTAAAAGGAGAGAATTTAGAAAGTGCAGCAACACTCCATTCTCTTCGCACAGTGAATTGAAATGTTGGAACAGACTGCTTCTCTTTCAGAAAAATGCATGTGAGTTTCTTGTGAATGCTTGTAAGTAGCTTAAGGCACTTTCAAAGGAAAGTGATTTTCTCTGAAAGGACAGCATTTAGAAAGTGAAGCAACACTCCATTCACTACGCACAGTGAACTGAAGTGTTGGAACAGAATACTTCTCTTTCAGGGAAACGGATGTGAGTTTCTTGTGAATGCTTGTAAGTAGCTTAAGGCACTTTCAAAGGAAAGTGACTTTCTCTGAAAGGACAGCATTTAGAAAGTGAAGCAACACTTCATTCATTTCGCACAGTGAATTGAAGTGTTGGAACAGACAGCTTCTCTTTCATAGAAACGCATTTGAGTTTCCTGTGAATGCTTGTAAGTAGCTTAAGGCACTTTCAAAGGAAAGTGATTTTCTCTGAAACTACAGCATTTAGAATATGAAGGAACACTCCATTCACTTCGCACAATGAATTGAAGTGTTGGAACAGACTGCTTCTCTTTCAGAGAAAAATATGTGAGTTTCCTGTGAATGCTTGTAAGTAGCTTATGGCAGTTTCAAAAGAGAGTGATTTTCTCTAAAAGGAGAGAATTTAGAAAGTGAAGCAACACTCCATTCACTTCGCACAGTGAATTGAAGTGTTGGAACAGACTGCTTCTCTTTCAGAAAAATGCATGTGAGTTTCTTGTGAATGCTTGTAAGTAGCTTAAGGCACTTTCAAAGGAAAGTGATTTTCTCTGAAAGGACAGCATTTAGAAAGTGAAGCAACACTCCATTCACTTCGCACAGTGAATTGAAGTGTTGGAACAGACTGCTTCTCTTTCAGAAAAATGCATGTGAGTTTTTTGTGAATGCTTGTAAGTAGCTTAAGGCACTTTCAAAGGAAAGTGATTTTCTCTGAAAGGACAGCATTGAGAAAGTGAAGCAACACTCCATTCACTTCGCACAGTGAATTGAAGTGTTGGAACAGACTGCTTCTCTTTCAGAAAAATGCATGTGAGTTTTTTGTGAATGCTTGTAAGTAGCTTAAGGCACTTTCAAAGGAAAGTGATTTTCTCTGAAAGGACAGCATTGAGAAAGTGAAGCAACACTCCATTCACTTCGCACCGTGAATTGAAGTGTTGGAACAGACTGCTTCTCTTTCAGAGAAAGAAATGTGAATTTCTGTTGAATGCTTGTAAGTAGCTTAAGGCACTTTCATGGGAAAGTGACTTTCTCTGAAAGGACAGCATTTAGAAAGTGAAGCAACACTTCATTCACTTCGCACAGTGAATTGAATTGTTGGAACAGACAGCTTCTCTTTCATAGAAACGCATTTGAGTTTCCTGTGAATGCTTGTAAGTAGCTTAAGGCACTTTCAAAGGAAAGTGATTTTCTCTGAAACTACAGCATTTAGAATATGAAGGAACACTCCATTCACTTCGCACAATGAATTGAAGTGTTGGAACAGACTGCTTCTCTTTCAGAGAAAGAGATATGAGTTTCCTGTGAATGCTTGTAAGTAGCTTAAGGCAGTTTCAAAAGAGAGTGATTTTCTCTAAAAGGAGAGAATTTAGAAAGTGAAGCAACACTCCATTCACTTCGCACAGTGAATTGCAGTGTTGGAACAGACTGCTTCTCTTTCAGAAAAATGCATGTGAGTTTCTTGTGAATGCTTGTAAGTAGCTTAAGGCACTTTCAAAGGAAAGTGATTTTCTCTGAAAGGACAGCATTTAGAAAGTGAAGCAACACTCCATTCACTACGCACAGTGAACTGAAGTGTTGGAACAGAATACTTCTCTTACAGAGAAACGGATGTGAGTTTTTTGTGAATGCTTGTAAGTAGCTTAAGGCACTTTCAAAAGAAAGTGATTTTCTCTGAAAGTACAGCATTTAGAAAGGGAAGCAACACTCCATTCACTTCGCACAGTGAATTGAAGTGTTGGAACAGACTGCTTCTCTTTCAGAGAAAGAGATGTGAGTTTCTTGTGAATGCTTGTAAGTAGCTTAAGGCATTTTCAAAAGAGAGTGATTTTCTCTGAAAGGAGAGCATTTAGAAATTGAAGCAACACTCCATTCACTTCGAACAGTGAATTGAAGTGTTGGAACAGACTGCTTCTCTTTCAGAGAAAGAGATGTGAGTTTCTTGTGAACGCTTGTAAGTAGCTTAAGGCAGTTTCAAAAGAGAGTGATTTTCTCTAATAGGAGAGCATTTAGAAAGTGAAGCAACACTCCATTCACTTCGCACAGTGAATTGAAGTGTTGGAACAGACTGCTTCTCTTTCAGAAAAATGCATGTGAGTTTCTTGTGAATGCTTGTAAGTAGCTTAAGGCACTTTCAAAGGAAAGTGATTTTCTCTGAAAGGACAGCATTTAGAAAGTGAAGCAACACTCCATTCACTTCGCACAGTGAATTGAAGTGTTGGAACAGACTGCTTCTCTTTCAGAGAAACGCATGTGAATTTCTGTTGAATGTTTGTAAGTAGCTTAAGGCACTTTCAAAAGAAAGTGATTTTCTCTGAAAGGACAGCATTTAGAAAGGGAAGAAACACTCCATTCACTTCGCAAAGTGAATTGAAGTGTTGGAACAGACTGCTTCTCTTTCAGAGAAAGAGATGTGAGTTTCTTGTGAATGCTTGTAAGTAGCTTAAGGCAGTTTCAAAAGAGAGCGATTTTCTCTAAATGGAGAGCATTTAGAAAGTGAAGCAACACTCCATTCACTGCGCACAGTGAATTGAAGTGTTGGAACAGACTGCTTCTCTTTCAGAGAAACGCATGTGAATTTCTGTTGAATGCTTGTAAGTAGCTTAAGGCACATTCAAAGGAAAGTGATTTTCTCTGAAACTACAGCATTTAGAATATGAAGGAACACTCCATTCACTTCGCACAATGAATTGCAGTGTTGGAACAGACTGCTTCTCTTTCAGAGAAAAAGATATGAGTTTCCTGTGAATGCTTGTAAGTAGCTTAAGGCAGTTTCAAAAGAGAGTGATTTTCTCAAAAAGGAGAGAATTTAGAAAGTGCAGCAACACTCCATTCACTTCGCACAGTGAATTGAAATGTTGGAACAGACTGCTTCTCTTTCAGAAAAATGCATGTGAGTTTCTTGTGAATGCTTGTAAGTAGCTTAAAGCACTTTCAAAGGAAAGTGATTTTCTCTGAAAGGACAGCATTTAGAAAGTGAAGCAACACTCCATTCACTACGCACAGTGAACTGAAGTGTTGGAACAGAATATTTCTCTTTCAGGGAAACGGATATGAGTTTCTTGTGAATGCTTGTAAGTAGCTTAAGGCACTTTCAAAGGAAAGTGACTTTCTCTGAAAGGACAGCATTTAGAAAGTGAAGCAACACTTCATTCATTTCGCACAGTGAATTGAAGTGTTGGAACAGACAGCTTCTCTTTCATAGAAACGCATTTGAGTTTCCTGTGAATGCTTGTAAGTAGCTTAAGGCACTTTCAAAGGAAAGTGATTTTCTCTGAAACTACAGCATTTAGAATATGAAGGAACACTCCATTCACTTCGCACAATGAATTGAAGTGTTGGAACAGACTGCTTCTCTTTCAGAGAAAAATATGTGAGTTTCCTGTGAATGCTTGTAAGTAGCTTATGGCAGTTTCAAAAGAGAGTGATTTTCTCTAAAAGGAGAGAATTTAGAAAGTGAAGCAACACTCCATTCACTTCGCACAGTGAATTGAAGTGTTGGAACAGACTGCTTCTCTTTCAGAAAAATGCATGTGAGTTTCTTGTGAATGCTTGTAAGTAGCTTAAGGCACTTTCAAAGGAAAGTGATTTTCTCTGAAAGGACAGCATTTAGAAAGTGAAGCAACACTCCATTCACTTCGCACAGTGAATTGAACTGTTGGAACAGACTGCTTCTCTTTCAGAAAAATGCATGTGAGTTTTTTGTGAATGCTTGTAAGTAGCTTAAGGCACTTTCAAAGGAAAGTGATTTTCTCTGAAAGGACAGCATTGAGAAAGTGAAGCAACACTCCATTCACTTCGCACCGTGAATTGAAGTGTTGGAACAGACTGCTTCTCTTTCAGAGAAAGAAATGTGAATTTCTGTTGAATGCTTGTAAGTATCTTAAGGCACTTTCATGGGAAAGTGACTTTCTCTGAAAGGACAGCATTTAGAAAGTGAAGCAACACTTCATTCACTTCGCACAGTGAATTGAATTGTTGGAACAGACAGCTTCTCTTTCATAGGAACGCATTTGAGTTTCCTGTGAATGCTTGTAAGTAGCTTAAGGCACTTTCAAAGGAAAGTGATTTTCTCTGAAACTACAGCATTTAGAATATGAAGGAACACTCCATTCACTTCGCACAATGAATTGAAGTATTGGAACAGACTGCTTCTCTTTCAGAGAATAATATGTGAGTTTCCTGTGAATGCTTGTAAGTAGCTTATGGCAGTTTCAAAAGAGAGTGATTTTCTCTAAAAGGAGAGAATTTAGAAAGTGAAGCAACACTCCATTCACTTCGCACAGTGAATTGAAGTGTTGGAACAGACTGCTTCTCTTTCAGAAAAATGCATGTGAGTTTCTTGTGAATGCTTGTAAGTAGCTTAAGGCATTTTCAAAAGAGAGTGATTTTCTCTGAAAGGAGAGCATTTAGAAATTGAAGCAACACTCCATTCACTTCGAACAGTGAATTGAAGTGTTGGAACAGACTGCTTATCTTTCAGAGAAAGAGATGTGAGTTTCTTGTGAACGCTTGTAAGTAGCTTAAGGCAGTTTCAAAAGAGAGTGATTTTCTCTAATAGGAGAGCATTTAGAAAGTGAAGCAACACTCCATTCACTTCGCACAGTGAATTGAAGTGTTGGAACAGACTGCTTCTCTTTCAGAAAAATACATGTGAGTTTTTTGTGAATGCTTGTAAGTAGCTTAAGGCACTTTCAAAGGAAAGTGATTTTCTCTGAAATGACAGCATTGAGAAAGTGAAGCAACACTCCATTCACTTCGCACCGTGAATTGAAGTGTTTGAACAGACTGCTTCTCTTTCAGAGAAAGGAATGTGAATTTCTGTTGAATGCTTGTAAGTAGCTTAAGGCACTTTCATGGGAAAGTGACTTTCTCTGAAAGGATAGCATTTAGAAAGTGAAGCAACACTTCATTCACTTCGCACAGTGAATTGAATTGTTGGAACAGACAGCTTCTCTTTCATAGAAACGCATTTGAGTTTCCTGTGAATGCTTGTAAGTAGCTTAAGGCACTTTCAAAGGAAAGTGATTTTCTCTGAAACTACAGCATTTAGAATATGAAGGAACACTCCATTCACTTTGCACAATGAATTGAAGTGTTGGAACAGACTGCTTCTCTTTCAGAGAAAAAGATGTGAGTTTCCTGTGAATGCTTGTAAGTAGCTTAAGGCAGTTTCAAAAGAGAGTGATTTTCTCTAAAAGGAGAGCATTCAGAAAGTGAAGCAACACTCCATTCACTTCGCACAGTGAATTGAAGTGTTGGAACAGACTGCTTCTCTTTCAGAAAAATGCATGTGAGTTTCTTGTGAATGCTTGTAAGTAGCTTAAGGCACTTTCAAAGGAAAGTGATTTTCTCTGAAAGGACAGCATTTAGAAAGTGAAGCAACACTCCATTCACTTCGCACAGTGAATTGAAGTGTTGGAACAGACTGCTTCTCTTTCAGAGAAACACATGTGAATTTCTGTTGAATGTTTGTAAGTAGCTTAAGGCACTTTCAAATGAAAGTGATTTTCTCTGAAAGGACAGCATTTAGAAAGTGAAGCAACACTCCATTCACTACGCACAGTGAACTGAAGTGTTGGAACAGACTGCTTCTCTTTCAGAGAAACGCATGTGAATTTCTGTTGAATGCTTGTAAGTAGCTTAAGGCACATTCAAAGGAAAGTGATTTTCTCTGAAACTACAGCATTTAGAATATGAAGGAACACTCCATTCACTTTGCACAATGAATTGCAGTGTTGGAACAGACTGCTTCTCTTTCAGAGAAAAAGATGTGAGTTTCCAGTGAATGCTTGTAAGTAGCTTAAGGCAGTTTCAAAAGAGAGTGATTTTCTCTAAAAGGAGAGAATTTAGAAAGTGCAGCAACACTCCATTCACTTCGCACAGTGAATTGAAATGTTGGAACAGACTGCTTCTCTTTCAGAAAAATGCATGTGAGTTTCTTGTGAATGCTTGTAAGTAGCTTAAGGCGCTTTCAAAGGAAAGTGATTTTCTCTGAAAGGACAGCATTTAGAAAGTGAAGCAACACTCCATTCACTACGCACAGTGAACTGAAGTGTTGGAACAGAATACTTCTCTTTCAGGGAAACGGATGTGAGTTTCTTGTGAATGCTTGTAAGTAGCTTAAGGCACTTTCAAAGTAAAGTGACTTTCACTGAAAGGACAGCATTTAGAAAGTGAAGCAACACTTCATTCATTTCGCACAGTGAATTGAAGTGTTGGAACAGACAGCTTCTCTTTCATAGAAACGCATTTGAGTTTCCTGTGAATGCTTGTAAGTAGCTTAAGGCACTTTCAAAGGAAAGTGATTTTCTCTGAAACTACAGCATTTAGAATATGAAGGAACACTCCATTCACTTCGCACAATGAATTGAAGTGTTGGAACAGACTGCTTCTCTTTCAGAGAAAGAGATATGAGTTTCCTGTGAATGCTTGTAAGTAGCTTAAGGCAGTTTCAAAAGAGAGTGATTTTCTCTAAAAGGAGAGAATTTAGAAAGTGAAGCAACACTCCATTCACTTCGCACAGTGAATTGAAGTGTTGGAACAGACTGCTTCTTTTTCAGAAAAATGCATGTGAGTTTCTTGTGAATGCTTGTAAGTAGCTTAAGGCACTTTCAAAGGAAAGTGATTTTCTCTGAAAGGACAGCATTTAGAAAGTGAAGCAACACTCCATTCACTACGCACAGTGAACTGAAGTGTTGGAACAGAATACTTCTCTTACAGAGAAACGGATGTGAGTTTTTTGTGAATGCTTGTAAGTAGCTTAAGGCACTTTCAAAAGAAAGTGATTTTCTCTGAAAGTACAGCATTTAGAAAGGGAAGCAACACTCCATTCACTTCGCACAGTGAATTGAAGTGTTGGAACAGACTGCTTCTCTTTCAGAGAAAGAGATGTGAGTTTCTTGTGAATGCTTGTAAGTAGCTTAAGGCATTTTCAAAAGAGAGTGATTTTCTCTGAAAGGAGAGCATTTAGAAATTGAAGCAACACTCCATTCACTTCGAACAGTGAATTGAAGTGTTGGAACAGATTGCTTCTCTTTCAGAGAAAGAGATGTGAGTTTCTTGTGAACGCTTGTAAGTAGCTTAAGGCAGTTTCAAAAGAGAGTGATTTTCTCTAATAGGAGAGCATTTAGAAAGTGAAGCAACACTTCATTCACTTCGCACAATGAATTGAATTGTTGGAACAGACAGCTTCTCTTTCATAGAAACGCATTTGAGTTTCCTGTGAATGCTTGTAAGTAGCTTAAGGCACTTTCAAAGAAAGTGATTTTCTCTGAAACTACAGCATTTAGAATATGAAGGAACACTCCATTCACTTCGCACAATGAATTGAAGTGTTGGAACAGACTGCTTCTCTTTCAGAGAAAAATATGTGAGTTTCCTGTGAATGCTTGTAAGTAGCTTATGGCAGTTTCAAAAGAGAGTGATTTTCTCTAAAAGGAGAGAATTTAGAAAGTGAAGCAACACTCCATTCACTTCGCACAGTGAATTGAAGTGTTGGAACAGACTGCTTCTCTTTCAGAAAAATGCATGTGAGTTTCTTGTGAATGCTTGTAAGTAGCTTAAGGCAGGTTCAAAAGAGAGTGATTTTCTCTAAAAGGAGAGCATTTAGAAAGTGAAGCAACACTCCATTCACTTCGCACAGTGAATTGAAGTGTTGGAACAGACTGCTTCTCTTTCAGAAAAATGCATGTGAGTTTCTTGTGAATGCTTGTAAGTAGCTTGAGGCACTTTCAAAGGAAAGTGATTTTCTCTGAAAGGACTGCATTTAGAAAGTCAAGCAACACTCCATTCACTGCGCACAGTGAACTGAAGTGTTGTAACAGAATACTTCTCTTTCAGGGAAACGGATGTGAGTTTCTTGTGAATGCTTGTAAGTAGCTTAAGGCACTTTCAAAGGAAAGTGACTTTCTCTGAAAGGACAGCATTTAGAAAGTGAAGCAACACTTCATTCATTTCGCACAGTGAATTGAAGTGTTGGAACAGACAGCTTCTCTTTCATAGAAATGCATTTGAGTTTCCTGTGAATGCTTGTAAGTAGCTTAAGGCACTTTCAAAGGAAAGTGATTTTCTCTGAAACTACAGCATTTAGAATATGAAGGAACACTCCATTCACTTCGCACAATGAATTGAAGTGTTGGAACAGACTGCTTCTCTTTCAGAGAAAGAGATATGAGTTTCCTGTGAATGCTTGTAAGTAGCTTAAGGCAGTTTCAAAAGAGAGTGATTTTCTCTAAAAGGAGAGAATTTAGAAAGTGAAGCAACACTCCATTCACTTCGCACAGTGAATTGAAGTGTTGGAACAGACTGCTTCTCTTTCAGAAAAATGCATGTGAGTTTCTTGTGAATGCTTGTAAGTAGCTTAAGGCACTTTCAAAGGAAAGTGATTTTCTCTGAAAGGACAGCATTTAGAAAGTGAAGCAACACTCCATTCACTACGCACAGTGAACTGAAGTGTTGGAACAGAATACTTCTCTTACAGAGAAACGGATGTGAGTTTTTTGTGAATGCTTGTAAGTAGCTTAAGGCACTTTCAAAAGAAAGTGATTTTCTCTGAAAGTACAGCATTTAGAAAGGGAAGCAACACTCCATTCACTTCGCACAGTGAATTGAAGTGTTGGAACAGACTGCTTCTCTTTCAGAGAAAGAGATGTGAGTTTCTTGTGAATGCTTGGAAGTAGCTTAAGGCATTTTCAAAAGAGAGTGATTTTCTCTGAAAGGAGAGCATTTAGAAATTGAAGCAACACTCCATTCACTTCGAACAGTGAATTGAAGTGTTGGAACAGACTGCTTCTCTTTCAGAGAAAGAGATGTGAGTTTCTTGTGAACGCTTGTAAGTAGCTTAAGGCAGTTTCAAAAGAGAGTGATTTTCTCTAATAGGAGAGCATTTAGAAAGTGAAGCAACACTCCATTCACTTCGCACAGTGAATTGAAGTGTTGGAACAGACTGCTTCTCTTTCAGAAAAATGCATGTGAGTTTCTTGTGAATGCTTGTAAGTAGCTTAAGGCACTTTCAAAGGAAAGTGATTTTCTCTGAAAGGACAGCATTTAGAAAGTGAAGCAACACTCCATTCACTTCGCACAGTGAATTGAAGTGTTGGAACAGACTGCTTCTCTTTCAGAGAAACGCATGTGAATTTCTGTTGAATGTTTGTAAGTAGCTTAAGGCACTTTCAAAAGAAAGTGATTTTCTCTGAAAGGACAGCATTTAGAAAGGGAAGAAACACTCCATTCACTTCGCAAAGTGAATTGAAGTGTTGGAACAGACTGCTTCTCTTTCAGAGAAAGAGATGTGAGTTTCTTGTGAATGCTTGTAAGTAGCTTAAGGCAGTTTCAAAAGAGAGCGATTTTCTCTAAATGGAGAGCATTTAGAAAGTGAAGCAACACTCCATTCACTGCGCACAGTGAATTGAAGTGTTGGAACAGACTGCTTCTCTTTCAGAGAAACGCATGTGAATTTCTGTTGAATGCTTGTAAGTAGCTTAAGGCACATTCAAAGGAAAGTGATTTTCTCTGAAACTACAGCATTTAGAATATGAAGGAACACTCCATTCACTTCGCACAATGAATTGCAGTGTTGGAACAGACTGCTTCTCTTTCAGAGAAAAAGATATGAGTTTCCTGTGAATGCTTGTAAGTAGCTTAAGGCAGTTTCAAAAGAGAGTGATTTTCTCTAAAAGGAGAGAATTTAGAAAGTGCAGCAACACTCCATTCACTTCGCACAGTGAATTGAAATGTTGGAACAGACTGCTTCTCTTTCAGAAAAATGCATGTGAGTTTCTTGTGAATGCTTGTAAGTAGCTTAAGGCACTTTCAAAGGAAAGTGATTTTCTCTGAAAGGACAGCATTTAGAAAGTGAAGCAACACTCCATTCACTACGCACAGTGAACTGAAGTGTTGGAACAGAATACTTCTCTTACAGAGAAACGGATGTGAGTTTTTTGTGAATGCTTGTAAGTAGCTTAAGGCACTTTCAAAAGAAAGTGATTTTCTCTGAAAGTACAGCATTTAGAAAGGGAAGCAACACTCCATTCACTTCGCACAGTGAATTGAAGTGTTGGAACAGACTGCTTCTCTTTCAGAGAAAGAGATGTGAGTTTCTTGTGAATGCTTGTAAGTAGCTTAAGGCATTTTCAAAAGAGAGTGATTTTCTCTGAAAGGAGAGCATTTAGAAATTGAAGCAACACTCCATTCACTTCGAACAGTGAATTGAAGTGTTGGAACAGACTGCTTCTCTTTCAGAGAAAGAGATGTGAGTTTCTTGTGAACGCTTCTAAGTAGCTTAAGGCAGTTTCAAAAGAGAGTGATTTTCTCTAATAGGAGAGCATTTAGAAAGTGAAGCAACACTCCATTCACTTCGCACAGTGAATTGAAGTGTTGGAACAGACTGCTTCTCTTTCAGAAAAATGCATGTGAGTTTCTTGTGAATGCTTGTAAGTAGCTTAAGGCACTTTCAAAGGAAAGTGATTTTCTCTGAAAGGACAGCATTTAGAAAGTGAAGCAACACTCCACTCACTTCGCACAGTGAATTGAAGTGTTGGAACAGACTGCTTCTCTTCCAGAGAAATGCATGTGAATTTCTGTTGAATGTTTGTAAGTAGCTTAAGGCACTTTCAAAAGAAAGTGATTTTCTCTGAAAGGACAGCATTTAGAAAGGGAAGAAACACTCCATTCACTTCGCAAAGTGAATTGAAGTTTTGGAACAGACTGCTTCTCTTTCAGAGAAAGAGATGTGAGTTTCTTGTGAATGCTTGTAAGTAGCTTAAGGCAGTTTCAAAAGAGAGCGATTTTCTCTAAATGGAGAGCATTTAGAAAGTGAAGCAACACTCCATTCACTGCGCACAGTGAATTGAAGTGTTGGAACAGACTGCTTCTCTTTCAGAGAAACGCATGTGAATTTCTGTTGAATGCTTGTAAGTAGCTTAAGGCACATTCAAAGGAAAGTGATTTTCTCTGAAACTACAGCATTTAGAATATGAAGGAACACTCCATTCACTTCGCACAATGAATTGCAGTGTTGGAACAGACTGCTTCTCTTTCAGAGAAAAAGATATGAGTTTCCTGTGAATGCTTGTAAGTAGCTTAAGGCAGTTTCAAAAGAGAGTGATTTTCTCTAAAAGGAGAGAATTTAGAAAGTGCAGCAACACTCCATTCTCTTCGCACAGTGAATTGAAATGTTGGAACAGACTGCTTCTCTTTCAGAAAAATGCATGTGAGTTTCTTGTGAATGCTTGTAAGTAGCTTAAGGCACTTTCAAAGGAAAGTGATTTTCTCTGAAAGGACAGCATTTAGAAAGTGAAGCAACACTCCATTCACTACGCACAGTGAACTGAAGTGTTGGAACAGAATACTTCTCTTTCAGGGAAACGGATGTGAGTTTCTTGTGAATGCTTGTAAGTAGCTTAAGGCACTTTCAAAGGAAAGTGACTTTCTCTGAAAGGACAGCATTTAGAAAGTGAAGCAACACTTCATTCATTTCGCACAGTGAATTGAAGTGTTGGAACAGACAGCTTCTCTTTCATAGAAACGCATTTGAGTTTCCTGTGAATGCTTGTAAGTAGCTTAAGGCACTTTCAAAGGAAAGTGATTTTCTCTGAAACTACAGCATTTAGAATATGAAGGAACACTCCATTCACTTCGCACAATGAATTGAAGTGTTGGAACAGACTGCTTCTCTTTCAGAGAAAAATATGTGAGTTTCCTGTGAATGCTTGTAAGTAGCTTATGGCAGTTTCAAAGAGAGTGATTTTCTCTAAAAGGAGAGAATTTAGAAAGTGAAGCAACACTCCATTCACTTCGCACAGTGAATTGAAGTGTTGGAACAGACTGCTTCTCTTTCAGAAAAATGCATGTGAGTTTCTTGTGAATGCTTGTAAGTAGCTTAAGGCACTTTCAAAGGAAAGTGATTTTCTCTGAAAGGACAGCATTTAGAAAGTGAAGCAACACTCCATTCACTTCGCACAGTGAATTGAAGTGTTGGAACAGACTGCTTCTCTTTCAGAAAAATGCATGTGAGTTTTTTGTGAATGCTTGTAAGTAGCTTAAGGCACTTTCAAAGGAAAGTGATTTTCTCTGAAAGGACAGCATTGAGAAAGTGAAGCAACACTCCATTCACTTCGCACCGTGAATTGAAGTGTTGGAACAGACTGCTTCTCTTTCAGAGAAAGAAATGTGAATTTCTGTTGAATGCTTGTAAGTAGCTTAAGGCACTTTCATGGGAAAGTGACTTTCTCTGAAAGGACAGCATTTAGAAAGTGAAGCACACTTCATTCACTTCGCACAGTGAATTGAATTGTTGGAACAGACAGCTTCTCTTTCATAGAAACGCATTTGAGTTTCCTGTGAATGCTTGTAAGTAGCTTAAGGCACTTTCAAAGGAAAGTGATTTTCTCTGAAACTACAGCATTTAGAATATGAAGGAACACTCCATTCACTTCGCACAATGAATTGAAGTGTTGGAACAGACTGCTTCTCTTTCAGAGAAAGAGATATGAGTTTCCTGTGAATGCTTGTAAGTAGCTTAAGGCAGTTTCAAAAGAGAGTGATTTTCTCTAAAAGGAGAGAATTTAGAAAGTGAAGCAACACTCCATTCACTTCGCACAGTGAATTGCAGTGTTGGAACAGACTGCTTCTCTTTCAGAAAAATGCATGTGAGTTTCTTGTGAATGCTTGTAAGTAGCTTAAGGCACTTTCAAAGGAAAGTGATTTTCTCTGAAAGGACAGCATTTAGAAAGTGAAGCAACACTCCATTCACTACGCACAGTGAACTGAAGTGTTGGAACAGAATACTTCTCTTACAGAGAAACGGATGTGAGTTTTTTGTGAATGCTTGTAAGTAGCTTAAGGCACTTTCAAAAGAAAGTGATTTTCTCTGAAAGTACAGCATTTAGAAAGGGAAGCAACACTCCATTCACTTCGCACAGTGAATTGAAGTGTTGGAACAGACTGCTTCTCTTTCAGAGAAAGAGATGTGAGTTTCTTGTGAATGCTTGTAAGTAGCTTAAGGCATTTTCAAAAGAGAGTGATTTTCTCTGAAAGGAGAGCATTTAGAAATTGAAGCAACACTCCATTCACTTCGAACAGTGAATTGAAGTGTTGGAACAGACTGCTTCTCTTTCAGAGAAAGAGATGTGAGTTTCTTGTGAACGCTTGTAAGTAGCTTAAGGCAGTTTCAAAAGAGAGTGATTTTCTCTAATAGGAGAGCATTTAGAAAGTGAAGCAACACTCCATTCACTTCGCACAGTGAATTGAAGTGTTGGAACAGACTGCTTCTCTTTCAGAAAAATGCATGTGAGTTTCTTGTGAATGCTTGTAAGTAGCTTAAGGCACTTTCAAAGGAAAGTGATTTTCTCTGAAAGGACAGCATTTAGAAAGTGAAGCAACACTCCATTCACTTCGCACAGTGAATTGAAGTGTTGGAACAGACTGCTTCTCTTTCAGAGAAACGCATGTGAATTTCTGTTGAATGTTTGTAAGTAGCTTAAGGCACTTTCAAAAGAAAGTGATTTTCTCTGAAAGGACAGCATTTAGAAAGGGAAGAAACACTCCATTCACTTCGCAAAGTGAATTGAAGTGTTGGAACAGACTGCTTCTCTTTCAGAGAAAGAGATGTGAGTTTCTTGTGAATGCTTGTAAGTAGCTTAAGGCAGTTTCAAAAGAGAGCGATTTTCTCTAAATGGAGAGCATTTAGAAAGTGAAGCAACACTCCATTCACTGCGCACAGTGAATTGAAGTGTTGGAACAGACTGCTTCTCTTTCAGAGAAACGCATGTGAATTTCTGTTGAATGCTTGTAAGTAGCTTAAGGCACATTCAAAGGAAAGTGATTTTCTCTGAAACTACAGCATTTAGAATATGAAGGAACACTCCATTCACTTCGCACAATGAATTGCAGTGTTGGAACAGACTGCTTCTCTTTCAGAGAAAAAGATATGAGTTTCCTGTGAATGCTTGTAAGTAGCTTAAGGCAGTTTCAAAAGAGAGTGATTTTCTCAAAAAGGAGAGAATTTAGAAAGTGAAGCAACACTCCATTCACTTCGCACAGTGAATTGCAGTGTTGGAACAGACTGCTTCTCTTTCAGAAAAATGCATGTGAGTTTCTTGTGAATGCTTGTAAGTAGCTTAAGGCACTTTCAAAGGAAAGTGATTTTCTCTGAAAGGACAGCATTTAGAAAGTGAAGCAACACTCCATTCACTACGCACAGTGAACTGAAGTGTTGGAACAGAATACTTCTCTTACAGAGAAACGGATGTGAGTTTTTTGTGAATGCTTGTAAGTAGCTTAAGGCACTTTCAAAAGAAAGTGATTTTCTCTGAAAGTACAGCATTTAGAAAGGGAAGCAACACTCCATTCACTTCGCACAGTGAATTGAAGTGTTGGAACAGACTGCTTCTCTTTCAGAGAAAGAGATGTGAGTTTCTTGTGAATGCTTGTAAGTAGCTTAAGGCATTTTCAAAAGAGAGTGATTTTCTCTGAAAGGAGAGCATTTAGAAATTGAAGCAACACTCCATTCACTTCGAACAGTGAATTGAAGTGTTGGAACAGACTGCTTCTCTTTCAGAGAAAGAGATGTGAGTTTCTTGTGAACGCTTGTAAGTAGCTTAAGGCAGTTTCAAAAGAGAGTGATTTTCTCTAATAGGAGAGCATTTAGAAAGTGAAGCAACACTCCATTCACTTCGCACAGTGAATTGAAGTGTTGGAACAGACTGCTTCTCTTTCAGAAAAATGCATGTGAGTTTCTTGTGAATGCTTGTAAGTAGCTTAAGGCACTTTCAAAGGAAAGTGATTTTCTCTGAAAGGACAGCATTTAGAAAGTGAAGCAACACTCCATTCACTTCGCACAGTGAATTGAAGTGTTGGAACAGACTGCTTCTCTTTCAGAGAAACGCATGTGAATTTCTGTTGAATGTTTGTAAGTAGCTTAAGGCACTTTCAAAGAAAGTGATTTTCTCTGAAAGGACAGCATTTAGAAAGGGAAGAAACACTCCATTCACTTCGCAAAGTGAATTGAAGTGTTGGAACAGACTGCTTCTCTTTCAGAGAAAGAGATGTGAGTTTCTTGTGAATGCTTGTAAGTAGCTTAAGGCAGTTTCAAAAGAGAGCGATTTTCTCTAAATGGAGAGCATTTAGAAAGTGAAGCAACACTCCATTCACTGCGCACAGTGAATTGAAGTGTTGGAACAGACTGCTTCTCTTTCAGAGAAACGCATGTGAATTTCTGTTGAATGCTTGTAAGTAGCTTAAGGCACATTCAAAGGAAAGTGATTTTCTCTGAAACTACAGCATTTAGAATATGAAGGAACACTCCATTCACTTCGCACAATGAATTGCAGTGTTGGAACAGACTGCTTCTCTTTCAGAGAAAAAGATATGAGTTTCCTGTGAATGCTTGTAAGTAGCTTAAGGCAGTTTCAAAAGAGAGTGATTTTCTCAAAAAGGAGAGAATTTAGAAAGTGCAGCAACACTCCATTCACTTCGCACAGTGAATTGAAATGTTGGAACAGACTGCTTCTCTTTCAGAAAAATGCATGTGAGTTTCTTGTGAATGCTTGTAAGTAGCTTAAGGCACTTTCAAAGGAAAGTGATTTTCTCTGAAAGGACAGCATTTAGAAAGTGAAGCAACACTCCATTCACTTCGCACAGTGAATTGAACTGTTGGAACAGACTGCTTCTCTTTCAGAAAAATGCATGTGAGTTTTTTGTGAATGCTTGTAAGTAGCTTAAGGCACTTTCAAAGGAAAGTGATTTTCTCTGAAAGGACAGCATTGAGAAAGTGAAGCAACACTCCATTCACTTCGCACCGTGAATTGAAGTGTTGGAACAGACTGCTTCTCTTTCAGAGAAAGAAATGTGAATTTCTGTTGAATGCTTGTAAGTATCTTAAGGCACTTTCATGGGAAAGTGACTTTCTCTGAAAGGACAGCATTTAGAAAGTGAAGCAACACTTCATTCACTTCGCACAGTGAATTGAATTGTTGGAACAGACAGCTTCTCTTTCATAGAAACGCATTTGAGTTTCCTGTGAATGCTTGTAAGTAGCTTAAGGCACTTTCAAAGGAAAGTGATTTTCTCTGAAACTACAGCATTTAGAATATGAAGGAACACTCCATTCACTTCGCACAATGAATTGAAGTGTTGGAACAGACTGCTTCTCTTTCAGAGAATAATATGTGAGTTTCCTGTGAATGCTTGTAAGTAGCTTATGGCAGTTTCAAAAGAGAGTGATTTTCTCTAAAAGGAGAGAATTTAGAAAGTGAAGCAACACTCCATTCACTTCGCACAGTGAATTGAAGTGTTGGAACAGACTGCTTCTCTTTCAGAAAAATGCATGTGAGTTTCTTGTGAATGCTTGTAAGTAGCTTAAGGCATTTTCAAAAGAGAGTGATTTTCTCTGAAAGGAGAGCATTTAGAAATTGAAGCAACACTCCATTCACTTCGAACAGTGAATTGAAGTGTTGGAACAGACTGCTTATCTTTCAGAGAAAGAGATGTGAGTTTCTTGTGAACGCTTGTAAGTAGCTTAAGGCAGTTTCAAAAGAGAGTGATTTTCTCTAATAGGAGAGCATTTAGAAAGTGAAGCAACACTCCATTCACTTCGCACAGTGAATTGAAGTGTTGGAACAGACTGCTTCTCTTTCAGAAAAATACATGTGAGTTTTTTGTGAATGCTTGTAAGTAGCTTAAGGCACTTTCAAAGGAAAGTGATTTTCTCTGAAAGGACAGCATTGAGAAAGTGAAGCAACACTCCATTCACTTCGCACCGTGAATTGAAGTGTTTGAACAGACTGCTTCTCTTTCAGAGAAAGGAATGTGAATTTCTGTTGAATGCTTGTAAGTAGCTTAAGGCACTTTCATGGGAAAGTGACTTTCTCTGAAAGGATAGCATTTAGAAAGTGAAGCAACACTTCATTCACTTCGCACAGTGAATTGAATTGTTGGAACAGACAGCTTCTCTTTCATAGAAACGCATTTGAGTTTCCTGTGAATGCTTGTAAGTAGCTTATGGCACTTTCAAAGGAAAGTGATTTTCTCTGAAACTACAGCATTTAGAATATGAAGGAACACTCCATTCACTTTGCACAATGAATTGAAGTGTTGGAACAGACTGCTTCTCTTTCAGAGAAAAAGATGTGAGTTTCCTGTGAATGCTTGTAAGTAGCTTAAGGCAGTTTCAAAAGAGAGTGATTTTCTCTAAAAGGAGAGCATTCAGAAAGTGAAGCAACACTCCATTCACTTCGCACAGTGAATTGAAGTGTTGGAACAGACTGCTTCTCTTTCAGAAAAATGCATGTGAGTTTCTTGTGAATGCTTGTAAGTAGCTTAAGGCACTTTCAAAGGAAAGTGATTTTCTCTGAAAGGACAGCATTTAGAAAGTGAAGCAACACTCCATTCACTTCGCACAGTGAATTGAAGTGTTGGAACAGACTGCCTCTCTTTCAGAGAAACGCATGTGAATTTCTGTTGAATGTTTGTAAGTAGCTTAAGGCACTTTCAAATGAAAGTGATTTTCTCTGAAAGGACAGCATTTAGAAAGTGAAGCAACACTCCATTCACTACGCACAGTGAACTGAAGTGTTGGAACAGACTGCTTCTCTTTCAGAGAAACGCATGTGAATTTCTGTTGAATGCTTGTAAGTAGCTTAAGGCACATTCAAAGGAAAGTGATTTTCTCTGAAACTACAGCATTTAGAATATGAAGGAACACTCCATTCACTTTGCACAATGAATTGCAGTGTTGGAACAGACTGCTTCTCTTTCAGAGAAAAAGATGTGAGTTTCCAGTGAATGCTTGTAAGTAGCTTAAGGCAGTTTCAAAAGAGAGTGATTTTCTCTAAAAGGAGAGAATTTAGAAAGTGCAGCAACACTCCATTCACTTCGCACAGTGAATTGAAATGTTGGAACAGACTGCTTCTCTTTCAGAAAAATGCATGTGAGTTTCTTGTGAATGCTTGTAAGTAGCTTAAGGCGCTTTCAAAGGAAAGTGATTTTCTCTGAAAGGACAGCATTTAGAAAGTGAAGCAACACTCCATTCACTACGCACAGTGAACTGAAGTGTTGGAACAGAATACTTCTCTTTCAGGGAAACGGATGTGAGTTTCTTGTGAATGCTTGTAAGTAGCTTAAGGCACTTCAAAGTAAAGTGACTTTCACTGAAAGGACAGCATTTAGAAAGTGAAGCAACACTTCATTCATTTCGCACAGTGAATTGAAGTGTTGGAACAGACAGCTTCTCTTTCATAGAAACGCATTTGAGTTTCCTGTGAATGCTTGTAAGTAGCTTAAGGCACTTTCAAAGGAAAGTGATTTTCTCTGAAACTACAGCATTTAGAATATGAAGGAACACTCCATTCACTTCGCACAATGAATTGAAGTGTTGGAACAGACTGCTTCTCTTTCAGAGAAAAAGATGTGAGTTTCCTGTGAATGCTTGTAAGTAGCTTAAGGCAGTTTCAAAAGAGAGTGATTTTCTCTAAAAGGAGAGAATTTAGAAAGTGAAGCAACACTCCATTCACTTCGCACAGTGAACTGAAGTGTTGGAACAGAATACTTCTCTTACAGAGAAACGGATATGAGTTTTTTGTGAATGCTTGTAAGTAGCTTAAGGCACTTTCAAAAGAAAGTGATTTTCTCTGAAAGGACAGCATTTAGAAAGGGAAGCAACACTCCATTCACTTCGCACAGTGAATTGAAGTGTTGGAACAGACTGCTTCTCTTTCAGAGAAAGAGATGTGAGTTTCTTGTGAATGCTTGTAAGTAGCTTAAGGCAGTTTCAAAAGAGAGTGATTTTCTATAAAAGGAGAGCATTTAGAAATTGAAGCAACACTCCATTCACTTCTCACAGTGAATTGAAGTGTTGGGACAGACTGCTTCTCTTTCAGAGAAAGAGATGTGAGTTTCTTGTGAACGCTTGTAAGTAGCTTAAGGCAGTTTCAAAAGAGAGTGATTTTCTCTAAAAGGAGAGCATTTAGAAAGTGAAGCAACACTCCATTCACTTCGCACAGTGAATTGAAGTGTTGGAACAGACTGCTTATCTTTCAGAAAAATGCATGTGAGTTTTTTGTGAATGCTTGTAAGTAGCTTAAGGCACTTTCAAAGGAAAGTGATTTTCTCTGAAAGGACAGCATTGAGAAAGTGAAGAAACACTCCATTCACTTCGCACAGTGAATTGAAGTGTTGGACCAGACTGCTTCTCTTTCAGAGAAAGGCATGTGAATTTCTGTTTAATGCTTGTAAGTAGCTTAAGGCACTTTCATGGGAAAGTGACTTTCTCTGAAAGGACAGCATTTAGAAAGTGAAGCAACACTTCATTCACTTCGCACAGTGAATTGAATTGTTGGAACAGACAGCTTTTCTTTCATAGAAACGCATTTGAGTTTCCTGTGAATGCTTGTAAGTAGCTTAAGGCACTTTCAAAGGAAAGTGATTTTCTCTGAAACTACAGCATTTAGAATATGAAGGAACACTCCATTCACTTCGCACAATGAATTGAAGTGTTGGAACAGACTGCTTCTCTTTCAGAGAAAAAGATGTGAGTTTCCTGTGAATGCTTGTAAGTAGCTTAAGGCAGGTTCAAAAGAGAGTGATTTTCTCTAAAAGGAGAGCATTTAGAAAGTGAAGCAACACTCCATTCACTTCGCACAGTGAATTGAAGTGTTGGAACAGACTGCTTCTCTTTCAGAAAAATGCATGTGAGTTTCTTGTGAATGCTTGTAAGTAGCTTGTGGCACTTTCAAAGGAAAGTGATTTTCTCTGAAAGGACTGCATTTAGAAAGTGAAGCAACACTCCATTCACTGCGCACAGTGAACTGAAGTGTTGGAACAGAATACTTCTCTTTCAGGGAAACGGATGTGAGTTTCTTGTGAATGCTTGTAAGTAGCTTAAGGCACTTTCAAAGGAAAGTGACTTTCTCTGAAAGGACAGCATTTAGAAAGTGAAGCAACACTTCATTCATTTCGCACAGTGAATTGAAGTGTTGGAACAGACAGCTTCTCTTTCATAGAAACGCATTTGAGTTTCCTGTGAATGCTTGTAAGTAGCTTAAGGCACTTTCAAAGGAAAGTGATTTTCTCTGAAACTACAGCATTTAGAATATGAAGGAACACTCCATTCACTTCGCACAATGAATTGAAGTGTTGGAACAGACTGCTTCTCTTTCAGAGAAACGCATGTGAATTTCTGTTGAATGTTTGTAAGCAGCTTAAGGCACTTTCAAAAGAAAGTGATTTTCTCTGAAAGGACAGCATTTAGAAAGGGAAGCAACACTCCATTCACTTCGCAAAGTGAATTGAAGTGTTGGAACAGACTGCTTCTCTTTCAGAGAAAGAGATGTGAGTTTCTTGTGAATGCTTGTAAGTAGCTTAAGGCAGTTTCAAAAGAGAGTGATTTTCTCTAAAAAGGAGAGCATTTAGAAAGTGAAGCAACACTCCATTCACTGCGCACAGTGAATTGAAGTGTTGGAACAGACTACTTCTCTTTCAGAGAAACGCATGTGAATTTCTGTTGAATGCTTGTAAGTAGCTTAAGGCACTTTCAAAGGAAAGTGATTTTCTCTGAAACTACAGCATTTAGAATATGAAGGAACACTCCATTCAATTCGCACAATGAATTGCAGTGTTGGAACAGACTGCTTTTCTTTCAGAGAAAAAGATGTGAGTTTCCTGTGAATGCTTGTAAGTAGCTTAAGGCAGTTTCAAAAGAGAGTGATTTTCTCTAAAAGGAGAGAATTTAGAAAGTGCAGCAACACTCCATTCACTTCGCACAGTGAATTGAAGTGTTGGAACAGACTGCTTCTCTTTCAGAAAAATGCATGTGAGTTTCTTGTGAGTGCTTGTAAGTAGCTTAAGGCACTTTCAAAGGAAAGTGATTTTCTCTGAAAGGACAGCATTTAGAAAGTGAAGCAACACTCCATTCACTACGCACAGTGAACTGAAGTGTTGGAACAGAATACTTCTCTTTCAGGGAAACTGATGTGAGTTTCTTGTGAATACTTGTAAGTAGCTTAAGGCACTTTCAAAGGAAAGTGATTTTCTCTAAAAGGAGAGCATTTAGAACGTGAAGCAACACTCCATTCACTTCGCACAGTGAATTGAAGTGTTGGAACAGACTTCTTCTCTTTCAGAGAAACGGATGTTAGTTTCTTGTGAATGCTTGTAAGTAGCTTAAGGCACTTTCAAAGGAAAGTGATTTTCTCTGAAAGGAGAGCATTTAGAACGTGAAGTAACACTCCATTCAATTCGCACAGTGAATTGAAGTGTTGGAACAGACTGCTTCTCTTTCAGAGAAACGCATGTGAATTTCTGTTGAATGTTTGTAAGTAGCTAAAGGCACTTTCAAAAGAAAGTGATTTTCTCTGAAAGGACAGCATTTAGAAAGGGAAGCAACACTCCATTCACTTCGCACAGTGAATTGAAGTGTTGGAACAGACTGCTTCTCTTTCAGAGAAAGAGATGTGAGTTTCTTGTGAATGCTCGTAAGTAGCTTAAGGCAGTTTCAAAAGAGAGTGATTTTCTGTAAAAAGAGAGCATTTAGAAAGTGAAGCAACACTCCATTCACTTCGCAGAGTGAATTGAAGTGTTGGAACAGACTGCTTCTCTTTCAGAGAAAGAGATGTGAGTTTCTTTTGAATGCTTGTAAGTACCTTAAGGCAGTTTCAAAAGAGAGTGATTTTTTCTAAAAGGAGAGCATTTAGAAAATGAAGCAACACTCCATTCACTTTGCACAGTGAATTGAAGTGTTGGAACTGACTGCTTCTCTTTCAGAGAAAGGCATGTGAATTTCTGTTGAATGCTTGTAAGTAGCTTAAGGCACTTTCAAAGGAAAGTGATTTTCTCTGAAAGGACAGCATTTAGAAAGTGAAGCAACACTTCATTCACTTCGCACAGTGAATTGAAGTGTTGGAACAGACAGCTTCTCTTTCATAGAAACGCATTTGAGTTTCCTGTGAATGCTTGTAATTAGCTTAAGGCACTTACAATGGAAAGTGATTTTCTCTGAAACTACAGCATTTAGAATATGAAGGAACACTCCATTCACTTCGCACAATGAATTGAGGTGTTGGAACAAACTGCTTCTCCTTCAGAGAAAAAGATGTGAGTTTCCTGTGAATGCTTGTAAGAAGCTTAAGGCAGTTTCAAAAGAGAGTGATTTTCTCTAAAAGGAGAGAATTTAGAAAGTGAAGCAACACTCCATTCACTTCGCACAGTGAATTGAAGTGTTGGAACAGACTGCTTCTCTTTCAGAAAAATGCATGTGAGTTTCTTGTGAATGCTTGTAAGTAGCTTAAGGCACTTTCAAAGGAAAGTGATTTTCTCTGAAAGGACAGCATTAAGAAAGTGAAGCAACACCCCATTCACTACGCACAGTGAACTGAAGTGTTGGAACAGAATACTTCTCTTTCAGAGAAACGGATGTGAGTTTCCTGTGAATGCTTGTAAGTAGCTTAAGGCACTTTCAAAGGAAAGTGATTTTCTCTGAAAAGACAGCATTTAGAAAGGGAAGCAACACTCCATTCACTTCGCACAGTGAATTGAAGTGTTGGAACAGAATGCTTCTCTTACAGAGAAACGGATGTGAGTTTTTTGTGAATGCTTTTAAGTAGCTTAGGGCACTTTGAAAGGAAAGTGATTTTCTTTGAAAGGACAGCATTGAGAAAGTGAAGCAACACTCCATTCACTTCGCACAGTGAATTGAAGTGTTGGAACAGACTGCTTCTCTTTCAGAAAAAGGCATGTTAATTTCTGTTGAAAGCTTGTAAGTAGCTTAAGGCAGTTTCAAAAGAGAGTGATTTTCTCTAAAAGGAGAGCATTTAGAAAGTGAAGCAACACTCCATTCACTTCGCACAGTGTATTGAAGTGTTGGAACAGACTGCTTCTCTTTCAGAAAAATGCATGTGAGTTTTTTGTGAATGCTTGTAAGTAGCTTAAGGCACTATCAAAGGAAAGTGATTTTCTCTGAAAGGACAGCATTTAGAAAGTGAAGCAACACTCCATTCACTTCGCACAGTGAATTGAAGTGTTAGACCAGACTGCTTCTCTTTCAGAGAAAGGCATGTGAATTTCTGTTGAATGCTTGTAAGTAGCTTAAGGCACTTTCATGGGAAAGTGACTTTCTCTAAAAGGAGAGCATTTAGAAAGTGAAGCAACACTTCATTCATTTTGCACAGTGAATTGATGTGTTGGAACAGACAGCTTCTCTTTCATAGAAACGCATTTGAGTTTCCTGTGAGTGCTTGTAAGTAGCTTAAGGCACTTTCAAAGGAAAGTGATTTTCTCTGAAACTACAGCATTTAGAATATGAAGGAACACTCCATTCACTTCGCACAATGAATTGAAGTGTTGGAACAGACTGCTTCTCTTTCAGAGAAAAAGATGTGAGTTTCCTGTGAATGCTTGTAAGTAGCTTAAGGCAGTTTCAAAAGAGAGTGATTTTCTCTAAAAGGAGAGAATTTAGAAAGTGAAGCAACACTCCATTCACTTCGCACAGTGAATTGAAGTGTTGGAACAGACTGCTTCTCTTTCAGAAAAATGCATGTGAGTTTCTTGTGAATGCTTGTAAGTAGCTTAAGGCACTTTCAAAGGAAAGTGATTTTCTCTGAAAGGACAGCATTTAGAAAGGGAAGCAACACTCCATTCACTTCGCAAAGTGAATTGAAGTGTTGGAACAGACTGCTTCTCTTTCAGAGAAAGAGATGTGAGTTTCTTGTGAATGCTTGTAAGTAGCTTAAGGCAGTTTCAAAAGAGAGTGATTTTCTCTAAAAGGAGAGCATTTAGAAAGTGAAGCAACACTCCATTCACTTCGCACAGTGAATTGAAGTGTTGGAACAGACTGCTTCTCTTTCAGAAAAATGCATGTGAGTTTCTTGTGAATGCTTGTAAGAAGCTTAAGGCACTTTCAAAGGAAAGTGATTTTCTCTGAAAGGACAGCATTTAGAAAGTGAAGCAACACTCCATTCACTACGCACAGTGAACTGAAGTGTTGGAACAGAATACTTCTTTTTCAGGGAAACGGATGTGAGTTTCTTGTGAATACTTGTAAGTAGCTTAAGGCACTTTCAAAGGAAAGTGACTTTCTCTGAAAGGACAGCATTTAGAAAGTGAAGCAACACTTCATTCATTTCGCACAGTGAATTGAAGTGTTGGAACAGACAGCTTCTCTTTCATAGAAACGCATTTGAGTTTCCTGTGAATGCTTGTAAGTAGCTTAAGGCACTTGCAAAGGAAAGTGATTTTCTCTGAAACTACAGCATTTAGAATATGAAGGAACACTCCATTCACTTCGCACAATGAATTGAAGTGTTGGAACAGACTGCTTCTCTTTCAGAGAAAAAGATGTGAGTTTCCTGTGAATGCTTGTAAGTAGCTTAAGGCAGTTTCAAAAGAGAGTCATTTTCTCTAAAAGGAGAGAATTTAGAAAGTGAAGCAACACTCCATTCACTTCGCACAGTGAATTGAAGTGTTGGAACAGACTGCTTCTCTTTCAGAAAAATGCATGTGAGTTTCTTGTGAATGCTTGTAAGTAGCTTAAGGCACTTTCAAAGGAAAGTGATTTTCTCTGAAAGGACAGCATTTAGAAAGTGAAGCAACACTCCATTCACTACGAACAGTGAACTGAAGTGTTGGAACAGAATACTTCTCTTAAAGAGAAACGGATATGAGTTTTTTGTGAATCTTTGTAAGTAGCTTAAGGCACTTTCAAAAGAAAGTGATTTTCTCTGAAAGGACAGCATTTAGAAAGGGAAGCAACATTCCATTCATTCGCCCAGTGAATTGAAGTGTTGGAACAGACTGCTTCTCTTTCAGAGAAAGAGATGTGAGTTTCTTGTCAATGCTTGTAAGTAGCTTAAGGCACTTTCAAAGGAAAGTGATTTTCTCTGAAAGGACAGCATTGAGAAAATGAAGCAATACTCCATTCACTTCGCACAGTGAATTGAAGTGTTGGAACAGACTGCTTCTCTTTCAGAGAAAGGCATGTGAATTTCTGTTGAATGCTTGTAAGTAGCTTAAGGCACTTTCATGGGAATGTGACTTTCTCTGAAAGGACAGCATTTAGAAAGTGAAGTAACACTTCATTCACTTCGCACAGTGAATTGAATTGTTGGAACATACAGCTTCTCTTTCATAGAAACGCATTTGAATTTCCTGGTAAGGCTTGTAAGTAGCTTAAGGCACTTTCAAAGGAAAGTGATTTTCTCTGAAACTACAGCATTTAGAATATGAAGGAACACTCCATTCACTTCGCACAATGAATTGAAGTGTTGGAACAGACTGCTTCTCTTTCAGAGAAAAAGATGTGAGTTTCCTGTGAATGCTTGTAAGTAGCTTAAGGCAGTTTCAAAAGAGAGTGATTTTCTCTAAAAGGAGAGAATTTAGAAAGTGAAGCAACACTCCATTCACTTCGCACAGTGAATTGAAGTGTTGGAACAGACTGCTTCTCTTTCAGAAAAATGCATGTGAGTTTCTTGTGAATGCTTGTAAGTAGCTTAAGGCACTTTCAAAGGAAAGTGATTTTCTCTGAAAGGAGAGCATTTAGAAAGTGAAGCAACACTCCATTCACTTCGCACAGTGAATTGAAGTGTTGGAACAGACTGCTTCCCTTTCAGAGAAAGAGATGTGAGTTTCTTGTGAATGCTTGTAAGTAGCTTAAGGCAGTTTCAAAAGAGAGTGATTTTCTCTAAAAGGAGAGCATTTAGAAAGTGAAGCAACACTCCATTCACTTCGCACAGTGAATTGAAGTGTTGGAACAGACTGCTTCTCTTTCAGAGAAAGAGATTTGAGTTTCTTTTGAATGCTTGTAAGTACCTTAAGGCAGTTTCAAAAGAGAGTGATTTTTTCTAAAAGGAGAGCATTTAGAAAGTGAAGCAACACTCCATTCACTTTGCACAGTGAATTGAAGTGTTGGAACAGACTGCTTCTCTTTCAGAGAAAGGCATGTGAATTTCTGTTGAATGCTTGTAAGTAGCTTAAGGCACTTTCAAAGGAAAGTGATTTTCTCTGAAAGGACAGCATTTAGAAAGTGAAGCATCACTTCATTCACTTCGCACAGTGAATTGAAGTGTTGGAACAGACAGCTTCTCTTTCATAGAAACGCATTTGAGTTTCCTGTGAATGCTTGTAAGTAGCTTAAGGCACTTACAATGGAAAGTGATTTTCTCTGAAACTACAGCATTTAGAATATGAAGGAACACTCCATTCACTTCGCACAATGAATTGAGGTGTTGGAACAAACTGCTTCTCTTTCAGAGAAAAAGATGTGAGTTTCCTGTGAATGCTTGTAAGTAGCTTAAGGCAGTTTCAAAAGAGAGTGATTTTCTCTAAAAGGAGAGAATTTAGAAAGTGAAGCAATACTCCATTCACTTCGCACAGTGAATTGAAGTGTTGGAACAGACTGCTTCTCTTTCAGAAAAATGCATGTGAGTTTCTTGTGAATGCTTGTAAGTAGCTTAAGGCACTTTCAAAGGAAAGTGATTTTCTCTGAAAGGACAGCATTAAGAAAGTGAAGCAACACTCCATTCACTACGCACAGTGAACTGAAGTGTTGGAACAGAATACTTCTCTTTCAGAGAAACGGATGTGAGTTTCCTGTGAATGCTTGTAAGTAGCTTAAGGCACTTTCAAAGGAAAGTGATTTTCTCTGAAAAGACAGCATTTAGAAAGGGAAGCAACACTCCATTCACTTCGCACAGTGAATTGAAGTGTTGGAACAGAATGCTTCTCTTACAGAGAAACGGATGTGAGTTTTTTGTGAATGCTTTTAAGTAGCTTAGGGCACTTTGAAAGGAAAGTGATTTTCTCTGAAAGGACAGCATTGAGAAAGTGAAGCAACACTCCATTCACTTCGCACAGTGAATTGAAGTGTTGGAACAGACTGCTTCTCTTTCAGAAAAAGGCATGTTAATTTCTGTTGAAAGCTTGTAAGTAGCTTAAGGCAGTTACAAAAGAGAGTGATTTTCTCTAAAAGGAGAGCATTTAGAAAGTGAAGCAACACTCCATTCACTTCGCACAGTGTATTGAAGTGTTGGAACAGACTGCTTCTCTTTCAGAAAAATGCATGTGAGTTTTTTGTGAATGCTTGTAAGTAGCTTAAGGCACTATCAAAGGAAAGTGATTTTCTCTGAAAGGACAGCATTTAGAAAGTGAAGCAACACTCCATTCACTTCGCACAGTTAATTGAAGTGTTGGACCAGACTGCTTCTCTTTCAGAGAAAGGCATGTGAATTTCTGTTGAATGCTTGTAAGTAGCTTAAGGCACTTTCATGGGAAAGTGACTTTCTCTAAAAGGAGAGCATTTAGAAAGTGAAGCAACACTTCATTCATTTCGCACAGTGAATTGAAGTGTTGGAACAGACAGCTTCTCTTTCATAGAAACGCATTTGAGTTTCCTGTGAGTGCTTGTAAGTAGCTTAAGGCACTTTTAAAGGAAAGTGATTTTCTCTGAAACTACAGCATTTAGAATATGAAGGAACACTCCATTCACTTCACACAATGAATTGAAGTGTTGGAACAGACTGCTTCTCTTTCAGAGAAAAAGATGTGAGTTTCCTGTGAATGCTTGTAAGTAGCTTAAGGCAGTTTCAAAAGAGAGTGATTTTCTCTAAAAGGAGAGAATTTAGAAAGTGAAGCAACACTCCATTCACTTCGCACAGTGAATTGAAGTGTTGGAACAGACTGCTTCTCTTTCAGAAAAATGCATGTGAGTTTTTTGTGAATGCTTGTAAGTAGCTTAAGGCACTTTAAAGGAAAGTGATTTTCTCTGAAACGACAGCATTGAGAAAGTGAAGCAAAACTCCATTCACTTCGCACAGTGAATTGAAGTGTTGGAACAGACTGCTTCTCTTTCAGAGAAAGGCATGTGAATTTCTGTTTTATGCTTGTAAGTAGCTTAAGGCACTTTCATGGGAAAGTGACTTTCTCTGAAAGGACAGCATTTAGAAAGTGAAGCAACACTTAATTCACTTCGCACAGTGAATTGAATTGTTGGAACAGACAGCTTTTCTTTCACAGAAACGCATTTGAGTTTCCTGTGAATGCTTGTAAGTAGCTTAAGGCACTTTCAAAGGAAAGTGATTTTCTCTGAAACTAAAGCATTTAGAATATGAAGGAACACTCCATTCACTTCGCACAGTGAATTGAAGTGTTGGAACAGACTGCTTCTCTTTCAGAGAAAGAGATGTGAGTTTCTTGTGAATGCTTGTAAGTAGCTTAAGGCAGTTTCAAAAGAGAGTGATTTTCTCTAAAAGGAGAGCATTTAGAAAGTGAAGCAACACTCCATTCACTGCGCACAGTGAATTGAAGTGTTGGAACAGACTGCTTCTCTTTCAGAGAAACGCATGTGAATTTCTGTTGAATGCTTGTAGGTAGCTTAAGGCACTTTCAAAGGAAAGTGATTTTCTCTGAAACTACAGCATTTAGAATATGAAGGAACACTCCATTCAATTCGCACAATGAATTGCAGTGTTGGAACAGAGTGCTTCTCTTTCAGAGAAAAAGATGTGAGTTTCCTGTGAGTGCTTGTAAGTAGCTTAAGGCAGTTTCAAAAGAGAGTGATTTTCTCTAAAAGGAGAGAATTTAGAAAGTGCAGCAACACTCCATTCACTTCGCACAGTGAATTGAAGTGTTGGAACAGACAGCTTCTCTTTCAGAAAAATGCATGTGAGTTTCTTGTGAATGCTTGTAAGTAGCTTAAGGCACTTTCAAAGGAAAGTGATTTTCTCTGAAAGGACAGCATTTAGAAAGTGAAGCAACACTCCATTCACTACGCACAGTGAACTGAAGTGTTGGAACAGAATACTTCTCTTTCAGGGAAACGGATGTGAGTTTCTTGTGAATACTTGTAAGTAGCTTAAGGCACATTCAAAGGAAAGTGACTTTCTCTGAAAGGACAGCATTTAGAAAGTGAAGCAACACTTCATTCATTTCGCACAGTGAATTGAAGTGTTGGAACAGACAGCTTCTCTTTCATAGAAACGCATTTGAGTTTCCTGTGAATTCTTGTAAGTAGCTTAAGGCACTTTCAAAGGAAAGTGATTTTCTCTGAAACTACAGCATTTAGAATATGAAGGAACACTCCATTCACTTCGCACAATGAATTGAAGTGTTGGAACAGACTGCTTCTATTTCAGAGAAAAAGATGTGAGTTTCCTGTGAATGCTTGTAAGTAGCTTAAGGCAGTTTCAAAAGAGAGTCATTTTCTCTAAAAGGAGAGAATTTAGAAAGTGAAGCAACACTCCATTTACTTCGCACAGTGAATTGAAGTGTTGGAACAGACTGCTTCTCTTTCAGAAAAATGCATGTGAGTTTCTTGTGAATGCTTGTAAGTAGCTTAAGGCACTTTCAAAGGAAAGTGATTTTCTCTGAAAGGACAGCATTAAGAAAGTGAAGCAACACTCCATTCACTACGCACAGTGAACTGAAGTGTTGGAACAGAATACTTCTCTTTCAGAGAAACGGATGTGAGTTTCCTGTGAATGCTTGTAAGTAGCTTAAGGCACTTTCAAAGGAAAGTGATTTTCTCTGAAAAGACAGCATTTAGAAAGGGAAGCAACACTCCATTCACTTCGCACAGTGAATTGAAGTGTTGGAACAGAATGCTTCTCTTACAGAGAAACGGATGTGAGTTTTTTGTGAATGCTTTTAAGTAGCTTAGGGCACTTTGAACGGAAAGTGATTTTCTCTGAAAGGACAGCATTTAGAAAGTGAAGCAACACTCCATTCACTACGAACAGTGAACTGAAGTGTTGGAACAGAATACTTCTCTTACAGAGAAACGGATATGAGTTTTTTGTGAATCCTTGTAAGTAGCTTAAGGCACTTTCAAAAGAAAGTGATTTTCTCTGAAAGGACAGCATTTAGAAAGGGAAGCAACATTCCATTCACTTCGCACAGTGAATTGAAGTGTTGGAACAGACTGCTTCTCTTTCAGAGAAAGAGATGTGAGTTTCTTGTGAATGCTTGTAAGTAGCTTAAGGCAGTTTCAAAAGAGAGTGATTTTCTCTAAAAGGAGAGCATTTAGAGATTGAAGCAACACTCCATTCACTTCTCACAGTGAATTGAAGTGTTGGAACAGACTGCTTCTCTTTCAGAGAAAGAGATGTGAGTTTCTTGTGAATGCTTGTAAGTAGCTTAAGGCAGTTTCAAAAGAGAGTGATTTTCTCTAAAAGGAGAGCATGTAGAAAGTGAAGCAACACTCCATTCACTTCGCACAGTGAATTGAAGTGTTGGAACAGACTGCTTCTCTTTCAGAAAAATGCATGAGATTTCTTGTGAATGCTTGTAAGTAGCTTAAGGCACTTTCAAAGGAAAGTGATTTTCTCTGAAAGGACAGCATTGAGAAAGTGAAGCAACACTCCATTCACTTCGCACAGTGAATTGAAGTGTTGGAACAGACTGCTTCTCTTGCAGAGAAAGGCATGTGAATTTCTGTTGAATGCTTGTAAGTAGCTTAAGGCACTTTCATGGGAAAGTGACTTTCTCTGAAAGGACAGCATTTAGAAAGTGAAGCAACACTTCATTCACTTCGCACAGTGAATTGAATTGTTGGAACATACAGCTTCTCTTTCATAGAAACGCATTTGAATTTCCTGTGAATGCTTGTAAGTAGCTTAAGGCACTTTCAAAGGAAAGTGATTTTCTCTGAAACTACAGCATTTAGAATATGAAGGAACACTCCATTCACTTCGCACAATGAATTGAAGTGTTGGAACAGACTGCTTCTCTTTCAGAGAAAAAGATGTGAGTTTCCTGTGAATGCTTGTAAGTAGCTTAAGGCAGTTTCAAAAGAGAGTGATTTTCTCTAAAAGGAGAGAATTAGAAAGTGAAGCAACACTCCATTCACTTCGCACAGTGAATTGAAGTGTTGGAACAGACTGCTTCTCTTTCAGAAAAATGCATGTGAGTTTCTTGTGAATGCTTGTAAGTAGCTTAAGGCACTTTCAAAGGAAAGTGATTTTCTCTGAAAGGAGAGCATTTAGAAAGTGAAGCAACACTCCATTCACTTTGCACAGTGAATTGAAGTGTTGGAACAGACTGCTTCTCTTTCAGAGAAAGAGATGTGAGTTTCTTGTGAATGCTTGTAAGTAGCTTAAGGCAGTTTCAAAAGAGAGTGATTTTCTCTAAAAGGAGAGCATTTAGAAAGTGAAGCAACACTCCATTCACTTCGCACAGTGAATTTAAGTGTTGGAACAGACTTCTTCTCTTTCAGAGAAACGGATGTTAGTTTCTTGTGAATGCTTGTAAGCAGCTTAAGGCACTTTCAAAGGAAAGTGATTTTCTCTGAAAGGAGAGCATTTAGAAAGTGAAGCAACACTCCATTCAATTCGCACAGTGAATTGAAGTGTTGGAACAGACTGCTTCTCTTTCAGAGAAACGCATGTGAATTTCTGTTGAATATTTGTAAGTAGCTTAAGGCACTTTCAAAAGAAAGTGATTTTCTCTGAAAGGACAGCATTTAGAAAGGGAAGCAACACTCCATTCACTTCGCACAGTGAATTGAAGTGTTGGAACAGACTGCTTCTCTTTCAGAGAAAGAGTTGTGAGTTTCTTGTGAATGCTCGTAAGTAGCTTAAGGCAGTTTCAAAAGAGAGTGATTTTCTGGAAAAAGAGAGCATTTAGAAAGTGAAGCAACACTCCATTCACTTCGCAGAGTGAATTGAAGTGTTGGAACAGACTGCTTCTCTTTCAGAGAAAGAGATGTGAGTTTCTTTTGAATGCTTGTAAGTACCTTAAGGCAGTTTCAAAAGAGAGTGATTTTTTCTAAAAGGAGAGCATTTAGAAAGTGAAGCAACACTCCATTCACTTTGCACAGTGAATTGAAGTGTTGGAACAGACTGCTTCTCTTTCAGAGAAAGGCATGTGAATTTCTGTTGAATGCTTGTAAGTAGCTTAAGGCACTTTCAAAGGAAAGTGATTTTCTCTGAAAGGACAGCATTAAGAAAGTGAAGCAACACTCCATTCACTATGCACAGTGAACTGAAGTGTTGGAACAGAATACTTCTCTTTCAGAGAAACGGATGTGAGTTTCCTGTGAATGCTTGTAACTAGCTTAAGGCACTTTCAAAGGAAAGTGATTTTCTCTGAAAGGACAGCATTTAGAAAGGGAAGCAACACTCCATTCACTTCGCACAGTGAATTGAAGTGTTGGAACAGAATGCTTCTCTTACAGAGAAACGGATGTGAGTTTTTTGTGAATGCTTTTAAGTAGCTTAGGGCACTTTGAAAGGAAAGTGATTTTCTCTGAAAGGACAGCATTGAGAAAGTGAAGCAACACTCCATTCACTTCGCACAGTGAATTGAAGTGTTGGAACAGACTGCTTCTCTTTCAGAAAAAGGCATGTGAATTTCTGTTGAAAGCTTGTAAGTAGCTTAAGGCAGTTTCAAAAGAGAGTGATTTTCTCTAAAAGGAGAGCATTTAGAAAGTGAAGCAACACTCCATTCACTTCGCACAGTGTATTGAAGTGTTGGAACAGACTGCTTCTCTTTCAGAAAAATGCATGTGAGTTTTTTGTGAATGCTTGTAAGTAGCTTAAGGCACTATCAAAGGAATGTGATTTTCTCTGAAAGGACAGCATTTAGAAAGTGAAGCAACACTCTATTCACTTCGCACAGTGAATTGAAGTGTTGGACCAGACTGCTTCTCTTTCAGAGAAAGGCATGTGAATTTCTGTTGAATGCTTGTAAGTAGCTTAAGGCACTTTCATGGGAAAGTGACTTTCTCTGAAAGGACAGCATTTAGAAAGTGAAGCAACACTTCATTCACTTCGCACAGTGAATTGAAGTGTTGGAACAGACAGCTTCTCTTTCATAGAAACGCATTTGAGTTTCCTGTGAATGCTTGTAAGAAGCTTAAGGCACTTTCAAAGGAAAGTGATTTTCTCTGAAACTACAGCATTTAGAATACAAAGGAACACTCCATTCACTTCGCACAATGAATTGAAGTGTAGGAACAGACTGCTTCTCTTTCAGAGAAAAAGATGTGAGTTTCCTGTGAATGCTTGTAAGTAGCTTAAGGCAGTTTCAAAAGAGAGTGATTTTCTATAAAAGGAGAGAATTTAGAAAGTGAAGCAACACTACATTCACTTCGCACAGTGAATTGAAGTGTTGGAACAGACTGCTTCTCTTTCAGAAAAATTCCTGTGAGTTTCTTGTGAATGCTTGTAAGTAGCTTAAGGCACTTTCAAAGGAAAGTGATTTTCTCTGAAAGGACAGCATTTAGAAAGTGAAGCAACACTCCATTCACTTCGCACAGTGAATTGAAGTGTTGGAACAGACTGCTTCTCTTTCAGAGAAAGAGATGTGAGTTTCTTGTGAATGCTTGTAAGTAGCTTAAGGCAGTTTCAAAAGAGAGTGATTTTCTCTAAAAGGAGAGCATTTAGAAAGTGAAGCAACACTCCATTCACTTCGCACAGTGAATTTAAGTGTTGGAACAGACTTCTTCTCTTTCAGAGAAACGGATGTTAGTTTCTTGTGAATGCTTGTAAGTAGCTTAAGGCACTTTCAAAGGAAAGTGATTTTCTCTGAAAGGAGAGCATTTAGAAAGTGAAGCAACACTCCATTCACTTCGCACATTGAATTGAAGTGTTGGAACAGACTGCTTCTCTTTCAGAGAAACGCATGTGAATTTCTGTTGAATGTTTGTAAGTAGCTTAAGGCACTTTCAAAAGAAAGTGATTTTCTCTGAAAGGACAGCATTTACAAAGGGAAGCAACACTCCATTCACTTCGCACAGTGAATTGAATTGTTGGAACAGACTGCTTCTCTTTCAGAGAAAGAGATGTGAGTTTCTTGTGAATGCTCGTAAGTAGCTTTAGGCAGTTTCAAAAGAGAGTGATTTTCTGTAAAAAGAGAGCATTTAGAAAGTGAAGCAACACTCCATTCACTTCGCACAGTGAATTGATGTGTTGGAACAGACTGCTTCTCTTTCAGAGAAAGAGATGTGAGTTTCTTCTGAATGCTTTTAAGTACCTTAAGGCAGTTTCAAAAGAGAGTGATTTTTTCTAAGAGGAGAGCATTTAGAAAGTGAAGCAACACTCCATTCACTTCGCACAGTAAATTGAAGTGTTGGAACAGACAGCTTCTCTTTCATAGAAACGCATTTGAGTTTCCTGTGAATGCTTGTAAGTAGCTTAAGGCACTTACAACGGAAAGTGATTTTCTCTGAAACTACAGCATTTATAATATGAAGGAACACTCCATTCACTTCGCACAAGAATTGAAGTGTTGGAACAAACTGCTTCTCTTTCAAAGGAAAAGATGTGAGTTTCCTGTGAATGCTTGTAAGTAGCTTAAGGCAGTTTCAAAAGAGAGTGATTTTCTCTAAAAGGAGAGCATTTAGAAAGTGAAGCAACACTCCATTCACTTCGCACAGTGAATTTAAGTGTTGGAACAGACTTCTTCTCTTTCAGAGAAACGGATGTTAGTTTCTTGTGAATGCTTGTAAGCAGCTTAAGGCACTTTCAAAGGAAAGTGATTTTCTCTGAAAGGAGAGCATTTAGAAAGTGAAGCAACACTCCATTCAATTCGCACAGTGAATTGAAGTGTTGGAACAGACTGCTTCTCTTTCAGAGAAACGCATGTGAATTTCTGTTGAATGTTTGTAAGTAGCTTAAGGCACTTTCAAAAGAAAGTGATTTTCTCTGAAAGGACAGCATTTAGAAAGGGAAGCAACACTCCATTCACTTCGCACAGTGAATTGAAGTGTTGGAACAGACTGCTTCTCTTTCAGAGAAAGAGTTGTGAGTTTCTTGTGAATGCTCGTAAGTAGCTTAAGGCAGTTTCAAAAGAGAGTGATTTTCTGTAAAAAGAGAGCATTTAGAAAGTGAAGCAACACTCCATTCACTTCACAGAGTGAATTGAAGTGTTGGAACAGACTGCTTCTCTTTCAGAGAAAGAGATGTGAGTTTCTTTTGAATGCTTGTAAGTACCTTAAGGCAGTTTCAAAAGAGAGTGATTTTTTCTAAAACGAGAGCATTTAGAAAGTGAAGCAACACTCCATTCACTTTGCACAGTGAATTGAAGTGTTGGAACAGACTGCTTCTCTTTCAGAGAAAGGCATGTGAATTTCTGTTGAATGCTTGTAAGTAGCTTAAGGCACTTTCAAAGGAAAGTTATTTTCTCTGAAAGGACAGCATTAAGAAAGTGAAGCAATACTCCATTCACTACGCACAGTGAACTGAAGTGTTGGAACAGAATACTTCTCTTTCAGAGAAACGGATGTGAGTTTCCTGTGAATGCTTGTAAGTAGCTTAAGGCACTTTCAAAGGAAAGTGATTTTCTCTGAAAGGACAGCATTTAGAAAGGGAAGCAACACTCCATTCACTACGCACAGTGAATTGAAGTGTTGGAACAGAATGCTTCTCTTACAGAGAAACGGATGTGAGTTTTTTGTGAATGCTTTTAAGTAGCTTAGGGCACTTTGAAAGGAAAGTGATTTTCTCTGAAAGGACAGCATTGAGAAAGTGAAGCAACACTCCATTCACTTCGCACAGTGAATTGAAGTGTTGGAACAGACTGCTTCTCTTTCAGAAAAAGGCATGTGAATTTCTGTTGAAAGCTTGTAAGTAGCTTAAGGCAGTTTCAAAAGAGAGTGATTTTCTCTAAAAGGAGAGAATTTAGAAAGTGAAGCAACACTCCATTCACTTCGCACAGTGTATTGAAGTGTTGGAACAGACTGCTTCTCTTTCAGAAAAATGCATGTGAGTTTTTTGTGAATGCTTGTAAGTAGCTTAAGGCACTATCAAAGGAATGTGATTTTCTCTGAAAGGACAGCATTTAGAAAGTGAAGCAACACTCCATTCACTTCGCACAGTGAATTGAAGTGTTGGACCAGACTGCTTCTCTTTCAGAGAAAGGCATGTGAATTTCTGTTGAATGCTTGTAAGTAGCTTAAGGCACTTTCATGGGAAAATGACTTTCTCTGAAAGGACAGCATTTAGAAAGTGAAGCAACACTTCATTCACTTCGCACAGTGAATTGAAGTGTTGGAACAGACAGCTTCTCTTTCATAGAAACGCATTTGAGTTTCCTGTGAATGCTTGTAAGAAGCTTAAGGCACTTTCAAAGGAAAGTGATTTTCTCTGAAACTACAGCATTTAGAATACGAAGGAACACTCCATTCACTTCGCACAATGAATTGAAGTGTAGGAACAGACTGCTTCTCTTTCAGAGAAAAAGATGTGAGTTTCCTGTGAATGCTTGTAAGTAGCTTAAGGCAGTTTCAAAAGAGAGTGATTTTCTCTAAAAGGAGAGAATTTAGAAAGTGAAGCAACACTACATTCACTTCGCACAGTGAATTGAAGTGTTGGAACAGACTGCTTCTCTTTCAGAAAAATTCCTTTGAGTTTCTTGTGAATGCTTGTAAGTAGCTTAAGGCACTTTCAAAGGAAAGTGATTTTCTCTGAAAGGACAGCATTTAGAAAGTGAAGCAACACTCCATTCACTTCGCACAGTGAATTGAAGTGTTGGAACAGACTGCTTCTCTTTCAGAGAAAGAGATGTGAGTTTCTTGTGAATGCTTGTAAGTAGCTTAAGGCAGTTTCAAAAGAGAGTGATTTTCTCTAAAAGGAGAGCATTTAGAAAGTGAAGCAACACTCCATTCACTTCGCACAGTGAATTTGAGTGTTGGAACAGACTTCTTCTCTTTCAGAGAAACGGATGTTAGTTTCTTGTGAATGCTTGTAAGTAGCTTAAGGCACTTTCAAAGGAAAGTGATTTTCTCTGAAAGGAGAGCATTTAGAAAGTGAAGCAACACTCCATTCACTTCGCACAGTGAATTGAAGTGTTGGAACAGACTGCTTCTCTTTCAGAGAAACGCATGTGAATTTCTGTTGAATGTTTGTAAGTAGCTTAAGGCACTTTCAAAAGAAAGTGATTTTCTCTGAAAGGACAGCATTTACAAAGGGAAGCAACACTCCATTCACTTCGCACAGTGAATTGAATTGTTGGAACAGACTGCTTCTCTTTCAGAGAAAGAGATGTGAGTTTCTTGTGAATGCTCGTAAGTAGCTTTAGGCAGTTTCAAAAGAGAGTGATTTTCTGTAAAAAGAGAGCATTTAGAAAGTGAAGCAACACTCCATTCACTTCGCACAGTGAATTGAAGTGTTGGAACAGACTGCTTCTCTTTCAGAGAAAGAGATGTGAGTTTCTTCTGAATGCTTTTAAGTACCTTAAGGCAGTTTCAAAAGAGAGTGATTTTTTCTAAGAGGAGAGCATTTAGAAAGTGAAGCAACACTCCATTCACTTCGCACAGTGAATTGAAGTGTTGGAACAGACTGCTTCTCTTTCAGAGAAAGAGATGTGAGTTTCTTCTGAATGCTTGTAAGTACCTTAAGGCAGTTTCAAAAGAGAGTGATTTTTTCTAAGAGGAGAGCATTTAGAAAGTGAAGCAACACTCCATTCACTTCGCACAGTAAATTGAAGTGTTGGAACAGACAGCTTCTCTTTCATAGAAACGCATTTGAGTTTCCTGTGAATGCTTGTAAGTAGCTTAAGGCACTTACAACGGAAAGTGATTTTCTCTGAAACTACAGCATTTATAATATGAAGGAACACTCCATTCACTTCGCACAAGAATTGAAGTGTTGGAACAAACTGCTTCTCTTTCAAAGGAAAAGATGTGAGTTTCCTGTGAATGCTTGTAAGTAGCTTAAGGCAGTTTCAAAAGAGAGTGATTTTCTCTAAAAGGAGAGCATTTAGAAAGTGAAGCAACACTCCATTCACTTCGCACAGTGAATTGAAGTGTTGGAACAGACTGCTTCTCTTTCAGAAAAATGCATGTGAGTTTATTGTGAATGCTTGTAAGTAGCTTAAGGCACTTTCAAAGGAAAGTGATTTTCTCTGAAAGGACAGCATTTAGAAAGTAAAGTAACACTCCATTCACTATGCACAGTGAAATGAAGTGTTGGAACAGAATACTTCTGTTTCAGAGAAACGGATGTGAGTTTCTTGTGAATGCTTGTAGTAGCTTAGGGCACTTCCAAAGAAAGTGATTTTCTCTGAAAGGACAGCATTTAGAAAGTGAAGCAACACTCCATTCACTTCGCACAGTGAATTGAAGTGTTGGAACAGACTGCTTCTCTTTCAGAGAAAGAGATGTGAGTTTCTTGTGAATGCTTGTAAGTAACTTAAGGCAGTTTCAAAAGAGAGTGATTTTCTCTAACAGGAGAGCATTTAGAAAGTGACGCAACACTCCATTCACTGCGCACAGTGAATTGAAGTGTTGGAACAGACTGCTTCTCTTTCAGAGAAACGCATGTGAATTTCTGTTAAATGCTTGTAAGTAGCTTAGGGCACTTTCAAAGGAAAGTGATTTTCTCTGAATGGACAGCATTTAGAAAGTGAGGAAACACTCCATTCACTTCGCACAGTGAATTGAAGTGTTGGAACAGACTGCTTCTCTTTCAGAGAAAGGCATGTGAATTTCTGTTGAATGCTTGTAAGTAGCTTAAGGCACTTTCAAAGGAAAGTGACTTTCTCTGAAAGGACAGCATTTAGAAAGTGAAGCAACACTTCATTCTCTTCGCACAGTGAATTGAAGTGTTGGAACAGAATGCTTCTCTTACAGAGAAACGGATGTGAGTTTTTTGTGAATGCTTGTAAGTAGCTTAGGGCACTTTCAAAGGAAATTGATTTTCTCTGAAAGGACAGCATTTAGAAAGTGAAGGAACACTTCATTCACTTCGCACAGTGAATTGAAGTGTTGGAACAGACAGCTTCTCTTTCATAGAAACGCATTTGAGTTTCCTGTGAATGCTTGTAAGTAGCTTAAGGCACTTTCAAAGGAAAGTGATTTTCTCTGAAACTACAGCATTTAGAATATGAAGGAACACTCCATTCACTGCGCACAGTGAATTGAAGTGTTGGAACAGACTGCTTCTCTTTCAGAGAAACACATGTGAATTTCTGTTGAATGTTTGTAAGTAGCTTAGGGCACTTTCAAAGGAAAGTGATTTTCTCTGAAAGGACAGCATTTAGAAAGTGAGGCAACACTCCATTCACTTCGCACAGTGAATTGAAGTATTGGAACAGACTGCTTCTCTTTCAGAGAAAGGCATGTGAATTTCTGTTGAATGCTTGTAAGTAGCTTAAGGCACTTTCAAAGGAAAGTGACTTTCTCTGAAAGGACAGCATTTAGAAAGTGAAGCAACACTTCATTCACTTCGCACAGTGAATTGAAGTGTTGGAACAGACAGCTTCTCTTTCACAGAAACGCATTTGATTTTCCCTTGAATGCTTGTAAGTAGCTCAAGGCACTTTCAAAGGAAAGTGATTTTCTCTGAAATTACAGCATTTAGAATATGAAGGAACACTCCATTCACTTCGCACAATGAATTGAAGTGTTGGAACAAACTGCTTCTCTTTCAGAGAAAAAGATGTGAGTTTCCTGTGAATGCTTGTAAGTAGCTTAAGACAGTTTCAAAAGAGAATGATTTTCTCTAAAAGGAGAGCATTTAGAAAGTGAAGCAACACTCCATTCACTTCGCACAGTGAATTGCAGTGTTGGAACAGACTGCTTCTGTTTCAGAAAAATGCATGTGAGTTTCTTGTGATTGCTTGTAAGTAGCTTAAGGCACTTTCAAAGGAAAGTGATTTTCTCTGAAAGGACAGCATTGAGAAAGTGAACAAACACTCCATTCACTTCGCACAGTGAAATGAAGTGTTGGAACAGACCGCTTCTCTTTCAGAGAAACGCATGTGAATTTCTGTTGAATGTTTGTAAGTAGCTTAAGGCACTTTCAAAAGTAAGTGATTTTCTCTGAAAGGACAGCATTTAGAAAGGGAAGCAACACTCCATTCACTTCGCACAGTGAATTTAGTGTTGGAACAGACTGCTTCTCTTTCAGAGAAAGAGATGTGAGTTTCTTGTGAATGCTTGTAAGTAGCTTAAGGCAGTTTCAAAAGAGAGTGATTTTCTCTAAAAGGAAAGCATTTAGAAATTGAAGCAACAATCCATTCACTTCGCACAGAGAATTGAAGTGTTGGAACAGACTGCTTCTATTTCAGAGAAAGAGATGTGAGTTTCTTGTGAATGCTTGTAAGTAGCTTAAGGCAGTTTCAAAAGAGAGTGATTTTCTCTAAAAGGAGAGCATTTAGAAAGTGAAGCAACACTCCATTCACTTCGCACAGTGAATTGAAGTGTTGGAACAGACTGCTTCTCTTTTTGAAAAATGCATGTGAGTTTCTTGTGAATGCTTGTAAGTAGCTTAAGGCACTTTCAAAGGAAAGTGATTTTCTCTGAAAGGACAGCATTGAGAAAGTGAAGCAACACTCCATTCACTTCTCACAGTGAATTGAAGTGTTGGAACAGACTGCTTCTCTTTCAGAGAAAGGCATAGGATTTCTGTTGAATGCTTGCAAGTAGCTTAAGGCACTTTCATGCGAAAGTGACTTTCTCTGAAAGGACAGCATTTAGAAAGTGAAGCAACACTTCATTCACTTCGCACAGTGAATTGAATTGTTGGAACAGAAAGCTTCTCTTTCATAGAAACGCATTTGAGTTTCCTGTGAATGCTTGTAAGTAGCTTAAGGCACTTTCAAAGGAAAGTGATTTTCTCTGAAACTACAGCATTTAGAATATGAAGGAACACTCCATTCACTTCGCACAATGAATTGAAGTGTTGGAACAGACTGCATCTCTTTCAGAGAAAAAGATGTGAGTTTCCTGTGAATGCTTGTAAGTAGCTTAAGGCAGTTTCAAAAGAGAGTGATTTTCTCTAAAAGGAGAGAATTTAGAAAGAGAAGCAACACTCCATTCACTTCGCACAGTGAACTGAAGTGTTGGAACAGAATACTTCTCTTTCAGAGAAACGGATGTGAGTTTCTTGTGAATGCTTGTAAGTAGCTTAAGGCACTTTCAAAGGAAAGTGATTTTCTCTGAAAGGACAGCATTGAGAAAGTGAAGCAACACTCCATTCACTTTGCACAGTGAATTGAAATGTTGGAACAGAATGCTTCTCTTATAGAGAAACGGATGTGAGTTTTTTGTGAATGCTTGTAAGTAGCTTAGGGCACTTTCAAAGGAAAGTGATTTTCTCTGAAAGCACAGCATTTAGAATGTGAAGCAACACTCCATTCACTTCGCACAGTGAATTGAAGTGTTGGAACAGACTGCGTCTCTTTCAGAGAAACGCATGTGAATTTCTGTTAAATGCTTATAAGTAGCTTAAGGCACTTTCAAAGCAAAGTGATTTTCTCTGAAAGGACAGCATTTAGAAAGTGAAGCAACACTCCATTCACTTCACACAGTGAATTGAAGTGTTTGAACATACTGCTTCTCTTTCAGAGAAACGCATGTGAATTTCTGTTGAATGTTTGTAAGTAGCTTAAGGCACTTTCAAAGGAAAGTGATTTTCTCTGAAAGGACAGCATTTAGAAAGTGAAGCAACACTCCATTCACTTCGGACAGTGAATTGAAGTGTTGGAACACAATGCTTCTCTTACAGAGAAACGGATGTGAGTTTTTTGTGAATGCTTGTAAGTAGCTTAGGGCACTTCCAAAGAAAGTGATTGTCTCTGAAAGGACAGCATTTAGAAAGTGAAGAAACACTCCATTCACTGCGCACAGTGAACTGAAGTGTTGGAACAGAATACTTCTCTTTCAGAGAAACGGATGTGAGTTTCTTGTGAATGCTTGTAAGTAGCTTAAGGCACTTTCAAAGGAAAGTGATTTTCTCGAAAGGACAGCATTTAGAAAGTGAAGCAACACTCCATTCACTTCGAACAGTGAATTGAAATGTTGGAACAGAATGCTTCTCTTACAGAGAAACGGATGTGAGTTTTTTGTGAATGCCTGTAAGTAGCTTACGGCACTTTCAAAGGAAAGTGATTTTCTCTAAAATGACAGCATTTAGAAAGTGAAGCAACAGTCCATTCACTTCGCACAGTGAATTGAAGTGTTGGAACAGACTGCTTCTCTTTCAGAGAAACGCATGTGAATTTCGGTTAAATGCTTGTAAGTAGCTTAAGGCACTTTCAAGGGAAAGTGATTTTCTCTAAAAGGAGAGCATTTAGAAAGTGAAGCAACACTCCATTCACTTCGCCCAGTGAATTGAAGTGTTGGAACAGACTGCTTCTCTTTCAGAGAAACGCATGTGAATTTCTGTTAAATGCTTGTAAGTAGCTTAGGGCACTTTAAAAGGAAAGTGATTTTCTCTGAAAGGACAGCATTTAGAAAGTGAAGCAACACTCCCTTCACTTCGCACAGTGAATTGAAGTGTTGGAACAGACTGCTTCTCTTTCAGAAAAATGCATGTGAGTTTCTTGTGAATGCTTGTAAGTAGCTTAAGGCACTTTCAAAGGAAAGTGATTTTCTCTGAAAGGACAGCATGGAGATAGTGAAGCAACACTAAATTCACTTCGCACAGTGAATTGAAGTGTTGGAACAGACTTCTTCTCTTTCAGAGAAAGAGATGTGAGTTCCTTGTGAATGCTTGTAAGTAGCTTAAGGCAGTTTCAAAAGAGAGTGATTTTCTCTAAAAGGAGAGCATTTAGAAAGTGAAGCAACACTCCATTCACTGCGCACAGTGAATTGAAGTGTTTGAACAGACTGCTTCTCTTACGGAGAAACGCATGTGAATTTCTGTTGAATGCTTGTAAGTAGCTTAAGGCACTTTCAAAGGAAAGTGATTTTCTCTTAAAGGACAGCATTTAGAAAGAGAAGCAACACTCCATTCACTACGAACAGTGAACTGAAGTTTGGAACAGAATACTTCTCTTTCAGTGACACGGATGTGTGTTTCTTGTGAATGCTTGTAAGTAGCTTAAGGCACTTTCAAACGAAAGTGACTTTCTCTGAAAGGACAGCATTTAGAAAGTGAAGCAACACTCCATTCACTTCGCACAGTGAATTGAAGTGTTGGAACAGACAGCTTCTTTTTCATAGAAACGCATTTGAGTTTCCTGTGAATGCTTGTAAGTAGCTTAAGGCACTTTCAAAGGAAAGTGATTTTCTCTGAAACTACAGCATTTAGATTATGAAGGAACACTCCATTCACTTCGCACAATGAATTGAATTGTTGGAACAGACTGCTTCTCTTTCAGAGAAAAAGATGTGAGTTTCCTGTGAATGCTTGTAAGTAGCTTAAGGCAGTTTCAAAAGAGAGTGATTTTCTCTAAAAGGAGAGAATTTAGAAAGTGAAGCAACACTCCATTCACTTCGCACAGACAATTGAAGTGTTGGAACAGACTGCTTCTCTTTCAGAGAAACGGATGTGAGTTTTTTGTGAATGCTTGTAAGTAGCTTAGGGCACTTTCAAAGGAAAGTGATTTTCTCTGAAAGCACAGCATTTAGAATGTGAAGCAACACTCCATTCACTTCGCACAGTGAATTGAAGTGTTGGAACAGACTGCGTCTCTTTCAGAGAAACGCATGTGAATTTCTGTTAAATGCTTATAAGTAGCTTAAGGCACTTTCAAAGCAAAGTGATTTTCTCTGAAAGGACAGCATTTAGAAAGTGAAGCAACACTCCATTCACTTCACACAGTGAATTGAAGTGTTTGAACATACTGCTTCTCTTTCAGAGAAACGCATGTGAATTTCTGTTGAATGTTTGTAAGTAGCTTAAGGCACTTTCAAAGGAAAGTGATTTTCTCTGAAAGGACAGCATTTAGAAAGTGAAGCAACACTCCATTCACTTCGGACAGTGAATTGAAGTGTTGGAACACAATGCTTCTCTTACAGAGAAACGGATGTGAGTTTTTTGTGAATGCTTGTAAGTAGCTTAGGGCACTTCCAAAGAAAGTGATTGTCTCTGAAAGGACAGCATTTAGAAAGTGAAGAAACACTCCATTCACTGCGCACAGTGAACTGAAGTGTTGGAACAGAATACTTCTCTTTCAGAGAAACGGATGTGAGTTTCTTGTGAATGCTTGTAAGTAGCTTAAGGCACTTTCAAAGGAAAGTGATTTTCTCGAAAGGACAGCATTTAGAAAGTGAAGCAACACTCCATTCACTTCGAACAGTGAATTGAAATGTTGGAACAGAATGCTTCTCTTACAGAGAAACGGATGTGAGTTTTTTGTGAATGCCTGTAAGTAGCTTACGGCACTTTCAAAGGAAAGTGATTTTCTCTAAAATGACAGCATTTAGAAAGTGAAGCAACAGTCCATTCACTTCGCACAGTGAATTGAAGTGTTGGAACAGACTGCTTCTCTTTCAGAGAAACGCATGTGAATTTCGGTTAAATGCTTGTAAGTAGCTTAAGGAACTTTCAAGGGAAAGTGATTTTCTCTAAAAGGAGAGCATTTAGAAAGTGAAGCAACACTCCATTCACTTCGCCCAGTGAATTGAAGTGTTGGAACAGACTGCTTCTCTTTCAGAGAAACGCATGTGAATTTCTGTTAAATGCTTGTAAGTAGCTTAGGGCACTTTAAAAGGAAAGTGATTTTCTCTGAAAGGACAGCATTTAGAAAGTGAAGCAACACTCCCTTCACTTCGCACAGTGAATTGAAGTGTTGGAACAGACTGCTTCTCTTTCAGAAAAATGCATGTGAGTTTCTTGTGAATGCTTGTAAGTAGCTTAAGGCACTTTCAAAGGAAAGTGATTTTCTCTGAAAGGACAGCATGGAGATAGTGAAGCAACACTAAATTCACTTCGCACAGTGAATTGAAGTGTTGGAACAGACTTCTTCTCTTTCAGAGAAAGAGATGTGAGTTCCTTGTGAATGCTTGTAAGTAGCTTAAGGCAGTTTCAAAAGAGAGTGATTTTCTCTAAAAGGAGAGCATTTAGAAAGTGAAGCAACACTCCATTCACTGCGCACAGTGAATTGAAGTGTTTGAACAGACTGCTTCTCTTACGGAGAAACGCATGTGAATTTCTGTTGAATGCTTGTAAGTAGCTTAAGGCACTTTCAAAGGAAAGTGATTTTCTCTTAAAGGACAGCATTTAGAAAGAGAAGCAACACTCCATTCACTACGAACAGTGAACTGAAGTTTGGAACAGAATACTTCTCTTTCAGTGACACGGATGTGTGTTTCTTGTGAATGCTTGTAAGTAGCTTAAGGCACTTTCAAACGAAAGTGACTTTCTCTGAAAGGACAGCATTTAGAAAGTGAAGCAACACTCCATTCACTTCGCACAGTGAATTGAAGTGTTGGAACAGACAGCTTCTTTTTCATAGAAACGCATTTGAGTTTCCTGTGAATGCTTGTAAGTAGCTTAAGGCACTTTCAAAGGAAAGTGATTTTCTCTGAAACTACAGCATTTAGATTATGAAGGAACACTCCATTCACTTCGCACAATGAATTGAATTGTTGGAACAGACTGCTTCTCTTTCAGAGAAAAAGATGTGAGTTTCCTGTGAATGCTTGTAAGTAGCTTAAGGCAGTTTCAAAAGAGAGTGATTTTCTCTAAAAGGAGAGAATTTAGAAAGTGAAGCAACACTCCATTCACTTCGCACAGACAATTGAAGTGTTGGAACAGACTGCTTCTCTTTCAGAGAAACGGATGTGAGTTTTTTGTGAATGCCTGTAAGTAGCTTAGGGCACTTTCAAAGGAAAGTGATTTTCTCTGAAAGCACAGCATTTAGAATGTGAAGCAACACTCCATTCACTTCGCACAGTGAATTGAAGTGTTGGAACAGACTGCGTCTCTTTCAGAGAAACGCATGTGAATTTCTGTTAAATGCTTATAAGTAGCTTAAGGCACTTTCAAAGCAAAGTGATTTTCTCTGAAAGGACAGCATTTAGAAAGTGAAGCAACACTCCATTCACTTCACACAGTGAATTGAAGTGTTTGAACATACTGCTTCTCTTTCAGAGAAACGCATGTGAATTTCTGTTGAATGTTTGTAAGTAGCTTAAGGCACTTTCAAAGGAAAGTGATTTTCTCTGAAAGGACAGCATTTAGAAAGTGAAGCAACACTCCATTCACTTCGGACAGTGAATTGAAGTGTTGGAACACAATGCTTCTCTTACAGAGAAACGGATGTGAGTTTTTTGTGAATGCTTGTAAGTAGCTTAGGGCACTTTCAAAGGAAAGTGATTTTCTCTGAAAGGACAGCATTAAGAAAGGGAAGCAACACTCCATTCACTTCGCACAGTGAATTGAAGTGTTGGAACAGAATGCTTCTCTTACAGAGAAACGGATGTGAGTTTTTTGTGAATGCTTGTAAGTAGCTTAGGGCACTTTCAAAGGAAAGTGATTTTCTCTAAAATGACAGCATTTAGAAAGTGAAGCATCACTCCATTCACTTCGCACAGTGAATTGAAGTGTTGGAACAGACTGCTTCTCTTTCCGAGAAACGCATGTGAATTTCTGTTAAATGCTTGTAAGTAGCTTAAGGCACTTTCAAAGGAAAGTGATTTTCTCTGAAAGGACAGCATTTAGAAAGTGAAGCAACACTCCAATCACTTCGCACAGTGAATTGAAGTGTTGGAACAGACTGCTTCTCTTTCAGAGAAACGCATGTGAATTTCTGTTAAATGCTTGTAAGTAGCTTAAGGCACTTTCAAAGAAAGTGATTTTCTCTGAAAGGACAGCATTTAGAATGGGAAGCAACACTCCATTCTCTTCGCAAAGTGAATTGAAGTGTTCGAACAGACTGCTTCTCTTTCAGAAAAAGAGATGTGAGTTTCTTGTGAATGCTTGTAAGTAGCTTAAGGCAGTTTAAAAAAGAAAGAGATTTTCTCTAAAAGGAGAGCATTTAGAAAGTGAAGCAACACTCCATTCACTGCGCACAGTGAATTGAAGTGTTGGAACAGACTGCTTCTCTTTCAGAGAAACGCATGTGAATTTCTGTTGAATGCTTGTAAGTAGCTTCAGGCACTTTCAAAGGAAAGGGATTTTCTCTGAAAGGACAGCATTTAGAAAGTGAAGCAACAATCCATTCACTTCGCACAATGAATTGAAGTGTTGGAACAGAATGCTTCTCTTACAGAGAAATGGATGTGAGTTTTTTGTGAATGCTTGTAAGTAGCTTAGGGCACTTCCAAAGAAAGTGATTTTCTCTGAAAGGACAGCATTTAGAAAGTGAAGCAACACTCCTTTCACTACGCACAGTGAACTGAAGTGTTGGAACAGAATACTTCTCTTTCAGAGAAACGGATGTGAGTTTCTTGTGAATGCTTGTAAGTAGCTTAAGGCACTTTCAAAGGAAAGTGATTTTCTCTGAAAGGACAGCATTTAGAAAGGGAAGCAACACTCCATTCACTTCGCACAGTGAATTGAAGTGTTCGAACAGACTGCTTCTCTTTCAGAGAAAGAGAAGTGAGTTTCTTGTGAATGCTTGTAAGTAGCTTAAGGCAGTTTCAAAAGAGAGTGATTTTCTCTAAAAGGAGATCATTTAGAAAGTGAAGCAACACTCCATTCACTGCGCACAGTGAATTGAAGTGTTGGAACAGACTGCTTCCCTTTCAGAAAAAAGCATGTGAGTTTCTTGTGAATGCTTGTAAGTAGCTTAAGGCACTTTCAAAGGAAAGTGATTTTCTCTGAAAGGACAGCATTTAGAAAGAGAAGCAACACTCCATTCACTACGCACAGTGAACTGAAGTTTGGAACAGAATACTTCTCTTTCAGAGAAACGGATGTGAGTTTCTTGTGAATGCTTGTAAGTAGCTTAAGGCACTTTCAAAGGAAAGTGACTTTCTCTTAAAGGACAGCATTTAGAAAGTGAAGCAACACTTCATTCACTTCGCACAGTGAATTGAAGTGTTGGAACAGACAGCTCCTCTTTCATAGAAACGCATTTGAGTTTCCTGTGAATGATTGTAAGTAGCTTAAGGCACTTTCAAAGAAAGTGATTTTCTCTGAAACTACAGCATTTAGAATATGAAGGAAGACTCCATTCACTTCGCACAATGAATTGCAGTGTTGGAACAGACTGCTTCTCTTTCAGAGAAAAAGATGTGAGTTTCCTGTGAATGCTTGTAAGTAGCTTAAGGCAGTTTCGAAAGAGAGTGATTTTCTCTAAAAGGAGAGAATTTAGAAAGTGAAGCAACACTCCATTCTCTTCGCACAGTGAATTGAAGTGTTGGAACAGACTGCTTCCCTTTCAGAAAAATGCATGTGAGTTTCTTGTGAATGCTTGTAAGTAGCTTATGGCACTTTCAAAGGAAAGTGATTTTCTCTGAAAGGACAGCATTTAGAAAGTGAAGCAACACTCCATTCACCACGCACAGTGAACTGAAGTGTTGGAACAGAATACTTCTCTTTCAGAGAAAGGGATGTGAGTTTCTTGTGAATGCTTGTAAGTAGCTTAAGGCACTTTCAAAGAAAGTGACTTTCTCTGAAAGGACAGCATTTAGAAAGTGAAGCAACACTCCATTCACCACGCACAGTGAACTGAAGTGTTGGAACAGAATACTTCTCTTTCAGAGAAACGGATGTGAGTTTCTTGTGAATGCTTGTAAGTAGCTTAAGGCACGTTCAAAGAAAGTGACTTTCTCTGAAAGGACAGCATTTAGAAAGGGAAGCAACACTCCATTCACTTCGCACAGTGATTTGAAGTGTTGGAACAGACTGCTTCTCTTTCAGAGAAAGAGATGTGAGTTTCGTGTGAATGCTGGTAAGTAGCTTAAGGCAGTTTCAAAAGAGAGTGATTTTCTCCAAAAGGAGAGCATTTAGAAAGTGAAGCAACACTCCATTCACTTCGCACAGTGAATAGAAGTGTTGGAACAGACTGCTTCTCTTTCAGAGAAACGCATGTGAATTTCTGTTAAATGCTTGTAAGTAGCTTAAGGCACTTTCAAAGGAAAGTGATTTTCTCTAAAAGGACAGCATTTAGAAAGTGAAGCAACACTCCATTCACTTCGCACAGTGAATTGAAGTGTTGGAACAGACTGCTTCTCTTTCAGAGAAACGCATGTGAATTTCTGTTAAATGCTTGTAAGTAGCTTAAGGCACTTTCAAAGGAAAGTGATTTTCTCTGAAATGACAGCATTTAGAAAGTGAAGCAACAATCCATTCACTTCGCACAGTGAATTGAAGTGTTGGAACAGAATGCTTCTCTTAGAGAGAAACGGATGTGAGTTTTTTGTGAATGCTTGTAAGTAGCTTAGGGCACTTCCAAAGAAAGTGATTTTCTCTGAAAGGACAGCATTTAGAAAGTGAAGCAACACTCCATTCACTACGCACAGTGAACTGAAGTGTTGGAACAGAATACTTCTCTTTCAGAGAAACGGATGTGAGTTTCTTGTGAATGCTTGTAAGTAGCTTAAGGCACTTTCAAAGGAAAGTGATTTTCTCTGAAAGGACAGCATTTAGAAAGGGAAGCAACACTCCATTCACTTCGCACAGTGAATTGAAATGTTGGAACAGACTGCTTCTCTTTCAGAGAAAGAGATGTGAGTTTCTTGTGAATGCTTGTAAGTAGCTTAAGGCAGTTTCAAAAGAGAGTGATTTTCTCTAAAAGGAGATCATTTAGAAAGTGAAGCAACACTCCATTCACTGCGCACAGTGAATTGAAGTGTTGGAACAGACTGCTTCTCTTTCAGAGAAACGCATGTGAATTTCTGTTGAATGCTTGTAAGTAGCTTAAGGCAGTTTCAAAGGAAAGTGATTTTCTCTGAAGGGACAGCATTTAGAAAGTGAAGCAACAATCCATTCACTTCGCACAGTGAATTGAAGTGTTGGAACAGAATGCTTCTCTTACAGAGAAACGGATGTGAGTCTTCTGTGAATGCTTGTAAGTAGCTTAGGGCACTTCCAAAGAAAGTGATTTTCTCTGAAAGGACAGCATTTAGAAAGCGAAGCAACACTCCATTCACTTCGCACAGTGAATTGAAGTGTTGGAACAGACTGCTTCTCTTTCAGAGAAATGGATGTTAGTTTCTTGTGAATGCTTGTAAGTAGTTTAAGGCACTTTCAAAAGAAAGTGATTTTCTCTGAAAGGACAGCATTTAGAAAGGGAAGCAACACTCCATTCACTTCGCACAGTGATTTGAAGTGTTGGAACAGACTGCTTCTCTTTCAGAGAAAGAGATGTGAGTTTCGTGTGAATGCTTGTAAGTAGCTTAAGGCAGTTTCAAAAGAGAGTGATTTTCTGTAAAAGGAGAGCATTTAGAAAGTGAAGCAACACTCCATTCACTTCGCACAGTGAATTGAAGTGTGGGAACAGACTGCTTCTCTTTCAGAGAAAGAGATGTGAGTTTCTTGTGAATGCTGGTAAGTAGCTTAAGGCAGTTTCAAAAGAGAGTGATTTTCTCTAAAAGGAGAGCATTTAGAAAGTGAAGCAACACTCCATTCACTTCGCACAGTGAATTGAAGTGTTGGAACAGACTGCTTCTCTTTCAGAAAAATGCATGTGAGTTTCTTGTGAACGCTTTTAAGTAGTTTAAGGCACTTTCAAAGGAAAGTGATTTTCTCTGAAAGGACAGCATTTAGAAAGTGAAGCAACACTCCATTCACCACGCACAGTGAACTGAAGTGTTGGAACAGAATACTTCTCTTTCAGAGAAACGGATGTGAGTTTCTTGTGAATGCTTGTAAGTAGCTTAAGGCACTTTCAAAGAAAGTGACTTACTCTGAAAGGACAGCATTTAGAAAGTGAAGCAACACTTCATTCACTTCGCACAGTGAATTGAAGTGTTGGAACAGACAGCTTCTCTTTCATAGAAACGCATTTGAGTTTCCTGTGAATGCTTGTAAGTAGCTTAAGGCACTTTCAAAGGAAAGTGATTTTCTCTGAAACTACAGCATTTAGATTATGAAGGAACACTCCATTCACTTCGCACAATGAATTGAAGTGTTGGAACAGACAGCTTCTCTTTCAGAGAAAAAGATGTGAGTTTCCTGTGAATGCTTGTAAATAGCTTAAGGCAGTTTCAAAAGAGAGTGATTTTTTCTAAAAGGAGAGAATTTAGAAAGTGAAGAAACACTCCATTCACTTCGCACAGTGAATTGAAGTGTTGTAACAGACTGCTTCTCTTTCAGAAAAATGCATGTGAGTCTTGTGAATGCTTGGAAGTAGCTTAAGGCACTTTCAAAGGAAAGCGATTTTCTCTGAAAGGACAGCATTTAGAAAGTGAAGCAACACTCCATTCACTACGCACAGTGAACTGAAATTTTGGAACAGAATACTTCTCTTTCAGAGAAACGGATGTGAGTTTCTTGTGAATGCTTGTAAGTAGCTTAAGGCACTTTCAAAGGAAAGAGATTTTCTCTGAAACTACAGCATTTAGAAAGTGAAGCAACACTCCATTCACTGCGCACAGTGAATTGAAGTGTTGGAACAGACTGCTTCTCTTTCAGAGAAACGCATGTGAATTTCTGTTGAATGCTTGTAAGTAGCTTAAGGCACTTTCAAAGGAAAGGGATTTTCTCTGAAAGGACAGCATTGAGAAAGTGAAGCAACAATCCATTCATTTCGCACAGTGAATTGAAGTGTTGGAACAGAATGCTTCTCTTACAGAGAATCGAATGTGAGTTTTTTGTGAATGCTTGTAAGTAGCTCAGGGCACTTCCAAAGAAAGTGATTTTCTCTGAAAGGACAGCATTTAGAAAGTGAAGCAACACTCCATTCACTTCGCACAGTGAATTGAAGTGTTGGAACAGACTGCTTCTCTTTCAGAGAAAGAGATGTGAGTTTCTTGTGAATGCTTGTAAGTAGCTTAAGGCAGTTTCAAAAGAGAGTGATTTTCTCTAAAAGGAGATCATTTAGAAAGTGAAGCAACACTCCATTCACTGCGCACAGTGAATTGAAGTGTTGGAACAGACTGCTTCTCTTTCAGAGAAACGCATGTGAATTTCTGTTGAATGCTTGTAAGTAGCTTAAGGCAGTTTCAAAGGAAAGTGATTTTCTCTGAAAGGACAGCATTTAGAAAGTGAAGCAACAATCCATTCACTTCGCACAGTGAATTGAAGTGTTGGAACAGAATGCTTCTCTTACAGAGAAACGGATGTGAGTTTTCTGTGAATGCTTGTAAGTAGCTTAGGGCACTTCCAAAGAAAGTGATTTTCTCTGAAAGGACAGCATTTAGAAAGCGAAGCAACACTCCATTCACTTCGCACAGTGAATTGAAGTGTTGGAACAGACTGCTTCTCTTTCAGAGAAATGGATGTTAGTTTCTTGTGAATGCTTGTAAGTAGCTTAAGGCACTTTCAAAAGAAAGTGATTTTCTCTGAAAGGACAGCATTTAGAAAGTGAAGCAACACTCCATTCACTTCGCACAGTGAATTGAAGTGTTGGAACAGACTGCTTCTCTTTCAGAGAAAGAGATGTGAGTTTCTTGTGAATGCTTGTAAGTAGCTTCAGGCACTTTCAAAGGAAAGTGATTTTCTCTGAAAGGACAGCATATAGAAAGTGAAGCAACACTCCATTCACTTCGCACAGTGAAATGAAGTGTTGGAACAGACTGCTTCTCTTTCAGAGAAAGGCATGTGAATTTCTGTTGAATGCTTGTAAGTAGCTTAAGGCACTTTCAAAGGAAAGCGACTTTCTCTGAAAGGACAGCATTTAGAAAGTGAAGCAACACTTCATTCACTTCGCACAGTGAATTGAAGTGTTGGAACAGACAGCTTCTCTTTCATAGAAACGCATTTGAGTTTCCTGTGAATGCTTGTAAGTAGCTTAAGGCACTTTCAACGGAGAGTGATTTTCTCAGAAACTACAGCATTTAGAATATGAAGGAAAACTCCATTCACTTCGCACAATGAATTGAAGTGTTGGAACAGACTGCTTCTCTTTCAGAGAAAAAGATGTGAGTTTCCTGTGAATGCTTAAAAGTAGCTTAAGGCAGTTTCAAAAGAGAGTGATTTTCTCTAAAAGGAGAGGATTTAGAAAGTGAAGCAACACTCCATTCACTTCGCACAGTGAATTGAAGTGTTGGGAAAGACTGCTTCTCTTTCAGAAAAATGCATGTGAGTTTCTTGTGAACGCTTGTAAGTAGCTTAAGGCACTTTCAAAGGAAAGTGATTTTCTCTGAAAGGACAGCATTTAGAAAGTGAAGCAACACTCCATTCACTTCGCACAGTGAATTGAAGTGTTGGAACAGAATGCTTCTCTTACAGAGAAACGGATGTGAGTTTTTTGTGAATGCTTGTAAGTAGCTTAGGGCACTTTCAAAGGAAAGTGATTTTCTCAAAAATGACAGCATTTAGAAAGTGAAGCATCACTCCATTCACTTCGCACAGTGAATTGAAGTGTTGGAACAGACTACTTCTCTTTCAGAGAAACGCGTGTGAATTTCTGTTAAATGCTTGTAAGTAGCTTAAGGCACTTTCAAAGGAAAGTGATTTTCTCTGAAAGGACAGCAATTAGAAAGTGAAGCAACACTCCATTCACTTCGCACAGTGAATTGAAGTGTTGGAACAGAATGCTTCTCTTACAGAGAAACGGATGTGAGTTTTTTGTGAATGCTTGTAAGTAGCTTAGGGCACTTTCAAAGGAAAGTGATTTTCTCTAAAATGACAGCATTTAGAAAGTGAAGCATCACTCCATTCACTTCGCACAGTGAATTGAAGTGTTGGAACAGACTGCTTCTCTTTCCGAGAAACGCATGTGAATTTCTGTTAAATGCTTGTAAGTAGCTTAAGGCACTTTCAAAGGAAAGTGATTTTCTCTGAAAGGACAGCATTTAGAAAGTGAAGCAACACTCCAATCACTTCGCACAGTGAATTGAAGTGTTGGAACAGACTGCTTCTCTTTCAGAGAAACGCATGTGAATTTCTGTTAAATGCTTGTAAGTAGCTTAAGGCACTTTCAAAGAAAGTGATTTTCTCTGAAAGGACAGCATTTAGAATGGGAAGCAACACTCCATTCACTTCGCAAAGTGAATTGAAGTGTTCGAACAGACTGCTTCTCTTTCAGAAAAAGAGATGTGAGTTTCTTGTGAATGCTTGTAAGTAGCTTAAGGCAGTTTAAAAAAGAAAGAGATTTTCTCTAAAAGGAGAGCATTTAGAAAGTGAAGCAACACTCCATTCACTGCGCACAGTGAATTGAAGTGTTGGAACAGACTGCTTCTCTTTCAGAGAAACGCATGTGAATTTCTGTTGAATGCTTGTAAGTAGCTTAAGGCACTTTCAAAGGAAAGGGATTTTCTCTGAAAGGACAGCATTTAGAAAGTGAAGCAACAATCCATTCACTTCGCACAATGAATTGAAGTGTTGGAACAGAATGCTTCTCTTACAGAGAAATGGATGTGAGTTTTTTGTGAAAGCTTGTAAGTAGCTTAGGGCACTTCCAAAGAAAGTGATTTTCTCTGAAAGGACAGCATTTAGAAAGTGAAGCAACACTCCTTTCACTACGCACAGTGAACTGAAGTGTTGGAACAGAATACTTCTCTTTCAGAGAAACGGATGTGAGTTTCTTGTGAATGCTTGTAAGTAGCTTAAGGCACTTTCAAAGGAAAGTGATTTTCTCTGAAAGGACAGCATTTAGAAAGGGAAGCAACACTCCATTCACTTCGCACAGTGAATTGAAGTGTTCGAACAGACTGCTTCTCTTTCAGAGAAAGAGAAGTGAGTTTCTTGTGAATGCTTGTAAGTAGCTTAAGGCAGTTTCAAAAGAGAGTGATTTTCTCTAAAAGGAGATCATTTAGAAAGTGAAGCAACACTCCATTCACTGCGCACAGTGAATTGAAGTGTTGGAACAGACTGCTTCTCTTTCAGAAAAATGCATGTGAGTTTCTTGTGAATGCTTGTAAGTAGCTTAAGGCACTTTCAAAGGAAAGTGATTTTCTCTGAAAGGACAGCATTTAGAAAGAGAAGCAACACTCCATTCACTACGCACAGTGAACTGAAGTTTGGAACAGAATACTTCTCTTTCAGAGAAACGGATGTGAGTTTCTTGTGAATGCTTGTAAGTAGCTTAAGGCACTTTCAAAGGAAAGTGACTTTCTCTTAAAGGACAGCATTTAGAAAGTGAAGCAACACTTCATTCACTTCGCACAGTGAATTGAAGTGTTGGAACAGACAGCTCCTCTTTCATAGAAACGCATTTGAGTTTCCTGTGAATGATTGTAAGTAGCTTAAGGCACTTTCAAAGAAAGTGATTTTCTCTGAAACTACAGCATTTAGAATATGAAGGAACACTCCATTCACTTCGCACAATGAATTGCAGTGTTGGAACAGACTGCTTCTCTTTCAGAGAAAAAGATGTGAGTTTCCTGTGAATGCTTGTAAGTAGCTTAAGGCAGTTTCGAAAGAGAGTGATTTTCTCTAAAAGGAGAGAATTTAGAAAGTGAAGCAACACTCCATTCTCTTCGCACAGTGAATTGAAGTGTTGGAACAGACTGCTTCCCTTTCAGAAAAATGCATGTGAGTTTCTTGTGAATGCTTGTAAGTAGCTTAAGGCACTTTCAAAGGAAAGTGATTTTCTCTGAAAGGACAGCATTTAGAAAGTGAAGCAACACTCCATTCACCACGCACAGTGAACTGAAGTGTTGGAACAGAATACTTCTCTTTCAGAGAAAGGGATGTGAGTTTCTTGTGAATGCTTGTAAGTAGCTTCAGGCACTTTCAAAGAAAGTGACTTTCTCTGAAAGGACAGCATTTAGAAAGTGAAGCAACACTCCATTCACCACGCACAGTGAACTGAAGTGTTGGAACAGAATACTTCTCTTTCAGAGAAACGGATGTGAGTTTCTTGTGAATGCTTGTAAGTAGCTTAAGGCACTTTCAAAGAAAGTGACTTTCTCTGAAAGGACAGCATTTAGAAAGGGAAGCAACACTCCATTCACTTCGCACAGTGATTTGAAGTGTTGGAACAGACTGCTTCTCTTTCAGAGAAAGAGATGTGAGTTTCGTGTGAATGATTGTAAGTAGCTTAAGGCAGTTTCAAAAGAGAGTGATTTTCTGTAAAAGGAGAGCATTTAGAAAGTGAAGCAACACTCCATTCACTTCGCACAGTGAATAGAAGTGTTGGAACAGACTGCTTCTCTTTCATTGAAAGAGATGTGAGTTTCTTGTGAATGCTGGTAAGTAGCTTAAGGCAGTTTCAAAAGAGAGTGATTTTCTCCAAAAGGAGAGCATTTAGAAAGTGAAGCAACACTCCATTCACTTCGCACAGTGAATAGAAGTGTTGGAACAGACTGCTTCTCTTTCAGAGAAACGCATGTGAATTTCTGTTAAATGCTTGTAAGTAGCTTAAGGCACTTTCAAAGGAAAGTGATTTTCTCCAAAATGACAGCATTTAGAAAGTGAAGCAACACTCCATTCACTTCGCACAGTGAATTGAAGTGTTGGAACAGACTGCTTCTCTTTCAGAGAAACGCATGTGAATTTCTGTTAAATGCTTGTAAGTAGCTTAAGGCACTTTCAAAGGAAAGTGATTTTCTCTGAAATGACAGCATTTAGAAAGTGAAGCAACAATCCATTCACTTCGCACAGTGAATTGAAGTGTTGGAACAGAATGCTTCTCTTAGAGAGAAACGGATGTGAGTTTTTTGTGAATGCTTGTAAGTAGCTTAGGGCACTTCCAAAGAAAGTGATTTTCTCTGAAAGGACAGCATTTAGAAAGTGAAGCAACACTCCTTTCACTACGCACAGTGAACTGAAGTGTTGGAACAGAATACTTCTCTTTCAGAGAAACGGATGTGAGTTTCTTGTGAATGCTTGTAAGTAGCTTAAGGCACTTTCAAAGGAAAGTGATTTTCTCTGAAAGGACAGCATTTAGAAAGGGAAGCAACACTCCATTCACTTCGCACAGTGAATTGAAGTGTTCGAACAGACTGCTTCTCTTTCAGAGAAAGAGAAGTGAGTTTCTTGTGAATGCTTGTAAGTAGCTTAAGGCAGTTTCAAAAGAGAGTGATTTTCTCTAAAAGGAGATCATTTAGAAAGTGAAGCAACACTCCATTCACTGCGCACAGTGAATTGAAGTGTTGGAACAGACTGCTTCTCTTTCAGAAAAATGCATGTGAGTTTCTTGTGAATGCTTGTAAGTAGCTTAAGGCACTTTCAAAGGAAAGTGATTTTCTCTGAAAGGACAGCATTTAGAAAGAGAAGCAACACTCCATTCACTACGCACAGTGAACTGAAGTTTGGAACAGAATACTTCTCTTTCAGAGAAACGGATGTGAGTTTCTTGTGAATGCTTGTAAGTAGCTTAAGGCACTTTCAAAGGAAAGTGACTTTCTCTTAAAGGACAGCATTTAGAAAGTGAAGCAACACTTCATTCACTTCGCACAGTGAATTGAAGTGTTGGAACAGACAGCTCCTCTTTCATAGAAACGCATTTGAGTTTCCTGTGAATGATTGTAAGTAGCTTAAGGCACTTTCAAAGAAAGTGATTTTCTCTGAAACTACAGCATTTAGAATATGAAGGAACACTCCATTCACTTCGCACAATGAATTGCAGTGTTGGAACAGACTGCTTCTCTTTCAGAGAAAAAGATGTGAGTTTCCTGTGAATGCTTGTAAGTAGCTTAAGGCAGTTTCGAAAGAGAGTGATTTTCTCTAAAAGGAGAGAATTTAGAAAGTGAAGCAACACTCCATTCTCTTCGCACAGTGAATTGAAGTGTTGGAACAGACTGCTTCCCTTTCAGAAAAATGCATGTGAGTTTCTTGTGAATGCTTGTAAGTAGCTTAAGGCACTTTCAAAGGAAAGTGATTTTCTCTGAAAGGACAGCATTTAGAAAGTGAAGCAACACTCCATTCACCACGCACAGTGAACTGAAGTGTTGGAACAGAATACTTCTCTTTCAGAGAAACGGATGTGAGTTTCTTGTGAATGCTTGTAAGTAGCTTAAGGCACTTTCAAAGGAAAGTGATTTTCTCTGAAAGGACAGCATTTAGAAAGGGAAGCAACACTCCATTCACTTCGCACAGTGAATTGAAATGTTGGAACAGACTGCTTCTCTTTCAGAGAAAGAGATGTGAGTTTCTTGTGAATGCTTGTAAGTAGCTTAAGGCAGTTTCAAAAGAGAGTGATTTTCTCTAAAAGGAGATCATTTAGAAAGTGAAGCAACACTCCATTCACTGCGCACAGTGAATTGAAGTGTTGGAACAGACTGCTTCTCTTTCAGAGAAACGCATGTGAATTTCTGTTGAATGCTTGTAAGTAGCTTAAGGCAGTTTCAAAGGAAAGTGATTTTCTCTGAAGGGACAGCATTTAGAAAGTGAAGCAACACTCCATTCACCACGCACAGTGAACTGAAGTGTTGGAACAGAATACTTCTCTTTCAGAGAAACGGATGTGAGTTTCTTGTGAATGCTTGTAAGTAGCTTAAGGCAGTTTCAAAACAGAGTGATTTTCTGTAAAAGGAGAGCATTTAGAAAGTGAAGCAACACTCCATTCACTTCGCACAGTGAATTGAAGTGTTGGAACAGACTGCTTCTCTTTCAGAGAAAGAGATGTGAGTTTCTTGTGAATGCTTGTAAGTAGCTTAAGGCAGTTTCAAAACAGAGTGATTTTCCCTAAAAGGAGAGCATTTAGAAAGTGAAGCAACACTCCATTCACTTCGCAGAGTGAATTGAAGTGTTGGAACAGACTGCTTCTCTTTCAGAAAAATGCATGTGAGTTTCTTGTGAATGCTTGTAAGTAGCTTAAGGCACTTTTAAAGGAAAGTGATTTTCTCTGAAATGACAGCATTGAGAAAGTGAAGCAACACTCCATTCACTTCGCACAGTGAATTGAAGTGTTGGAACAGACTGCTTCTCTTTCAGAGAAAGGCATGTGAATTTCTGTTTAATGCTTGTAAGTAGCTTAAGGCACTTTCAAAGGAAAGTGACTTTCTCTGAAAGGACTGCATTTAGAAAGTGAAGCAACACTTCATTCACTTCGCACAGTGAATTGAAGTGTTGGAAAAGACAGCTTCTCTTTCATAGAAACGCATTTGAGTTTCCTGTGAATGCTTGTAAGTAGCTTAAGGCACTTTCAAAGGAAAGTGATTTTCTCTGAAACTACAGCATTTAGAATATGAAGGAACACTCCATTCACTTCGCACAATGAATTGAAGTGTTGGAACAGACTGCTTCTCTTTCAGAGAAAAAGATGTGAGTTTCCAGTGAATGCTTGTAAGTAGCTTAAGGCAGTTTCAAAAGAGAGTGATTTTCTCTAAAAGGAGAGAATTTAGAAAGTGCAGCAACACTCCTTTCACTTCGCACAGTGAATTGAAGTGTTGGAACAGACTGCTTCTCTTTCAGAAAAATGCATGTGAGTTTCTTGTGAATGCTTTTAAGTAGCTTAAGGCACTTTAAAAGAAAGTGATTTTCTCTGAAAGGAGAGCATTTAGAAAGTGAAGCAACACTCCATTCACTTCGCACAGTGAATTGAAGTGTTGGAACAGACTGCTTCTCTTTCAGAGAAACGCATGTGAATTTCTGTTGAATGTTTGTAAGTAGCTTAAGGCACTTTCAAAAGAAAGTGATTTTCTCTGAAAGGACAGCATTTAGAAAGGGAAGGAACACTCCATTCACTTCGCACAGTGAATTGAAGTGTTGGAACAGACTGCTTCTCTTTCATAGAAAGAGATGTGAGTTTCGTGTGAATGCTTGTAAGTAGCTTAAGGCAGTTTCAAAAGAGAGTGATTTTCTGTAAAAGGAGAGCATTTAGAAAGTGAAGCAACACTCCATTCACTTCTCACAGTGAACTGAAGTGTTGGAACAGACTGCTTCTCTTTCAGAGAAAGAGATGTGAGTTTCTTGTGAATGCTTGTAAGTAGATTAAGGCAGTTTCAAAACAGAGTGATTTTCACTAAAAGGAGAGAATTTAGAAGGTGAAGCAACACTCCATTCACTTCGCACAGTGAATTGAAGTGTTGGAACAGACTGCTTCTCTTTCAGAGAAACGCATGTGAATTTCTGTTAAATGCTTGTAAGTAGCTTAGGGCACTTTCAAAGGAAAGTGATTTTCTCAGAAAGGAGAGCATTTAGAAAGTGAAGCAACACTCCATTCACTTCGCAGAGTGAATTGAAGTGTTGGAACAGGTTGCTTCTCTTTCAGAGAAAGGCATGTGAATGTCTGTTGAATGCTTGTAAGTAGCTTAAGGCACTTTCATGGAAAAGTGACTTTCTCTGAAAGGACAGCATTTAGAAAGGGAAGCAACACTCCATTCACTTCGCACAGTGAATTGAAGTGTTGGAACAGACTGCTTCTCTTTCAGAGAAACGGATGTGAGTTTCGTGTGAATGCTTGTAAGTAGCTTAAGGCAGTTTCAAAAGAGAGTGATTTTCTGTAAAAGCAGAGCATTTAGAAAGTGAAGCAACACTCCATTCACTTCGCACAGTGAATTGAAGTGTTGGAACAGACTGCTTCTCTTTCAGAGAAAGAGATGTGAGTTTCTTGTGAATGCTTGTAAGTAGCTTAAGGCAGTTTCAAAACAGAGTGATTTTCCCTAAAAGGAGAGCATTTAGAAAGTGAAGCAACACTCCATTCACTTCGCACAGTGAATTGAAGTGTTGGAACAGACTGCTTCTCTTTCAGAAAAATGCATGTGAGTTTCTTGTGAATGCTTGTAAGTAGCTTAAGGCACTTTCAAAGGAAAGTGATTTTCTCTGAAAGGACAGCATTGAGAAAGTGAAGCAACACTCCATTCACTTCGCACAGTGAATTGAAGTGTTGGAACAGACTGCTTCTCTTACAGAGAAAGGCATGTGAATTTCTGTTGAATGCTTGTAAGTAGCTTAAGGCACTTTCAAAGGAAAGTGACTTTCTCTGAAAGGACAGCATTTAGAAAGTGAAGCAACACTTCATTCACTTCGCACAATGAATTGAAGTGTTGGAACAGACAGCTTCTCTTTCATAGAAACGCATTTGAGTTTCCTGTGAATGCTTGTAAGTAGCTTAAGGCACTTTCAACGGAAAGTGATTTTCTCTGAAACTACAGCATTTAGAATATGAAGGATCACTCCATTCACTTCGCACAATGAATTGAAGTGTTGGAACAGACTGCTTCTATTTCAGAGAAAAAGATGTGAGTTTCCTGTGAATGCTTATAAGTAGCTTAAGGCAGTTTCCAAAGAGAGTGATTTTCTCTAAAAGGAGAGCATTTAGAAAGTGAAGCAACACTCCATTCACTGCGCACAGTGAATTGAAGTGTTGGAACAGACTGCTTCTCTTTCAGAGAAACGCATGTGAAATTCTGTTGAATGCTTGTAATTAGCTTAAGGCACTTTCAAAGGAAAGTGATTTTCTCTGAAAGGACAGCATTTAGAAAGTGAAGCAACACTCCATTCACTTCGCCCAGTGAATGAAATGTTGGAACAGACTGCTTCCCTTTCAGAAAAACAGATGTGAGTTTCTTGTGAATGCCTGTATGTAGCTTAAGGCAGTTTCAAAAGAGAGTGATTTTCTCTAAAAGGAGAGCATATAGAAAGTGAAGCAACACTCCATTCACTTCGCACAGTGAATTGCAGTGTTGGAACAGACAGCTTCTCTTTCATTGAAACGCATTTGAGTTTCCTGTGAATACTTGTAAGTAGCTTCAGGCACTTTCATAGGAAAGTGATTTTCTCTGAAAGGACAGCATTTAGAAAGTGAAGGAACACTCCATTCACTTCGCACAGTGAATTGAAGTGTTCTAACAGACTGCTTCTTTTTCAGAGAAACGCATGTGAATTTCTAATAAATGCTTGTAAGTAGTTTAAGGCACTTTCAGAGGAAAGTGATTTTCTCTGAAAGGACAGCATTTAGAAATTAAAGCAACACTCCATTTACTACGCACAGTGAATTCAAGTGTTGGAACAGACAGCTTCTCTTTCATAGATCCACATTTGATATTCCTGTGAATGCTTGTAAGTAGCTTAAGGCACTTTCAAAGGAAAGTGTTTTTCTCTAAAAGAAGAGCATATAGAAAGTGAAGCAACACTCCATTCACTTCGTACAGTGAATTGAAGTGTTGGAACAGACAGCTTCTCTTTCAGAGAAACGCATTTGAATTTCCTGTGAATGTGTGTAAGTAGCTGAAGGCACTTTCAAAGGAAAGTGATTTTCTCTGAAAGGACAGCATTTAGAAAGTGAAGCAACACTCCATTCACTTCGCATAGTGAATTGAAGTGTTGGAACAGACTGCTTCTCTTTCAGAGAAACGCATGTGAGTTTCTTGTGAATGCTTGTAAGTAGCTTAAGGCACTTTCAAAGGAAAGTGATTTTCTCTGAAAGGACAGCATTTAGAAAGTGAAGCAACACTCCATTCACTTCGCACAGTTAATTGAAGTGTTGGAACAGACTGCTTCTGTTTCAGAGAAACAGATGTGAGTTTCTTGTGAATGCTTGTAAGTAGCTTAAGGCACTTTCAAAGGAAACTGATTTTCTCTGAAAGAACAGCATTTAGAAAGTAAAGCAACACTCCATTCACTACGCTCAGTGAATTGAAGTGTTGAAACAGACTGCTTCTCTTTCAGAGAAACGGATGTGAGTTTATTGTGAATGTTTGTAAGTAGCTTAAGGCACTTTCAAAGCAAAGTGATTTTCTCTGAAAGGACAGCATTTAGAAAGTGAAGCAACACTCCATTCACTTCGCACAGTGAATTGAAGTGTTGGAACAGACTGCTTCTCTTTCAGAGAAACGCATGTGAGTTTCTGTTAAATGCTTCTAAGTAGCTTAAGGCACTTTCAAAGGAAAGTGATTTTCTCTGAAAGGACAGCATTTAGAAAGTGAAGCAACACTCTATTCGCTTCACACAGTGAATTGAAGTGTTGAAACCGACTGCTTCTCTTTCAGAGAAACGCATGTGAGTTTCTGGTGAATGCTTGTAAGTAGCTTAAGGCACTTTCAAAGGAAAGTGATTTTCTCTGAAAGGACAGCATTTAGAAAGTGAAGCAACACTTCATTCACTTCGTGCAGTGAATTGAAGTGTTGGAACATAGTGCTTCTCTTTCATAGAAACGCCTTAGTGTTTCTTGTGAATGCTTGCAAGTTGCTTAAGGCACTTTCAAAGGAAAGTGATTTTCTCTGAAAGGACAGCATTTAGAAAGTGAAGCAACACTCCATTCACTTCGCAGAGTGAATTGAAGTATTGGAACAGACTGCTTCTCTTTCAGAGAAACGCATGTGAGTTTCTGGTGAATGCTTGTAAGTAGCTTAAGGCACTTTCAAAGGAAAGTGATTTTCTCTGAAAGGACAGCATTTAGAAAGTGAAGCAACACTCCATTCACTTCGCACAGTAAATTGAAGTGTTGGAACAGACTGCTTCTCTTTCAGAGAAACGCATGTGAGTTTCTGTTGAATGCTTGTAAGTAGCTGAAGGCACTTTCAAAGGAAAGTGATTTTCTCTGAAAGGACAGCATTTAGAAAGTGAAGCAACACTCCTTTCCCTTCGTGCAGTGAATTGAAGTGTTGGAACAGAGTGCTTCTCTTTCATAGAAACGCCTTAGTGTTTCTTGTGAATGCTTGTAAGTTGCTTAAGGCACTTTCAAAGGAAAGTGATTTTCTCTGAAAGGACAGCATTTAGAAAGTGAAGCAACACTCCTTTCACATCGCACAGTGAATTGAAGTGTTGTAACAGACTGCTTCTCTTTCTGAGAAATGCATGTGAGTTTCTGTTGAATGCTTGTAAGTAGCTTAAGGCTCTTTCAAAGGAAAGTGATTTTCTCTGAAAGGACAGCATTTAGAAAGTGAAGCAACACTCCATTCCCTTCGCACAATGAATTGAAGTGTTGGAACAGACTGCTTCTCTTTCATAGAAACGCATTAGTGTTTCTTGTGAATGCTTGCAAGGAGCTTAAGGCACTTTCAAAGGAAAGTGATTTTCTCTGAAAGGACAGCATTTAGAAAGTGAAGCAACACTCCATTCACTTCGCACAGAGAATTGAAGTGTTGGAACAGATTGCTTCTCTTTCAGAGAAATGCATGTGAGTTTCTGTTGAATGCTTGTAAGTAGCTTAAGGCACATTCAAAGGAAAGGGATTTTCTCTGAAAGGACAGCATTTAGAAAGTTAAGCAACACTCCATTCACTTCGCACAGTGAAATGAAGTGTTGGAACAGACTGCTTCTCTTTCAGAGAAACGCATGTGAGTTTTTTGTGAATGCTTGAAAGTAGTTTAAGGCACTTTCAATGGAAAGTGATTTTCTCTGAAAGGACAGCATTTAGAAAGTGAAGCAACACTCCATTCACTTCATGCAGTGAATTGAAGTTTTGGAACAGAGTGCTTTTCTTTCGTAGAAACGCATTAGTGTTTCTTGTGAATGCTTGTAAGTAGCTTAAGGCACTTTCAAAGGAAAGTCATTTTCTCTGAAAGGACAGCATTTAGAAAGTGAGGCAACACTCCATTCACATCACACAGTGAATTGAAGTGTTGGAACAGACTGCTTCTCTTTCAGAGAAACGCATGTGAGTTTCTTCCTAATGCTTGCAAGTAGCTTAAGACACATTCAAAGGAAAGTGATTTTCTCTGAAAGGACTGCATTTAGAAAGTGAAGAAACACTCCATTCACTTCACAGAGTGAATTGAAGTGTTGGAACAGACTGCTTCTCTTTCAGAGAAACGCATGTGAGTTTCTGGTGAATGCTTTTAAGTAGCTTAAGGAACTTTCAAAGGAAAGTGATTTTCTCTGAAAGGACAGCATTTAGAAAGTGAAGCAACACTTCATTCACTTCGTGCAGTGAACTGAAGTGTTGGAACAGAGTGCTTCTCTTTCATAGAAACGCCTTAGTGTTTCTTGTGAATGCTTGCAAGTTGCTTAAGGCACTTTCAAAGGAAAGTGATTTTCTCTGAAAGGACATAATTTAGAAAGTGAAGCAACACTCCATTCACTTCGCACAGTGAATTGAAGTATTGGAACAGACTGTTTCTCTTTCCGAGAAACGCATGTGAGTTTCTGGTGAATGCTTGTTAGTAGCTTAAGGCACTTTCAAAGGAAAGTGATTTTCTCTGAAAGGACAGCATTTAGAAAGGGAGGCAACACTCCATTCACTTCACACAGTGAATAGAAGTGTTGGAACAGACTGCTTCTCTTTCAGAGAAACGCATGTGAGTTTCTTCCTAATGCTTGCAAGTACCTTAAGGCACTTTCAAAGGAAAGTGATTTTCTCTGAAAGGACAGCATTTAGAAAGTGAAACAACACTCCATTCACTGCGCACAGTGAATTGAAGTGTTGGAACAGACTGCTTCTCTTTCAGTGAAATGCATGTGAATTTCTGTTGAATGCTTGTAAGTAGCTTAAGGCACTTTCAAAGCAAAGTGATTTTCTCTGAAAGGACAGCATTTAGAAAGGGAAGCAACACTCCATTCACTTCGCACAGTGAATTGAAGTGTTCGAACAGACTGCTTCTCTTTCAGAGAAAGAGAAGTGAGTTTCTTGTGAATACTTGTAAGTAGCTTAAGGCAGTTTCAAAAGAGAGTGATTTTCTCTAAAAGGAGATCATTTAGAAAGTGAAGCAACACTCCATTCACTGCGCACAGTGAATTGAAGTGTTGGAACAGACTGCTTCTCTTTCAGAAAAATGCATGTGAGTTTCTTGTGAATGCTTGTAAGTAGCTTAAGGCACTTTCAAAGGAAAGTGATTTTCTCTGAAAGGACAGCATTTAGAAAGAGAAGCAACACTCCATTCACTACGCACAGTGAACTGAAGTTTGGAACAGAATACTTCTCTTTCAGAGAAACGGATGTGAGTTTCTTGTGAATGCTTGTAAGTAGCTTAAGGCACTTTCAAAGGAAAGTGACTTTCTCTTAAAGGACAGCATTTAGAAAGTGAAGCAACACTTCATTCACTTCGCACAGTGAATTGAAGTGTTGGAACAGACAGCTCCTCTTTCATAGAAACGCATTTGAGTTTCCTGTGATTGATTGTAAGTATCTTAAGGCACTTTCAAAGAAAGTGATTTTCTCTGAAACTACAGCATTTAGAATATGAAGGAACACTCCATTCACTTCGCACAATGAATTGCAGTGTTGGAACAGACTGCTTCTCTTTCAGAGAAAAAGATGTGAGTTTCCTGTGAATGCTTGTAAGTAGCTTAAGGCAGTTTCGAAAGAGAGTGATTTTCTCTAAAAGGAGAGAATTTAGAAAGTGAAGCAACACTCCATTCTCTTCGCACAGTGAATTGAAGTGTTGGAACAGACTGCTTCCCTTTCAGAAAAATGCATGTGAGTTTCTTGTGAATGCTTGTAAGTAGCTTAAGGCACTTTCAAAGGAAAGTGATTTTCTCTGAAAGGACAGCATTTAGAAAGTGAAGCAACACTCCATTCACCACGCACAGTGAACTGAAGTGTTGGAACAGAATACTTCTCTTTCAGAGAAAGGGATGTGAGTTTCTTGTGAATGCTTGTAAGTAGCTTAAGGCACTTTCAAAGAAAGTGACTTTCTCTGAAAGGACAGCATTTAGAAAGTGAAGCAACACTCCATTCACCACGCACAGTGAACTGAAGTGTTGGAACAGAATACTTCTCTTTCAGAGAAACGGATGTGAGTTTCTTGTGAATGCTTGTAAGTAGCTTAAGGCACTTTCAAAGAAAGTGACTTTCTCTGAAAGGACAGCATTTAGAAAGGGAAGCAACACTCCATTCACTTCGCACAGTGATTTGAAGTGTTGGAACAGACTGCTTCTCTTTCAGAGAAAGAGATGTGAGTTTCGTGTGAATGATTGTAAGTAGCTTAAGGCAGTTTCAAAAGAGAGTGATTTTCTGTAAAAGGAGAGCATTTAGAAAGTGAAGCAACACTCCATTCACTTCGCACAGTGAATAGAAGTGTTGGAACAGACTGCTTCTCTTTCATTGAAAGAGATGTGAGTTTCTTGTGAATGCTGGTAAGTAGCTTAAGGCAGTTTCAAAAGAGAGTGATTTTCTCCAAAAGGAGAGCATTTAGAAAGTGAAGCAACACTCCATTCACTTCGCACAGTGAATAGAAGTGTTGGAACAGACTGCTTCTCTTTCAGAGAAACGCATGTGAATTTCTGTTAAATGCTTGTAAGTAGCTTAAGGCACTTTCAAAGGAAAGTGATTTTCTCCAAAATGACAGCATTTAGAAAGTGAAGCAACACTCCATTCACTTCGCACAGTGAATTGAAGTGTTGGAACAGACTGCTTCTCTTTCAGAGAAACGCATGTGAATTTCTGTTAAATGCTTGTAAGTAGCTTAAGGCACTTTCAAAGGAAAGTGATTTTCTCTGAAATGACAGCATTTAGAAAGTGAAGCAACAATCCATTCACTTCGCACAGTGAATTGAAGTGTTGGAACAGAATGCTTCTCTTAGAGAGAAACGGATGTGAGTTTTTTGTGAATGCTTGTAAGTAGCTTAGGGCACTTCCAAAGAAAGTGATTTTCTCTGAAAGGACAGCATTTAGAAAGTGAAGCAACACTCCATTCACTACGCACAGTGAACTGAAGTGTTGGAACAGAATACTTCTCTTTCAGAGAAACGGATGTGAGTTTCTTGTGAATGCTTGTAAGTAGCTTAAGGCACTTTCAAAGGAAAGTGATTTTCTCTGAAAGGACAGCATTTAGAAAGGGAAGCAACACTCCATTCACTTCGCACAGTGAATTGAAATGTTGGAACAGACTGCTTCTCTTTCAGAGAAAGAGATGTGAGTTTCTTGTGAATGCTTGTAAGTAGCTTAAGGCAGTTTCAAAAGAGAGTGATTTTCTCTAAAAGGAGATCATTTAGAAAGTGAAGCAACACTCCATTCACTGCGCACAGTGAATTGAAGTGTTGGAACAGACTGCTTCTCTTTCAGAGAAACGCATGTGAATTTCTGTTGAATGCTTGTAAGTAGCTTAAGGCAGTTTCAAAGGAAAGTGATTTTCTCTGAAGGGACAGCATTTAGAAAGTGAAGCAACAATCCATTCACTTCGCACAGTGAATTGAAGTGTTGGAACAGAATGCTTCTCTTACAGAGAAACGGATGTGAGTTTTCTGTGAATGCTTGTAAGTAGCTTAGGGCACTTCCAAAGAAAGTGATTTTCTCTGAAAGGACAGCATTTAGAAAGCGAAGCAACACTCCATTCACTTCGCACAGTGAATTGAAGTGTTGGAACAGACTGCTTCTCTTTCAGAGAAATGGATGTTAGTTTCTTGTGAATGCTTGTAAGTAGTTTAAGGCACTTTCAAAAGAAAGTGATTTTCTCTGAAAGGACAGCATTTAGAAAGGGAAGCAACACTCCATTCACTTCGCACAGTGATTTGAAGTGTTGGAACAGACTGCTTCTCTTTCAGAGAAAGAGATGTGAGTTTCGTGTGAATGCTTGTAAGTAGCTTAAGGCAGTTTCAAAAGAGAGTGATTTTCTGTAAAAGGAGAGCATTTAGAAAGTGAAGCAACACTCCATTCACTTCGCACAGTGAATTGAAGTGTGGGAACAGACTGCTTCTCTTTCAGAGAAAGAGATGTGAGTTTCTTGTGAATGCTGGTAAGTAGCTTAAGGCAGTTTCAAAAGAGAGTGATTTTCTCTAAAAGGAGAGCATTTAGAAAGTGAAGCAACACTCCATTCACTTCGCACAGTGAATTGAAGTGTTGGAACAGACTGCTTCTCTTTCAGAAAAATGCATGTGAGTTTCTTGTGAACGCTTTTAAGTAGTTTAAGGCACTTTCAAAGGAAAGTGATTTTCTCTGAAAGGACAGCATTTAGAAAGTGAAGCAACACTCCATTCACCACGCACAGTGAACTGAAGTGTTGGAACAGAATACTTCTCTTTCAGAGAAACGGATGTGAGTTTCTTGTGAATGCTTGTAAGTAGCTTAAGGCACTTTCAAAGAAAGTGACTTTCTCTGAAAGGACAGCATTTAGAAAGTGAAGCAACACTTCATTCACTTCGCACAGTGAATTGAAGTGTTGGAACAGACAGCTTCTCTTTCATAGAAACGCATTTGAGTTTCCTGTGAATGCTTGTAAGTAGCTTAAGGCACTTTCAAAGGAAAGTGATTTTCTCTGAAACTACAGCATTTAGATTATGAAGGAACACTCCATTCACTTCGCACAATGAATTGAAGTGTTGGAACAGACTGCTTCTCTTTCAGAGAAAAAGATGTGAGTTTCCTGTGAATGCTTGTAAGTAGCTTAAGGCAGTTTCAAAAGAGAGTGATTTTTTCTAAAAGGAGAGAATTTAGAAAGTGAAGAAACACTCCATTCACTTCGCACAGTGAATTGAAGTGTTGTAACAGACTGCTTCTCTTTCAGAAAAATGCATGTGAGTCTTGTGAATGCTTGGAAGTAGCTTAAGGCACTTTCAAAGGAAAGCGATTTTCTCTGAAAGGACAGCATTTAGAAAGTGAAGCAACACTCCATTCACTACGCACAGTGAACTGAAATTTTGGAACAGAATACTTCTCTTTCAGAGAAACGGATGTGAGTTTCTTGTGAATGCTTGTAAGTAGCTTAAGGCACTTTCAAAGGAAAGAGATTTTCTCTGAAATGACAGCATTTAGAATGGGAAGCATCACTCCATTCACTTCGCACAGTGAATTGAAGTGTTGGAACAGACTGCTTCTCTTTCAGAGAAACGCATGTGAATTTCTGTTAAATGCTTGTAAGTAGCTTAAGGCACTTTCAAAGGAAAGTGATTTTCTCTGAAAGGACAGGATTTAGAAAGTGAAGCAACACTCCATTCACTTCGCACAGTGAATTGAAGTGTTGGAACAGACTGCTTCTCTTTCAGAGAAACGCATGTGAATTTCTGTTAAATGCTTGTAAGTAGCTTAAGGCACTTTCAAAGGAAAGTGATTTTCTCTGAAATGACAGCATTTAGAATGGGAAGCAACACTCCATTCACTTCGCAAAGTGAATTGAAGTGTTCGAACAGACTGCTTCTCTTTCAGAGAAAGAGAGGTGAGTTTCTTGTGAATGCTTGTAAGTAGCTTAAGGCAGTTTCAAAAGAGAGAGATTTTCTCTAAGAGGAGAGCATTTAGAAAGTGAAGCAACACTCCATTCACTGCGCACAGTGAATTGAAGTGTTGGAACAGACTGCTTCTCTTTCAGAGAAACGCATGTGAATTTCTGTTGAATGCTTGTAAGTAGCTTAAGGCACTTTCAAAGGAAAGGGATTTTCTCTGAAAGGACAGCAATTAGAAAGTGAAGCAACACTCCATTCACTTCGCACAGTGAATTGAAATGTTGGAACAGACTGCTTCTCTTTCAGAGAAACGCATGTGAATTTCTGTTAAATGCTTGCAAGTAGCTTAAGGCACTTTCAAAGGAAAGTGATTTTCTCTGAAAGGACAGCATTTAGAAAGGGAAGCAATACTCCATTCACCTCGCACAGTGAATTGAAGTGTTGGAACAGACTGCTTCTCTTTCAGAGAAAGAGATGTGAGTTTCTTGTGAATGCTTGTAAGTAGCTTAAGGCAGTTTCAAAAGAGAGTGATTTTCTCTAAAAGGAGAGAATTTAGAAAGTGAAGCAACACTACATTCACTGCGCACAGTGAATTGAAATGTTGGAACAGACTGCTTCTCTTACAGAGAAACGCATGTGAATTTCTGTTGAATGCTTGTAAGTAGCTTAAGGCAGTTTCAAATGAAAGTGATTTTCTCTGAAAGGACAGCATTTAGAAAGTGAAGCAACAATCCATTCACTTCGCACAGTGAATTGAAGTGTTGGAACAGAATGCTTCTCTTACAGAGAAACGGATGTGAGTTTTTTGTGAATGCTTGTAAGTAGCTTAGGGCACTTCCAAAGAAAGTGATTTTCTCTGAAAGGACAGCATTTAGAAAGTGAAGCAACACTCCATTCACTTCGCACAGTGAATTGAAGTGTTGGAACAGACTTCTTCTCTTTCAGAGAAACGGATGTTAGTTTCTTGTGAATGCTTGTAAGTAGCTTAAGGCACTTTCAAAAGAAAGTGATTTTCTCTGAAAGTACAGCATTTAGAAAGGGAAGCAACACTCCATTCACTTCGCACAGTGAATTGAAGTGTTGGAACAGACTGCTTCTCTTTCAGAGAAAGAGATGTGAGTTTCGTGTGAATGCTTGTAAGTAGCTTAAGGCAATTTAAAAAGAGAGTGATTTTCTGTAAAAGGAGAGCATTTAGAAAGTGAAGCAACACTCCATTCACTTCGCACAGTGAATTGAAGTGTTGGAACAGACTGCTTCTCTTTCAGAGAAAGAGATGTGAGTTTCTAGTGATTGCTTGTAAGTAGCTTAAGGCAGTTTCAAAAGAGAGTGATTTTCTCTAAAAGGAGAGCATTTAGAAAGTGAAGCAACACTCCATTCACTTCGCACAGTGAATTGAAGTGTTGGAACAGACTCCTTCTCTTTCAGAAAAATGCATGTGAGTTTCTTGTGAATGCTTGTAAGTAGCTTCAGGCACTTTCAAAGGAAAGTGATTTTCTCTGAAAGGACAGCATTGAGAAAGTGAAGCAACACTCCATTCACTTCGCACAGTGAATTGAAGTGTTGGAACAGACTGCTTCTCTTTCAGAGAAAGTCATGTGAATTTCTGTTGAATGCTTGTAAGTAGCTTAAGGCACTTTCAAAGTAAAGCGACTTTCTCTGAAAGGACAGCATTTAGAAAGGGAAGCAACACTTCATTCACTTTGCACAGTGAATTGAAGTGTTGGAACAGACAGCTTCTCTTTCATAGAAACGCATTTGAGTTTCCTGTGAATGCTTGTAAGTAGCTTAAGGCACTTTCAACGGAAAGTGATTTTCTCTGAAACTACAGCATTTAGAATATGAAGGAAGACTCCATTCACTTCGCACAATGAATTGAAGTGTTGGAACAGACTGCTTCTCTTTCAGAGAAAGAGATGTGAGTTTCGTGTGAATGCTTGTAAGTAGCTTAAGGCAGTTTCAAAAGAGAGTGATTTTCTGTAAAAGGAGAGCATTTAGAAAGTGAAGCAACACTCCATTCACTTCGCACAGTGAATTGAAGTGTTGGAACAGACTGCTTCTCTTTCAGAGAAAGAGATGTGAGTTTCTTGTGAATGCTTGTAAGTAGCTTAAGGCAGTTTCAAAACAGAGTGATTTTCCCTAAAAGGAGAGCATTTAGAAAGTGAAGCAACACTCCATTCACTTCGCAGAGTGAATTGAAGTGTTGGAACAGACTGCTTCTCTTTCAGAAAAATGCATGTGAGTTTCTTGTGAATGCTTGTAAGTAGCTTAAGGCACTTTTAAAGGAAAGTGATTTTCTCTGAAATGACAGCATTGAGAAAGTGAAGCAACACTCCATTCACTTCGCACAGTGAATTGAAGTGTTGGAACAGACTGCTTCTCTTTCAGAGAAAGGCATGTGAATTTCTGTTTAATGCTTGTAAGTAGCTTAAGGCACTTTCAAAGGAAAGTGACTTTCTCTGAAAGGACTGCATTTAGAAAGTGAAGCAACACTTCATTCACTTCGCACAGTGAATTGAAGTGTTGGAAAAGACAGCTTCTCTTTCATAGAAACGCATTTGAGTTTCCTGTGAATGCTTGTAAGTAGCTTAAGGCACTTTCAAAGGAAAGTGATTTTCTCTGAAACTACAGCATTTAGAATATGAAGGAACACTCCATTCACTTCGCACAATGAATTGAAGTGTTGGAACAGACTGCTTCTCTTTCAGAGAAAAAGATGTGAGTTTCCAGTGAATGCTTGTAAGTAGCTTAAGGCAGTTTCAAAAGAGAGTGATTTTCTCTAAAAGGAGAGAATTTAGAAAGTGCAGCAACACTCCTTTCACTTCGCACAGTGAATTGAAGTGTTGGAACAGACTGCTTCTCTTTCAGAAAAATGCATGTGAGTTTCTTGTGAATGCTTTTAAGTAGCTTAAGGCACTTTAAAAGAAAGTGATTTTCTCTGAAAGGAGAGCATTTAGAAAGTGAAGCAACACTCCATTCACTTCGCACAGTGAATTGAAGTGTTGGAACAGACTGCTTCTCTTTCAGAGAAACGCATGTGAATTTCTGTTGAATGTTTGTAAGTAGCTTAAGGCACTTTCAAAAGAAAGTGATTTTCTCTGAAAGGACAGCATTTAGAAAGGGAAGGAACACTCCATTCACTTCGCACAGTGAATTGAAGTGTTGGAACAGACTGCTTCTCTTTCATAGAAAGAGATGTGAGTTTCGTGTGAATGCTTGTAAGTAGCTTAAGGCAGTTTCAAAAGAGAGTGATTTTCTGTAAAAGGAGAGCATTTAGAAAGTGAAGCAACACTCCATTCACTTCTCACAGTGAACTGAAGTGTTGGAACAGACTGCTTCTCTTTCAGAGAAAGAGATGTGAGTTTCTTGTGAATGCTTGTAAGTAGATTAAGGCAGTTTCAAAACAGAGTGATTTTCACTAAAAGGAGAGAATTTAGAAGGTGAAGCAACACTCCATTCACTTCGCACAGTGAATTGAAGTGTTGGAACAGACTGCTTCTCTTTCAGAGAAACGCATGTGAATTTCTGTTAAATGCTTGTAAGTAGCTTAGGGCACTTTCAAAGGAAAGTGATTTTCTCAGAAAGGAGAGCATTTAGAAAGTGAAGCAACACTCCATTCACTTCGCAGAGTGAATTGAAGTGTTGGAACAGGTTGCTTCTCTTTCAGAGAAAGGCATGTGAATGTCTGTTGAATGCTTGTAAGTAGCTTAAGGCACTTTCATGGAAAAGTGACTTTCTCTGAAAGGACAGCATTTAGAAAGGGAAGCAACACTCCATTCACTTCGCACAGTGAATTGAAGTGTTGGAACAGACTGCTTCTCTTTCAGAGAAACGGATGTGAGTTTCGTGTGAATGCTTGTAAGTAGCTTAAGGCAGTTTCAAAAGAGAGTGATTTTCTGTAAAAGCAGAGCATTTAGAAAGTGAAGCAACACTCCATTCACTTCGCACAGTGAATTGAAGTGTTGGAACAGACTGCTTCTCTTTCAGAGAAAGAGATGTGAGTTTCTTGTGAATGCTTGTAAGTAGCTTAAGGCAGTTTCAAAACAGAGTGATTTTCCCTAAAAGGAGAGCATTTAGAAAGTGAAGCAACACTCCATTCACTTCGCACAGTGAATTGAAGTGTTGGAACAGACTGCTTCTCTTTCAGAAAAATGCATGTGAGTTTCTTGTGAATGCTTGTAAGTAGCTTAAGGCACTTTCAAAGGAAAGTGATTTTCTCTGAAAGGACAGCATTGAGAAAGTGAAGCAACACTCCATTCACTTCGCACAGTGAATTGAAGTGTTGGAACAGACTGCTTCTCTTACAGAGAAAGGCATGTGAATTTCTGTTGAATGCTTGTAAGTAGCTTAAGGCACTTTCAAAGGAAAGTGACTTTCTCTGAAAGGACAGCATTTAGAAAGTGAAGCAACACTTCATTCACTTCGCACAATGAATTGAAGTGTTGGAACAGACAGCTTCTCTTTCATAGAAACGCATTTGAGTTTCCTGTGAATGCTTGTAAGTAGCTTAAGGCACTTTCAATGGAAAGTGATTTTCTCTGAAACTACAGCATTTAGAATATGAAGGATCACTCCATTCACTTCGCACAATGAATTGAAGTGTTGGAACAGACTGCTTGTATTTCAGAGAAAAAGATGTGAGTTTCCTGTGAATGCTTATAAGTAGCTTAAGGCAGTTTCCAAAGAGAGTGATTTTCTCTAAAAGGAGAGCATTTAGAAAGTGAAGCAACACTCCATTCACTGCGCACAGTGAATTGAAGTGTTGGAACAGACTGCTTCTCTTTCAGAGAAACGCATGTGAAATTCTGTTGAATGCTTGTAATTAGCTTAAGGCACTTTCAAAGGAAAGTGATTTTCTCTGAAAGGACAGCATTTAGAAAGTGAAGCAACACTCCATTCACTTCGCCCAGTGAATGAAATGTTGGAACAGACTGCTTCCCTTTCAGAAAAACAGATGTGAGTTTCTTGTGAATGCCTGTATGTAGCTTAAGGCAGTTTCAAAAGAGAGTGATTTTCTCTAAAAGGAGAGCATATAGAAAGTGAAGCAACACTCCATTCACTTCGCACAGTGAATTGCAGTGTTGGAACAGACAGCTTCTCTTTCATTGAAACGCATTTGAGTTTCCTGTGAATACTTGTAAGTAGCTTCAGGCACTTTCATAGGAAAGTGATTTTCTCTGAAAGGACAGCATTTAGAAAGTGAAGCAACACTCCATTCACTTCGCACAGTGAATTGAAGTGTTCTAACAGACTGCTTCTTTTTCAGAGAAACGCATGTGAATTTCTAATAAATGCTTGTAAGTAGTTTAAGGCACTTTCAGAGGAAAGTGATTTTCTCTGAAAGGACAGCATTTAGAAATTAAAGCAACACTCCATTTACTACGCACAGTGAATTCAAGTGTTGGAACAGACAGCTTCTCTTTCATAGATCCACATTTGATATTCCTGTGAATGCTTGTAAGTAGCTTAAGGCACTTTCAAAGGAAAGTGTTTTTCTCTAAAAGAAGAGCATATAGAAAGTGAAGCAACACTCCATTCACTTCGTACAGTGAATTGAAGTGTTGGAACAGACAGCTTCTCTTTCAGAGAAACGCATTTGAATTTCCTGTGAATGTGTGTAAGTAGCTGAAGGCACTTTCAAAGGAAAGTGATTTTCTCTGAAAGGACAGCATTTAGAAAGTGAAGCAACACTCCATTCACTTCGCATAGTGAATTGAAGTGTTGGAACAGACTGCTTCTCTTTCAGAGAAACGCATGTGAGTTTCTTGTGAATGCTTGTAAGTAGCTTAAGGCACTTTCAAAGGAAAGTGATTTTCTCTGAAAGGACAGCATTTAGAAAGTGAAGCAACACTCCATTCACTTCGCACAGTTAATTGAAGTGTTGGAACAGACTGCTTCTGTTTCAGAGAAACAGATGTGAGTTTCTTGTGAATGCTTGTAAGTAGCTTAAGGCACTTTCAAAGGAAACTGATTTTCTCTGAAAGAACAGCATTTAGAAAGTAAAGCAACACTCCATTCACTACGCTCAGTGAATTGAAGTGTTGAAACAGACTGCTTCTCTTTCAGAGAAACGGATGTGAGTTTATTGTGAATGTTTGTAAGTAGCTTAAGGCACTTTCAAAGCAAAGTGATTTTCTCTGAAAGGACAGCATTTAGAAAGTGAAGCAACACTCCATTCACTTCGCACAGTGAATTGAAGTGTTGGAACAGACTGCTTCTCTTTCAGAGAAACGCATGTGAGTTTCTGTTAAATGCTTCTAAGTAGCTTAAGGCACTTTCAAAGGAAAGTGATTTTCTCTGAAAGGACAGCATTTAGAAAGTGAAGCAACACTCTATTCGCTTCACACAGTGAATTGAAGTGTTGAAACGGACTGCTTCTCTTTCAGAGAAACGCATGTGAGTTTCTGGTGAATGCTTGTAAGTAGCTTAAGGCACTTTCAAAGGAAAGTGATTTTCTCTGAAAGGACAGCATTTAGAAAGTGAAGCAACACTTCATTCACTTCGTGCAGTGAATTGAAGTGTTGGAACATAGTGCTTCTCTTTCATAGAAACGCCTTAGTGTTTCTTGTGAATGCTTGCAAGTTGCTTAAGGCACTTTCAAAGGAAAGTGATTTTCTCTGAAAGGACAGCATTTAGAAAGTGAAGCAACACTCCATTCACTTCGCAGAGTGAATTGAAGTATTGGAACAGACTGCTTCTCTTTCAGAGAAACGCATGTGAGTTTCTGGTGAATGCTTGTAAGTAGCTTAAGGCACTTTCAAAGGAAAGTGATTTTCTCTGAAAGGACAGCATTTAGAAAGTGAAGCAACACTCCATTCACTTCGCACAGTAAATTGAAGTGTTGGAACAGACTGCTTCTCTTTCAGAGAAACGCATGTGAGTTTCTGTTGAATGCTTGTAAGTAGCTGAAGGCACTTTCAAAGGAAAGTGATTTTCTCTGAAAGGACAGCATTTAGAAAGTGAAGCAACACTCCATTCCCTTCGTGCAGTGAATTGAAGTGTTGGAACAGAGTGCTTCTCTTTCATAGAAACGCCTTAGTGTTTCTTGTGAATGCTTGTAAGTTGCTTAAGGCACTTTCAAAGGAAAGTGATTTTCTCTGAAAGGACAGCATTTAGAAAGTGAAGCAACACTCCTTTCACATCGCACAGTGAATTGAAGTGTTGTAACAGACTGCTTCTCTTTCAGAGAAATGCATGTGAGTTTCTGTTGAATGCTTGTAAGTAGCTTAAGGCTCTTTCAAAGGAAAGTGATTTTCTCTGAAAGGACAGCATTTAGAAAGTGAAGCAACACTCCATTCCCTTCGCACAATGAATTGAAGTGTTGGAACAGACTGCTTCTCTTTCATAGAAACGCATTAGTGTTTCTTGTGAATGCTTGCAAGGAGCTTAAGGCACTTTCAAAGGAAAGTGATTTTCTCTGAAAGGACAGCATTTAGAAAGTGAAGCAACACTCCATTCACTTCGCACAGAGAATTGAAGTGTTGGAACAGATTGCTTCTCTTTCAGAGAAATGCATGTGAGTTTCTGTTGAATGCTTGTAAGTAGCTTAAGGCACATTCAAAGGAAAGGGATTTTCTCTGAAAGGACAGCATTTAGAAAGTTAAGCAACACTCCATTCACTTCGCACAGTGAATTGAAGTGTTGGAACAGACTGCTTCTCTTTCAGAGAAACGCATGTGAGTTTTTTGTGAATGCTTGAAAGTAGTTTAAGGCACTTTCAATGGAAAGTGATTTTCTCTGAAAGGACAGCATTTAGAAAGTGAAGCAACACTCCATTCACTTCATGCAGTGAATTGAAGTTTTGGAACAGAGTGCTTTTCTTTCGTAGAAACGCATTAGTGTTTCTTGTGAATGCTTGTAAGTAGCTTAAGGCACTTTCAAAGGAAAGTCATTTTCTCTGAAAGGACAGCATTTAGAAAGTGAGGCAACACTCCATTCACATCACACAGTGAATTGAAGTGTTGGAACAGACTGCTTCTCTTTCAGAGAAACGCATGTGAGTTTCTTCCTAATGCTTGCAAGTAGCTTAAGACACATTCAAAGGAAAGTGATTTTCTCTGAAAGGACTGCATTTAGAAAGTGAAGAAACACTCCATTCACTTCACAGAGTGAATTGAAGTGTTGGAACAGACTGCTTCTCTTTCAGAGAAACGCATGTGAGTTTCTGGTGAATGCTTGTAAGTAGCTTAAGGAACTTTCAAAGGAAAGTGATTTTCTCTGAAAGGACAGCATTTAGAAAGTGAAGCAACACTTCATTCACTTCGTGCAGTGAACTGAAGTGTTGGAACAGAGTGCTTCTCTTTCATAGAAACGCCTTAGTGTTTCTTGTGAATGCTTGCAAGTTGCTTAAGGCACTTTCAAAGGAAAGTGATTTTCTCTGAAAGGACATAATTTAGAAAGTGAAGCAACACTCCATTCACTTCGCACAGTGAATTGAAGTGTTGGAACAGACTGTTTCTCTTTCAGAGAAACGCATGTGAGTTTCTGGTGAATGCTTGTTAGTAGCTTAAGGCACTTTCAAAGGAAAGTGATTTTCTCTGAAAGGACAGCATTTAGAAAGGGAGGCAACACTCCATTCACTTCACACAGTGAATAGAAGTGTTGGAACAGACTGCTTCTCTTTCAGAGAAACGCATGTGAGTTTCTTCCTAATGCTTGCAAGTACCTTAAGGCACTTTCAAAGGAAAGTGATTTTCTTTGAAAGGACAGCATTTAGAAAGTGAAGCAACACTCCATTCACTTCGCAGAGTGAATTGAAGTATTGGAACAGACTGCTTCTCTTTCAGAGAAACGCATGTGAGTTTCTGGTGAATGCTTGTAAGTAGCTTAAGGCACTTTCAAAGGAAAGTGATTTTCTCTGAAAGGACAGCATTTAGAAAGTGAAGCAACACTCCATTCACTTCGCACAGTGAATTGAAGTGTTGGAACAGACTGCTTCTCTTTCAGAGAAACGCATGTGAGTTTCTGGTGAATGCTTGTAAGTAGGTTAAGGCACTTTCAAAGGAAAGTGATTTTTTCTGAAAGGACAGCATTTAGAAAGTGAAGCAACACTCCATTCACTTCGTGCAGTGAATTGAAGTGTTGGAACAGAGTGCTTCTCTTTCATAGAAACGCCTTAGTGTTTCTTGTGAATGCTTGCAAGTTGCTTAAGGCACTTTCAAAGGAAAGTGATTTTCTCTGAAAGGACATAATTTAGAAAGTGAAGCAACACTCCATTCACTTCGCACAGTGAATTGAAGTGTTGGAACAGACTGCTTCTCTTTCAGAGAAATGCATGTGAGTTTCTGTTGAATGCTTGTAAGTTACTTAAGGCACTTTCAAAGGAAAGTGATTTTCTCTGAAAGGACAGCATTTAGAAAGTGAAGCAACACTCCATTCACTTCGCACAGTGAATTGAAGTGTTGGAACAGACTGCTTCTCTTTCAGAGAAACGCATGAGAGTTTCTGTTTAATGCTTGTAAGTAGCCTAAGGCACTTTCAAAGGAAAGTGATTTTCTCTGAAAGGACAGCATTTAGAAAGTGAGGCAACACTCCATTCACTTCACACAGTGAATTGAAGTGTTGGAACAGACTGCTTCTCTTTCAGAGAAACGCATTTGTGTTTCTTCCTAATGCTTGCAAGTCGCTTAAGGCACTTTCAAAGGAAAGTGATTTTCTCTGAAAGGACAGCATTTAGAAAGTGAAGCAACACTCCATTCACTTCGCACAGTGAATTGAAGTGTTGGAACAGACTGCTTCTCTTTCAGAGAAACGCATGTGAGTTTCTTCCTAATGCTTGCAAGTAGCTTAAGGCATTTTCAAGGGAAAGTGATTTTCTCTGAATGGACAGCATTTAGAAAGTGAGGCAACACTCCATTCACTTCGCACAGTGAATTGAAGTGTTGGAACTGACTGCTTCTCTTTCAGAGAAACGCATGTGAGTTTCTGGTGAATGCTTGTAAGTAGCTTAAGGCACTTTCAAAGGAAAGTGATTTTCTCTGAAAGGACAGCATTTAGAAAGTGAAGCAACACTCCATTCACTTCGCACAGTGAATTGAAGTGTTGGAACAGACTGCTTCTCTTTCAGAGAAACGCATGTGAGTTTCTGGTGAATGCTTGTAAGTAGCTTAAGGCACTTTCAAAGGAAAGTGATTTTCTCTGAAAGGACAGCATTTAGAAAGTGAAGCAACACTCCATTCACTTCGCACAGTGAATTGAAGTGTTGGAACAGACTGCTTCTCTTTCAGAGAAATGCATGTGAGTTTCTGTTGAATGCTTGTAAGTTACTTAAGGCACTTTCAAAGGAAAGTGATTTTCTCTGAAAGGACAGCATTTAGAAAGTGAAGCAACACTCCATTCACTTCGCACAGTGAATTGAAGTGTTGGAACAGACTGCTTCTCTTTCAGAGAAACGCATGAGAGTTTCTGTTTAATGCTTGTAAGTAGCCTAAGGCACTTTCAAAGGAAAGTGATTTTCTCTGAAAGGACAGCATTTAGAAAGTGAGGCAACACTCCATTCACTTCACACAGTGAATTGAAGTGTTGGAACAGACTGCTTCTCTTTCAGAGAAACGCATTTGTGTTTCTTCCTAATGCTTGCAAGTCGCTTAAGGCACTTTCAAAGGAAAGTGATTTTCTCTGAAAGGACAGCATTTAGAAAGTGAAGCAACACTCCATTCACTTCGCACAGTGAATTGAAGTGTTGGAACAGACTGCTTCTCTTTCAGAGAAACGCATGTGAGTTTCTTCCTAATGCTTGCAAGTAGCTTAAGGCATTTTCAAGGGAAAGTGATTTTCTCTGAATGGACAGCATTTAGAAAGTGAAGCAACACTCCATTCACTTCGCACAGTGAATTGAAGTGTTGGAACTGACTGCTTCTCTTTCAGAGAAACGCATGTGAGTTTCTGGTGAATGCTTGTAAGTAGCTTAAGGCACTTTCAAAGGAAAGTGATTTTCTCTGAAAGGACAGCATTTAGAAAGTGAAGCAACACTCCATTCACTTCGCACAGTGAATTGAAGTGTTGGAACAGACTGCTTCTCTTTCAGAGAAACGCATGTGAGTTTCTGGTGAATGCTTGTAAGTATCTTAAGGCACTTTCAAAGGAAAGTGATTTTCTCTGAAAGGACAGCATTTAGAAAGTGAAGCAACACTCCATTCACTTCGCACAGTGAATTGAAGTGTTGGAACAGACAGCTTCTCTTTCAGAGAAACACATGTGAATTTCTTGTGAATTCTTGCAAGTTGCTTAAGGCACTTTCAAAGGAAAGTGATTTTCTCTGAAACTACAGCATTTAGAATATGAAGGAACACTCCATTCACTTCGCACAATGAATTGAAGTGTTGGAACAGACTGCTTCTCTTTCAGAGAAAAAGATGTGAGTTTCCAGTGAATGCTTGTAAGTAGCTTAAGGCAGTTTCAAAAGAGAGTGATTTTCTCTAAAAGGAGAGAATTTAGAAAGTGCAGCAACACTCCTTTCACTTCGCACAGTGAATTGAAGTGTTGGAACAGACTGCTTCTCTTTCAGAAAAATGCATGTGAGTTTCTTGTGAATGCTTTTAAGTAGCTTAAGGCACTTTAAAAGAAAGTGATTTTCTCTGAAAGGAGAGCATTTAGAAAGTGAAGCAACACTCCATTCACTTCGCACAGTGAATTGAAGTGTTGGAACAGACTGCTTCTCTTTCAGAGAAACGCATGTGAATTTCTGTTGAATGTTTGTAAGTAGCTTAAGGCACTTTCAAAAGAAAGTGATTTTCTCTGAAAGGACAGCATTTAGAAAGGGAAGGAACACTCCATTCACTTCGCACAGTGAATTGAAGTGTTGGAACAGACTGCTTCTCTTTCATAGAAAGAGATGTGAGTTTCGTGTGAATGCTTGTAAGTAGCTTAAGGCAGTTTCAAAAGAGAGTGATTTTCTGTAAAAGGAGAGCATTTAGAAAGTGAAGCAACACTCCATTCACTTCTCACAGTGAACTGAAGTGTTGGAACAGACTGCTTCTCTTTCAGAGAAAGAGATGTGAGTTTCTTGTGAATGCTTGTAAGTAGATTAAGGCAGTTTCAAAACAGAGTGATTTTCACTAAAAGGAGAGAATTTAGAAGGTGAAGCAACACTCCATTCACTTCGCACAGTGAATTGAAGTGTTGGAACAGACTGCTTCTCTTTCAGAGAAACGCATGTGAATTTCTGTTAAATGCTTGTAAGTAGCTTAGGGCACTTTCAAAGGAAAGTGATTTTCTCAGAAAGGAGAGCATTTAGAAAGTGAAGCAACACTCCATTCACTTCGCAGAGTGAATTGAAGTGTTGGAACAGGTTGCTTCTCTTTCAGAGAAAGGCATGTGAATGTCTGTTGAATGCTTGTAAGTAGCTTAAGGCACTTTCATGGAAAAGTGACTTTCTCTGAAAGGACAGCATTTAGAAAGGGAAGCAACACTCCATTCACTTCGCACAGTGAATTGAAGTGTTGGAACAGACTGCTTCTCTTTCAGAGAAACGGATGTGAGTTTCGTGTGAATGCTTGTAAGTAGCTTAAGGCAGTTTCAAAAGAGAGTGATTTTCTGTAAAAGCAGAGCATTTAGAAAGTGAAGCAACACTCCATTCACTTCGCACAGTGAATTGAAGTGTTGGAACAGACTGCTTCTCTTTCAGAGAAAGAGATGTGAGTTTCTTGTGAATGCTTGTAAGTAGCTTAAGGCAGTTTCAAAACAGAGTGATTTTCCCTAAAAGGAGAGCATTTAGAAAGTGAAGCAACACTCCATTCACTTCGCACAGTGAATTGAAGTGTTGGAACAGACTGCTTCTCTTTCAGAAAAATGCATGTGAGTTTCTTGTGAATGCTTGTAAGTAGCTTAAGGCACTTTCAAAGGAAAGTGATTTTCTCTGAAAGGACAGCATTGAGAAAGTGAAGCAACACTCCATTCACTTCGCACAGTGAATTGAAGTGTTGGAACAGACTGCTTCTCTTACAGAGAAAGGCATGTGAATTTCTGTTGAATGCTTGTAAGTAGCTTAAGGCACTTTCAAAGGAAAGTGACTTTCTCTGAAAGGACAGCATTTAGAAAGTGAAGCAACACTTCATTCACTTCGCACAATGAATTGAAGTGTTGGAACAGACAGCTTCTCTTTCATAGAAACGCATTTGAGTTTCCTGTGAATGCTTGTAAGTAGCTTAAGGCACTTTCAACGGAAAGTGATTTTCTCTGAAACTACAGCATTTAGAATATGAAGGATCACTCCATTCACTTCGCACAATGAATTGAAGTGTTGGAACAGACTGCTTCTATTTCAGAGAAAAAGATGTGAGTTTCCTGTGAATGCTTATAAGTAGCTTAAGGCAGTTTCCAAAGAGAGTGATTTTCTCTAAAAGGAGAGCATTTAGAAAGTGAAGCAACACTCCATTCACTGCGCACAGTGAATTGAAGTGTTGGAACAGACTGCTTCTCTTTCAGAGAAACGCATGTGAAATTCTGTTGAATGCTTGTAATTAGCTTAAGGCACTTTCAAAGGAAAGTGATTTTCTCTGAAAGGACAGCATTTAGAAAGTGAAGCAACACTCCATTCACTTCGCCCAGTGAATGAAATGTTGGAACAGACTGCTTCCCTTTCAGAAAAACAGATGTGAGTTTCTTGTGAATGCTTGTATGTAGCTTAAGGCAGTTTCAAAAGAGAGTGATTTTCTCTAAAAGGAGAGCATATAGAAAGTGAAGCAACACTCCATTCACTTCGCACAGTGAATTGCAGTGTTGGAACAGACAGCTTCTCTTTCATTGAAACGCATTTGAGTTTCCTGTGAATACTTGTAAGTAGCTTCAGGCACTTTCATAGGAAAGTGATTTTCTCTGAAAGGACAGCATTTAGAAAGTGAAGGAACACTCCATTCACTTCGCACAGTGAATTGAAGTGTTCTAACAGACTGCTTCTTTTTCAGAGAAACGCATGTGAATTTCTAATAAATGCTTGTAAGTAGTTTAAGGCACTTTCAGAGGAAAGTGATTTTCTCTGAAAGGACAGCATTTAGAAATTAAAGCAACACTCCATTTACTACGCACAGTGAATTCAAGTGTTGGAACAGACAGCTTCTCTTTCATAGATCCACATTTGATATTCCTGTGAATGCTTGTAAGTAGCTTAAGGCACTTTCAAAGGAAAGTGTTTTTCTCTAAAAGAAGAGCATATAGAAAGTGAAGCAACACTCCATTCACTTCGTACAGTGAATTGAAGTGTTGGAACAGACAGCTTCTCTTTCAGAGAAACGCATTTGAATTTCCTGTGAATGTGTGTAAGTAGCTGAAGGCACTTTCAAAGGAAAGTGATTTTCTCTGAAAGGACAGCATTTAGAAAGTGAAGCAACACTCCATTCACTTCGCATAGTGAATTGAAGTGTTGGAGCAGACTGCTTCTCTTTCAGAGAAACGCATGTGAGTTTCTTGTGAATGCTTGTAAGTAGCTTAAGGCACTTTCAAAGGAAAGTGATTTTCTCTGAAAGGACAGCATTTAGAAAGTGAAGCAACACTCCATTCACTTCGCACAGTTAATTGAAGTGTTGGAACAGACTGCTTCTGTTTCAGAGAAACAGATGTGAGTTTCTTGTGAATGCTTGTAAGTAGCTTAAGGCACTTTCAAAGGAAACTGATTTTCTCTGAAAGAACAGCATTTAGAAAGTAAAGCAACACTCCATTCACTACGCTCAGTGAATTGAAGTGTTGAAACAGACTGCTTCTCTTTCAGAGAAACGGATGTGAGTTTATTGTGAATGTTTGTAAGTAGCTTAAGGCACTTTCAAAGCAAAGTGATTTTCTCTGAAAGGACAGCATTTAGAAAGTGAAGCAACACTCCATTCACTTCGCACAGTGAATTGAAGTGTTGGAACAGACTGCTTCTCTTTCAGAAAAATGCATGTGAGTTTCTTGTGAATGCTTGTAAGTAGCTTAAGGCACTTTCAAAGGAAAGTGATTTTCTCTGAAAGGACAGCATTTAGAAAGTGAAGCAACACTGCATTCACTTCGCACAGTGAATTGAAGTGTTGGAACAGACTGCTTCTCTTTCAGAAAAATGCGTGTGAGTTTCTTGTGAATGCTTGTAAATAGCTTAAGGCACTTTCAAAGGAAAGTGATTTTCTCTGAAAGGACAGCATTTAGAAAGTGAAGCAACACTGCATTCACTTCGCACAGTGAATTGAAGTGTTGGAACAGACTGCTTCTTTTTCAGAGAAACGCATGTGAATTTCTATTGAATGCTTGTAAGTAGCTTAAGGCACTTTCAAAGGAAAGTGATTTTCTCTGAAAGGACAGCATTTAGAAAGTGAAGGAACACTCCATTCACTTCGCACAGTGAATTGAAGTGTTGGAACAGACTGCATCTCTTTCAGAGAAACGCATGTGAATTTCTATTGAATGCTTGTAAGTAGCTTAAGGCACTTTCAAAGGAAAGTGATTTTCTCTGAAAGGACAGCATTTAGAAAGTGAAGCAACACTCCATTCACTACGCACAGTGAATTGAAGTGTTGGAACAGACTGCTTCTTTTTCAGAGAAACGCATGTGAATTTCTATTGAATGCTTGTAAGTAGCTTAAGGCGCTTTCAACGGAAAGTGATTTTCTCTGAAAGGACAGCCTTTAGAAAGTGAAGCAACACTCCATTCACTTCGCACAGTGAATTGAAGTGTTGGAGCAGACTGCTTCTCTTTCAGAGAAACAGATGTGAGTTTCTTGTGAGTGCTTGTAAGTAGCTTAAGGCAGTTTCAAAAGAGAGGGATTTTCTCTAAAAGGAGAGCATATAGAAAGTGAAGCAACACTCCATTCACTTCGAACAGTGAATTGAAGTGTTGGAACAAACTGCTTCTCTTTCAGAAAAATGCGTGTGAGTTTCTTGTGAATGCTTGTATGTAGCTTAAGGCACTTTCAAAGCAAAGAGATTTTCTCTGAAAGGACAGCATTTAGAAAGTGAAGCAACACTCCATTCACTTCGCACAGTGAATTGAAGTGTTGGAACAGACTGCTTCTTTTTCAGAGAAACGCATGTGAATTTCTATTGAATGCTTGTAAGTAGCTTAAGGCGCTTTCAAAGGAAAGTGATTTTCTCTGAAAGGACAGCCTTTAGAAAGTGAAGCAACACTCCATTCACTTCGCACAGTGAATTGAAGTGTTGGAACAGACTGCTTCTCTTTCAGAGAAACGCATGTGAATTTCTATTGAATGCTTGTAAGTAGCTTAAGGCACTTTCAAAGGAAAGTGATTTTCTCTGAAAGGACAGCATTTAGAAAGTGAAGCAACAATCCATTCACTACGCACAGTGAATTGAAGTGTTGGAACAGAGTGCTTCTCTTTCAGAAAAATGCATGTGAGTTTCTTGTGAATGCTTGTAAGTAGCTTAAGCCACTTTCAAATCAAAGTGATTTTCTATGAAAGGACAGCATTTAGAAAGTGAAGCAACACTCCATTCACTTCGCACAGTTAATTGAAGTGTTGGAGCAGACTGCTTCTCTTTCAGAGAAACAGATGTGTGTTTCTTGTGAGTGCTTGTAAGTAGCTTAAGGCAGTTTCAAAAGAGAGGGATTTTCTCTAAAAGGAGAGCATATAGAAAGTGAAGCAACACTCCATTCACTTTGCACAGTGAATTGAAGTGTTGGAACAGACTGCTTCTTTTTCAGAGAAACGCATGTGAATTTCTATTGAATGCTTGTAAGTAGCTTAAGGCACTTTCAAAGAAAAGTGATTTTCTCTGAAAGGACAGCATTTAGAAAGCGAAGCAATACTCCATTCACTTCGAACAGTCAATTGAAGTGTTGGAACAGACTTCTTCCCTTTCAGAGAAGCGCATGTGAATTTCTATTGAATTCTTGTAAGTAGCTTAAGGCACTTTCAAAGGAAAGTGATTTTCTCTGAAAGGACAGCATTTAGAAAGTGAAGCAACACTCCATTCACTTCGCACAGTGAATTGAAGTGTTGGAACAGACTGCTTCTCTTTCAGAGAAACGGATGTGAGTTTCGTGTGAATGCTTGTAAGTAGCTTAAGGCAGTTTCAAAAGAGAGTGATTTTCTGTAAAAGCAGAGCATTTAGAAAGTGAAGCAACACTCCATTCACTTCGCACAGTGAATTGAAGTGTTGGAACAGACTGCTTCTCTTTCAGAGAAAGAGATGTGAGTTTCTTGTGAATGCTTGTAAGTAGCTTAAGGCAGTTTCAAAACAGAGTGATTTTCCCTAAAAGGAGAGCATTTAGAAAGTGAAGCAACACTCCATTCACTTCGCACAGTGAATTGAAGTGTTGGAACAGACTGCTTCTCTTTCAGAAAAATGCATGTGAGTTTCTTGTGAATGCTTGTAAGTAGCTTAAGGCACTTTCAAAGGAAAGTGATTTTCTCTGAAAGGACAGCATTGAGAAAGTGAAGCAACACTCCATTCACTTCGCACAGTGAATTGAAGTGTTGGAACAGACTGCTTCTCTTACAGAGAAAGGCATGTGAATTTCTGTTGAATGCTTGTAAGTAGCTTAAGGCACTTTCAAAGGAAAGTGACTTTCTCTGAAAGGACAGCATTTAGAAAGTGAAGCAACACTTCATTCACTTCGCACAATGAATTGAAGTGTTGGAACAGACAGCTTCTCTTTCATAGAAACGCATTTGAGTTTCCTGTGAATGCTTGTAAGTAGCTTAAGGCACTTTCAACGGAAAGTGATTTTCTCTGAAACTACAGCATTTAGAATATGAAGGATCACTCCATTCACTTCGCACAATGAATTGAAGTGTTGGAACAGACTGCTTCTATTTCAGAGAAAAAGATGTGAGTTTCCTGTGAATGCTTATAAGTAGCTTAAGGCAGTTTCCAAAGAGAGTGATTTTCTCTAAAAGGAGAGCATTTAGAAAGTGAAGCAACACTCCATTCACTGCGCACAGTGAATTGAAGTGTTGGAACAGACTGCTTCTCTTTCAGAGAAACGCATGTGAAATTCTGTTGAATGCTTGTAATTAGCTTAAGGCACTTTCAAAGGAAAGTGATTTTCTCTGAAAGGACAGCATTTAGAAAGTGAAGCAACACTCCATTCACTTCGCCCAGTGAATGAAATGTTGGAACAGACTGCTTCCCTTTCAGAAAAACAGATGTGAGTTTCTTGTGAATGCTTGTATGTAGCTTAAGGCAGTTTCAAAAGAGAGTGATTTTCTCTAAAAGGAGAGCATATAGAAAGTGAAGCAACACTCCATTCACTTCGCACAGTGAATTGCAGTGTTGGAACAGACAGCTTCTCTTTCATTGAAACGCATTTGAGTTTCCTGTGAATACTTGTAAGTAGCTTCAGGCACTTTCATAGGAAAGTGATTTTCTCTGAAAGGACAGCATTTAGAAAGTGAAGGAACACTCCATTCACTTCGCACAGTGAATTGAAGTGTTCTAACAGACTGCTTCTTTTTCAGAGAAACGCATGTGAATTTCTAATAAATGCTTGTAAGTAGTTTAAGGCACTTTCAGAGGAAAGTGATTTTCTCTGAAAGGACAGCATTTAGAAATTAAAGCAACACTCCATTTACTACGCACAGTGAATTCAAGTGTTGGAACAGACAGCTTCTCTTTCATAGATCCACATTTGATATTCCTGTGAATGCTTGTAAGTAGCTTAAGGCACTTTCAAAGGAAAGTGTTTTTCTCTAAAAGAAGAGCATATAGAAAGTGAAGCAACACTCCATTCACTTCGTACAGTGAATTGAAGTGTTGGAACAGACAGCTTCTCTTTCAGAGAAACGCATTTGAATTTCCTGTGAATGTGTGTAAGTAGCTGAAGGCACTTTCAAAGGAAAGTGATTTTCTCTGAAAGGACAGCATTTAGAAAGTGAAGCAACACTCCATTCACTTCGCATAGTGAATTGAAGTGTTGGAACAGACTGCTTCTCTTTCAGAGAAACGCATGTGAGTTTCTTGTGAATGCTTGTAAGTAGCTTAAGGCACTTTCAAAGGAAAGTGATTTTCTCTGAAAGGACAGCATTTAGAAAGTGAAGCAACACTCCATTCACTTCGCACAGTTAATTGAAGTGTTGGAACAGACTGCTTCTGTTTCAGAGAAACAGATGTGAGTTTCTTGTGAATGCTTGTAAGTAGCTTAAGGCACTTTCAAAGGAAACTGATTTTCTCTGAAAGAACAGCATTTAGAAAGTAAAGCAACACTCCATTCACTACGCTCAGTGAATTGAAGTGTTGAAACAGACTGCTTCTCTTTCAGAGAAACGGATGTGAGTTTATTGTGAATGTTTGTAAGTAGCTTAAGGCACTTTCAAAGCAAAGTGATTTTCTCTGAAAGGACAGCATTTAGAAAGTGAAGCAACACTCCATTCACTTCGCACAGTGAATTGAAGTGTTGGAACAGACTGCTTCTCTTTCAGAAAAATGCATGTGAGTTTCTTGTGAATGCTTGTAAGTAGCTTAAGGCACTTTCAAAGGAAAGTGATTTTCTCTGAAAGGACAGCATTTAGAAAGTGAAGCAACACTGCATTCACTTCGCACAGTGAATTGAAGTGTTGGAACAGACTGCTTCTCTTTCAGAAAAATGCGTGTGAGTTTCTTGTGAATGCTTGTAAATAGCTTAAGGCACTTTCAAAGGAAAGTGATTTTCTCTGAAAGGACAGCATTTAGAAAGTGAAGCAACACTGCATTCACTTCGCACAGTGAATTGAAGTGTTGGAACAGACTGCTTCTTTTTCAGAGAAACGCATGTGAATTTCTATTGAATGCTTGTAAGTAGCTTAAGGCACTTTCAAAGGAAAGTGATTTTCTCTGAAAGGACAGCATTTAGAAAGTGAAGGAACACTCCATTCACTTCGCACAGTGAATTGAAGTGTTGGAACAGACTGCATCTCTTTCAGAGAAACGCATGTGAATTTCTATTGAATGCTTGTAAGTAGCTTAAGGCACTTTCAAAGGAAAGTGATTTTCTCTGAAAGGACAGCATTTAGAAAGTGAAGCAACACTCCATTCACTACGCACAGTGAATTGAAGTGTTGGAACAGACTGCTTCTTTTTCAGAGAAACGCATGTGAATTTCTATTGAATGCTTGTAAGTAGCTTAAGGCGCTTTCAACGGAAAGTGATTTTCTCTGAAAGGACAGCCTTTAGAAAGTGAAGCAACACTCCATTCACTTCGCACAGTGAATTGAAGTGTTGGAGCAGACTGCTTCTCTTTCAGAGAAACAGATGTGAGTTTCTTGTGAGTGCTTGTAAGTAGCTTAAGGCAGTTTCAAAAGAGAGGGATTTTCTCTAAAAGGAGAGCATATAGAAAGTGAAGCAACACTCCATTCACTTCGAACAGTGAATTGAAGTGTTGGAACAAACTGCTTCTCTTTCAGAAAAATGCGTGTGAGTTTCTTGTGAATGCTTGTATGTAGCTTAAGGCACTTTCAAAGCAAAGAGATTTTCTCTGAAAGGACAGCATTTAGAAAGTGAAGCAACACTCCATTCACTTCGCACAGTGAATTGAAGTGTTGGAACAGACTGCTTCTTTTTCAGAGAAACGCATGTGAATTTCTATTGAATGCTTGTAAGTAGCTTAAGGCGCTTTCAAAGGAAAGTGATTTTCTCTGAAAGGACAGCCTTTAGAAAGTGAAGCAACACTCCATTCACTTCGCACAGTGAATTGAAGTGTTGGAACAGACTGCTTCTCTTTCAGAGAAACGCATGTGAATTTCTATTGAATGCTTGTAAGTAGCTTAAGGCACTTTCAAAGGAAAGTGATTTTCTCTGAAAGGACAGCATTTAGAAAGTGAAGCAACAATCCATTCACTACGCACAGTGAATTGAAGTGTTGGAACAGAGTGCTTCTCTTTCAGAAAAATGCATGTGAGTTTCTATTGAATGCTTGTAAGTAGCTTAAGGCACTTTCAAAGGAAAGTGATTTTCTCTGAAAGGACAGCATTTAGAAAGTGAAGCAACACTCCATTCACTTCGCACAGTGAATTGAAGTGTTGGAACAGACTGCTTCTCTTTCAGAGAAACGCATGTGAATTTCTATTGAATGCTTGTAAGTAGCTTAAGGCAGTTTCAAAGGAATGTGATTTTCTCTGAAAGGACAGCATTTAGAAAGTGAAGCAACACTCCATTCACTACGCACAGTGAATTGAAGTGTTGGAACAGACTGCTTCTCTTTCAGAAAAATGCATGTGAGTTTCTTGTGAATGCTTGTAATTAGCTAAAGGCACTTTCAAAGGAAAGTGATTTTCTTTGAAAGGACAGCATTTAGAAAGTGAAGCAACACTCCATTCACTACGCACAGTGAATTGAAGTGTTGGAATAGACTGCTTCTCTTTCAGTAAAATGCATGTGAGTTTCTTGTGAATGCTAGTAAGTAGCTTAAGGCACTTTCAAAGGAAAGTGATTTTCTCTGAAAGGACAGCATTTAGAAAGAGAAGCAACACTCCATTCACTTCGCACAGTGAATTGAAGTGTTGGAACAGACTGCTTCTCTTTCAGAGAAACGCATGTGAATTTCTATTGAATGCTTGTAAGTAGCTTAAGGCACTTTCAAAGGAAAGTGATTTTCTCTGAAAGGACAGCATTTAGAAAGTGAGGCAACACTCCATTCACTTCGCACAGTGAATTGAAGTGTTGGAACAGACTGCTTCTCTTTCAGAAAAATGCATGTGAGTTTCTTGTGAATGCTTGTAAGTAGCTTAAGGCACTTTCAAAGGAAAGTGATTTTCTCTGAAAGGACAGCATTTAGAAAGTGAGGCAACACTCCATTCACTTCGCACAGTGAATTGAAGTGTTGGAACATACTGCTTCTTTTTCAGAGAAATGCATGTGAATTTCTGTTAAATGCTTGTAAGTAGCTTAAGGCACTTTCAGAGGAAAGTGATTTTCTCTGAAAGGACAGCATTTAGAAAGTGAAGCAACACTCAATTCACTACGCACAGTGAATTGAAGTGTAGAAACAGACTGCTCCTCTTTCATAGAAACGGACGTGAGTTTCTTCTGAATGCTTGTAAGTAGCTTAAGGCACTTTCAAAGCAAAGTGATTTTCTCTGAAAGGACAGCATTTAGAAAGTGAAGCAACACTACATTCACTTCGCACAGTTAATTGAAGTGTTGGAACAGACTGCTTCTCTTTCAGAGAAACGGAGATGAGTTTCTTCTGAATGCTTGTAAGTAGCTTAAGGCACTTTCAAAGCAAAGTGATTTTCTCTGAAAGGACAGCATTTAGAAAGTGAAACAACACTCCATTCACTTCGCACAGTTAATTGAAGTGTTGGAACAGACTGCTTCTCTTTCAGAGAAACAGATGTGAGTTTCTTGTGAATGCTTGTAAGTAGCTTAAGGCAGTTTCAAAAGAGACGGATTTTCTCTAAAAGAAGAGCATATAGAAAAGTGAAGCAACACTCCATTCACTTCGCACAGTGAATTGAAGTGTTGGAACAGACTGCTTCTCTTTCAGTGAAATGCATGTGAATTTCTGTTGAATGCTTGTAAGTAGCTTAAGGCACTTTCAAAGCAAAGTGATTTTCTCTGAAAGGACAGCATTTAGAAAGGGAAGCAACACTCCATTCACTTCGCACAGTGAATTGAAGTGTTGGAACAGACTGCTTCTCTTTCAGAGAAACGGATGTGAGTTTCTTCTGAATGCTTGTAAGTAGCTTAAGGCACTTTCAAAGTAAAGTGATTTTCTCTGAAAGGACAGCATTTAGAAAGTGAAGCAACACTCCATTCACTTCGCACAGTTAATTGAAGTGTTGGAGCAGACTGCTTCTCTTTCAGAGAAACAGATGTGAGTTTCTTGTGAATGCTTGTAAGTAGCTTAAGGCAGTTTCATAAGAGAGGGATTTTCTCAAAAAGGACAGCATTTAGAAAGTGAAGCAACACTCCATTCACTTCGCAGAGTGAATTGAAGTATTGGAACAGACTGCTTCTCTTTCAGAGAAACGCATGTGAGTTTCTGGTGAATGCTTGTAAGTAGCTTAAGGCACTTTCAAAGGAAAGTGATTTTCTCTGAAAGGACAGCATTTAGAAAGTGAAGCAACACTCCATTCACTTCGCACAGTGAATTGAAGTGTTGGAACAGACTGCTTCTCTTTCAGAGAAACGCATGTGAGTTTCTGGTGAATGCTTGTAAGTAGGTTAAGGCACTTTCAAAGGAAAGTGATTTTTTCTGAAAGGACAGCATTTAGAAAGTGAAGCAACACTCCATTCACTTCGTGCAGTGAATTGAAGTGTTGGAACAGAGTGCTTCTCTTTCATAGAAACGCCTTAGTGTTTCTTGTGAATGCTTGCAAGTTGCTTAAGGCACTTTCAAAGGAAAGTGATTTTCTCTGAAAGGACATAATTTAGAAAGTGAAGCAACACTCCATTCACTTCGCACAGTGAATTGAAGTGTTGGAACAGACTGCTTCTCTTTCAGAGAAATGCATGTGAGTTTCTGTTGAATGCTTGTAAGTTACTTAAGGCACTTTCAAAGGAAAGTGATTTTCTCTGAAAGGACAGCATTTAGAAAGTGAAGCAACACTCCATTCACTTCGCACAGTGAATTGAAGTGTTGGAACAGACTGCTTCTCTTTCAGAGAAACGCATGAGAGTTTCTGTTTAATGCTTGTAAGTAGCCTAAGGCACTTTCAAAGGAAAGTGATTTTCTCTGAAAGGACAGCATTTAGAAAGTGAGGCAACACTCCATTCACTTCACACAGTGAATTGAAGTGTTGGAACAGACTGCTTCTCTTTCAGAGAAACGCATTTGTGTTTCTTCCTAATGCTTGCAAGTCGCTTAAGGCACTTTCAAAGGAAAGTGATTTTCTCTGAAAGGACAGCATTTAGAAAGTGAAGCAACACTCCATTCACTTCGCACAGTGAATTGAAGTGTTGGAACAGACTGCTTCTCTTTCAGAGAAACGCATGTGAGTTTCTTCCTAATGCTTGCAAGTAGCTTAAGGCATTTTCAAGGGAAAGTGATTTTCTCTGAATGGACAGCATTTAGAAAGTGAGGCAACACTCCATTCACTTTGCACAGTGAATTGAAGTGTTGGAACTGACTGCTTCTCTTTCAGAGAAACGCATGTGAGTTTCTGGTGAATGCTTGTAAGTAGCTTAAGGCACTTTCAAAGGAAAGTGATTTTCTCTGAAAGGACAGCATTTAGAAAGTGAAGCAACACTCCATTCACTTCGCACAGTGAATTGAAGTGTTGGAACAGACTGCTTCTCTTTCAGAGAAACGCATGTGAGTTTCTGGTGAATGCTTGTAAGTAGCTTAAGGCACTTTCAAAGGAAAGTGATTTTCTCTGAAAGGACAGCATTTAGAAAGTGAAGCAACACTCCATTCACTTCGCACAGTGAATTGAAGTGTTGGAACAGACTGCTTCTCTTTCAGAGAAATGCATGTGAGTTTCTGTTGAATGCTTGTAAGTTACTTAAGGCACTTTCAAAGGAAAGTGATTTTCTCTGAAAGGACAGCATTTAGAAAGTGAAGCAACACTCCATTCACTTCGCACAGTGAATTGAAGTGTTGGAACAGACTGCTTCTCTTTCAGAGAAACGCATGAGAGTTTCTGTTTAATGCTTGTAAGTAGCCTAAGGCACTTTCAAAGGAAAGTGATTTTCTCTGAAAGGACAGCATTTAGAAAGTGAGGCAACACTCCATTCACTTCACACAGTGAATTGAAGTGTTGGAACAGACTGCTTCTCTTTCAGAGAAACGCATTTGTGTTTCTTCCTAATGCTTGCAAGTCGCTTAAGGCACTTTCAAAGGAAAGTGATTTTCTCTGAAAGGACAGCATTTAGAAAGTGAAGCAACACTCCATTCACTTCGCACAGTGAATTGAAGTGTTGGAACAGACTGCTTCTCTTTCAGAGAAACGCATGTGAGTTTCTTCCTAATGCTTGCAAGTAGCTTAAGGCATTTTCAAGGGAAAGTGATTTTCTCTGAATGGACAGCATTTAGAAAGTGAAGCAACACTCCATTCACTTCGCACAGTGAATTGAAGTGTTGGAACTGACTGCTTCTCTTTCAGAGAAACGCATGTGAGTTTCTGGTGAATGCTTGTAAGTAGCTTAAGGCACTTTCAAAGGAAAGTGATTTTCTCTGAAAGGACAGCATTTAGAAAGTGAAGCAACACTCCATTCACTTCGCACAGTGAATTGAAGTGTTGGAACAGACTGCTTCTCTTTCAGAGAAACGCATGTGAGTTTCTGGTGAATGCTTGTAAGTATCTTAAGGCACTTTCAAAGGAAAGTGATTTTCTCTGAAAGGACAGCATTTAGAAAGTGAAGCAACACTCCATTCACTTCGCACAGTGAATTGAAGTGTTGGAACAGACAGCTTCTCTTTCAGAGAAACACATGTGAATTTCTTGTGAATTCTTGCAAGTTGCTTAAGGCACTTTCAAAGGAAAGTGATTTTCTCTGAAACTACAGCATTTAGAATATGAAGGAACACTCCATTCACTTCGCACAATGAATTGAAGTGTTGGAACAGACTGCTTCTCTTTCAGAGAAAAAGATGTGAGTTTCCAGTGAATGCTTGTAAGTAGCTTAAGGCAGTTTCAAAAGAGAGTGATTTTCTCTAAAAGGAGAGAATTTAGAAAGTGCAGCAACACTCCTTTCACTTCGCACAGTGAATTGAAGTGTTGGAACAGACTGCTTCTCTTTCAGAAAAATGCATGTGAGTTTCTTGTGAATGCTTTTAAGTAGCTTAAGGCACTTTAAAAGAAAGTGATTTTCTCTGAAAGGAGAGCATTTAGAAAGTGAAGCAACACTCCATTCACTTAGCACAGTGAATTGAAGTGTTGGAACAGACTGCTTCTCTTTCAGAGAAACGCATGTGAATTTCTGTTGAATGTTTGTAAGTAGCTTAAGGCACTTTCAAAAGAAAGTGATTTTCTCTGAAAGGACAGCATTTAGAAAGGGAAGGAACACTCCATTCACTTCGCACAGTGAATTGAAGTGTTGGAACAGACTGCTTCTCTTTCATAGAAAGAGATGTGAGTTTCGTGTGAATGCTTGTAAGTAGCTTAAGGCAGTTTCAAAAGAGAGTGATTTTCTGTAAAAGGAGAGCATTTAGAAAGTGAAGCAACACTCCATTCACTTCTCACAGTGAACTGAAGTGTTGGAACAGACTGCTTCTCTTTCAGAGAAAGAGATGTGAGTTTCTTGTGAATGCTTGTAAGTAGATTAAGGCAGTTTCAAAACAGAGTGATTTTCACTAAAAGGAGAGAATTTAGAAGGTGAAGCAACACTCCATTCACTTCGCACAGTGAATTGAAGTGTTGGAACAGACTGCTTCTCTTTCAGAGAAACACATGTGAATTTCTGTTAAATGCTTGTAAGTAGCTTAGGGCACTTTCAAAGGAAAGTGATTTTCTCAGAAAGGAGAGCATTTAGAAAGTGAAGCAACACTCCATTCACTTCGCAGAGTGAATTGAAGTGTTGGAACAGGTTGCTTCTCTTTCAGAGAAAGGCATGTGAATGTCTGTTGAATGCTTGTAAGTAGCTTAAGGCACTTTCATGGAAAAGTGACTTTCTCTGAAAGGACAGCATTTAGAAAGGGAAGCAACACTCCATTCACTTCGCACAGTGAATTGAAGTGTTGGAACAGACTGCTTCTCTTTCAGAGAAACGGATGTGAGTTTCGTGTGAATGCTTGTAAGTAGCTTAAGGCAGTTTCAAAAGAGAGTGATTTTCTGTAAAAGCAGAGCATTTAGAAAGTGAAGCAACACTCCATTCACTTCGCACAGTGAATTGAAGTGTTGG